>NW_004524843.1:2543810-2585984 GCF_000260255.1 Octodon degus
GAGAGAGAGTTTGCCTGTGTGCTTGCATATGTGCATGGGTATATGTGGTGATTGCTGACAAACCTGAGAAATCCAGTTCTGAGCAATAGATTTTTGGAAATGTATATTTAAAATTTTGCACTTACTATAGAAATTCTTTTGAAGTAAAGTATTAAACTACTTACTTTTTAAAATAATTTTATTGAGAAACAAATAGCAATGAGACAGTTTCAAAATCGATCAGTAGGACAGCTTCAATAATAAATACATTGCACATTGTTGTCTCAGTGGTCATTCACTGTACAAGATGCAGACACGACATTCCATCCACAAACACTATTAGAACAAGTCTTCTTATTCACTGAATTAAGGGAATGTAGCTGTATATCTATCCTAACTATTTTGAATACACAGATACAAAATGGTCATTCATTTGTATCCCCCTTTTCTGTTCAGTTTTGTCAGAGTAGGGGATTCTATTATCATTTAAATACTGTAGGTGTGTGAACTCAGCAAAGTATTCCAATATAGTCCAGTAGTCCATAATAACAGGGGGTCATCCGCAGGACTGGCAATGTCAAAAATTGTTGACCCGAGCCCTTTACAGCCCAGCATACCAACATGGATTTACCCCTTATACCTCATTTTTATACTTTTCTGCTAGATGGTTAAGACCAAGTTAAAGCAAGACCTATACAACAAAAAATGCAACTTTTGTATCTGATAAGATCAGTCAAATCCCCTCAGGATTTATCCTGAAACCCTGTACCGCAGTTTGTAGATCCTTTGTCAGTGTCAATCATGTGGATGAGTCACAGTCATTGCTTGACCAACTGGCTCTCTGTGAAAACCTGAGAGAATGTTTTCTCTTCATGTGACTCTCCTTAGGCACACTTTATGTCCTCAATCACATTCCTCTGTAGCCCCGTAATCTCCTTGATCAGAAAATTTGGGACACAACTGAGTTACATGATGTTATAGTATAGGTTCTCCTATGTCCTGAGTCTTCACTGAACTTGAAAGGCTAGGGCCAAAATGTTGGTCTGCAAACTTAGGTTGTTAACCCTCCAGAAGAGAAGCTTATTATTACCCTCCAACTTATGCATCTTTAACCTGACTATCTGTCTGAATATCAAACATCTTAAGCATAACATGGAACAGATATTTTCCATCAAGTATTGATATAATACTTATATTTTTATATTCAGTTATTTCTACCTTATCAACCTCTATGAAAGTGCTGAGAGGATTAAATGTAAATTATGAAGTTACTCAGTTTCAATGTAAGTAAATCCACAGACCAACATTTTCTCTCTTCTTTGAAGTGATAAATGGCAAATCTTTAACTATTGGCATGGTAAATTATCAGGAAATCCCTGAGGTTAATCTACCTTGAAGGAACAAAATCATGGTAAGTTATCTTTTAGATAACAATGATAAGATCTTTGCTGTTTTGATTATTAGAAAAGCAGTTATCAGTGAGAACAAAAATAGGAAGAAGGTGAAGATCTTTAGTCCACGAGGAGGCACTTCCAGAATAAATATTGTCCCAACACGATGGGGTGAATGGTAACTGCACTGGTGAACTTAAACAAAAACTGTAACCTAAGGTCTAGGCAAGGAGCAACCACTGCGTATGAAGTAGAGGACTGATGTATTTTTCCCCAGAGGCATTATTTTGAGGTCTGTGGCAGTGGCCACATCAGAGTATTGCAGGATTCACCCCACCATTCTAGGGCTGATCTTGAGCCTCAGGCATTACTTTGACACCCAGATAAGTCCTAAACCATCAGGAAACATCGCAAATAGCTTTATAATTTCTTGTACTGCAAATAAACATTTTACTTGCACAAAACATTGTATTGTCATCAACTAGATTTTAGGACAAACAACAAAGGGCTATTCAATAAAAGGTTATGTCCAATGCTCTGTATGGAAATTATGGCAATGTCTCTGGAATGCTCCACTTTTCGGCTCAGTGGATCTACTCTGACCAGCTCTCTGAGAAGGCCTAGTGAGTAGCCTTGATGTGTTTAGTGACCACATCTTCTCTACTGAGTGCCTCTGATGCTTCAGAGAACTGAAGGCTCATTAGTCCAATAGACACATGCCCAGTTTCTCTGGGATCTCTATCCTTGGGAAAGGAAAGTTCACACACGTGATAATCATGAATCCAACCAGCATTAACACTTAGGATGTGAACTAGATGGCTTCTCATTTCTGGGCAAAATACCTGATATACATAAGTGAAATGAAGAAAGGGTTATTTTGGCTCACTGGCTCCAAAGCAGAAGAACCATGGCAGAAGAGCTTGGAAGAGAAAAGTTGCTTACCTCGAAGGAACCAGAGGAGGACTATAGGTGGCCCATGGAACTCTGGCGAACTGAAACCGTTGGGCCCCAGTGTGCAGGTGCAGAGCTTTCCAGCTGCCTGAGAGCAGAGAGAAAGGAAAGAGCCAGAGAAAAGTGATCTCTTCAAAGGCACACCCCCAGGAGTCTACCTACTCCCTTCAGCTAGGTCCCATGTCCTCATCACCAATTTAGGTCCAAACTCATCCATGAATTGACCCATTGATAAGCCTAGCGGCTCTTCAGTTGCCTTCTGAATGTCCCACTGCTGAACACATGAGATTTAGAGGTGAATAATGCACAAGGTCAGATCATGAGCAACAGTGAAAAGTATTTTTTAAAAGAATTATAATAAAAGGTATATTAGTATAAATCCTCCTCAAAATAGTCACCCTCACTTGGAGCACATATAGCCCATAATCATTGCCATTTTCTGAAGCAGTTCTGAAATCATTCTTTAATGAGTATGTTCAGTTACAATGTTGCAGCTACTTTGAGGTCCCATACTGGTTCATAATATTTATGTTTATGTTCATTTTAACTTTGAGAAAGAGCCAGCAGTTGCAGTGTCAGGTCTATCAATCAGGTGGACTAGCTCGCCCTTCCACTGCATGGTACTTGGCAGCAAAATTCACTGTAGTTTTCATCACTTTTCATAAATACACTCAAGAAAGAAGACTTCCAGAGCTATGCAAGCTTGAACATCATATGCTTTCTCTTCCATGAGAAGCCCAATGTATAAATAATTTAAAGAGCAAAACGAAATGCACTGTAGGAAATGGAGAGATAGAACTTCTGCAAATCATAAGAGGACCAAGGGATGGAGGGCAAAGGAACAGAGAGGAAGGTAGGAGGGCATGAAAAACATGTGCTTTGTTCAGGCACAAACTTCCAAAGGTGAGCATAATCATTATGTAGTGAAAACATGTACTAATATCTTTTTTTTAAAGAATAACAAGAGTGATCAGCCAGATAACTCAGCAGACTAAAGGGTTTGATCCCCAGCATCACATGCTGTGCTGGTCCCTCCCACTGGGCGTGGTGGTGCAAGCCTGTAATCCCAGTGCTTGGGAGGCTGAAACAGGAGGATCACTAGGTGTCTGAGCTGTGTAATGAGGCCCTGAAGACCCTGTACTAAATACATAAAAAAGAATAGCAAGAACAATAATACAAGTGTGTTTGATATAAGGAGAATATTTTGAGGAGAATTAATGCCAATGTTTCCATTACTATAATACATTTTTTTAAAAATTTAAACAATGACTGTGTATTTTGAGCACATCTCATAGATGCAACTAGACAGTTATCTAAATTTCCATTTCAGTATTAAGCACATCGAGATGAGACAGACACTATCTGTCCTTCTGTAGATACTGATGCTCAAAATCCTGTAACACATTACAATACTGGCCCAAACACATAGAATGTACCATACACTGTGGCCACTATGTGGAGATGGACGGCAAGAAGATATCTGTCTTCACAGATCACAGATCACTTAAATCAGAAAGTCTGGTCTCCGAGGTTGGCCACTAGTGTTTTTTAAGTTTCCCATACGATATGGAGTGAGAGTCGCAGATGTCTAACGTCAATTTTATTAAACATTTGAAGTGGACTTTGTGATCCTTCTGTGACTTAGGCCTTCCATCATTTACCGATTTGACCCTTCTCCGGTATGGTTGGTTCCATTCTCAATCTCACGCCCTCTGTGAAGCAAGGAGCAGTGCGATCCAGGCTATCTGGATGGAAAATCTAATCAGTGCCCCCAACTTGAAGAAAATAGAAATCCTTCTTCCTAAAGAGTGGTCTACTTTACACTCCCACAAAGCTGCTAAAATTTCTTGTACCTTTAGAGCAAAATACATTTTAGATTCAGAAAATAAATGCAATATAATAATATCAACAGAAGCAGAGTTTATTACTCCAAATCTATTATAAAGTTTTCTATTTCTTTGAAGTATATTGAATTCCTGTCTATATTAGTTTGCAATTTGTATTCCTATACTTACACTAGTAATTTAATATAAATAATAAAATATATGAATTCCAAAACATTAGTGAAAGCTTAGTAAAAATGAAAGATTGTTGTATATTTCTGCAGAAAAAAACACAAATTGTAAAATTATAGCAATAAATACAAATAAGACATTACCATTCTATCTTCCCTTCATGAGTCTAACCTCATCATTAACTCAAACAAAACCTTCTTAATGCTTTCTGATCATGAGCACAAAACCTAAATTCCACAAAGATGTAAGAGTTTACTTACATTTCATCCTTGGAGAGGACAAGTGCTCAAACTTTTTATCTGCCTTATTAAAGAAATTGCAATATCTATGGTGGAAGAGTCTTTCACAAACTTATAAATCATTTTGGATTTTACTATTCTAATCTGTGAAACAAGAGTTTAATCTGTTCTTGAAACATTGGCACTTTGTGGGCTAATTTTGGCCTGAGATGTTTAGTTGGAGTGATAATACATTTTTGGGGTACATCAGTCACTAACACTTAAAGCTGGACTTTTTACTTAAAAACACATTTCTGGATTTTCTTCAAAAAATTGTCTCTTCCACCATGGCAAAAAGTGGGTGCTGGGTTCTGTCTGTCCCCTTCCTACTGGGATAGTGCTAAGGCAATGCCATCCCCAGCAAGCCCACTTCCTTCAGCCCTATGGGGCCTTGGAGCATTCGAGATCCAAATAGCTGGTCTGATAACCTCAGAGCTGTCTTCCAGTACTTCTTGTTTTCTTAGAAAGCAGACACAGACAGTAGAACAGGGAGGGAGTTGGATAGAAAGAAATAGAACAGGAAGAAGAGAGGAAAAGAGAGAGATCACAGGCTTCCCTTCCTTTTCAGTCAGTTTTTCTATAGCCTGAACAAAATTAACTGACATCCAGAATTAAAGGATAAAAGGAGTACTGTGGCTCACAGTTTCAGAGGTCTCAGTTAATGGTCTGCTCTCTCTAAGGCAGGGACATCACATCAAGAAGTCCTGGAACAGCAAATCTGCCCATGAGAGGTGGCAGAGCAGGGGAAACCATGCTATGGAAGAAAGGGTCAGTAGCTAGATCTGGGCCCCAGCCACCCCTCCAGCACCCACCCAAAGTGTGCTTTCGCAAACCTCTAGGTGGCGCTCAAGCCAATCAAGTAGACAATCTGTGTGGGTGGAAGCATTTCTCCTGGGTGAGAGCTCTTTTCAAAATTTGATCTATGATTTCAGAGGAGGTAGAGACTCAGAGAAACACACAAGCACCGTGCTCTTACATTTACAAGGTAATGGGGGATGGAGAAGAAAATCAAGGCAGAAAAAGGACGACTGAATTTTATTTTCACTGATATTTTTAAATTTCATATTGTAGCAATACCTATGTAAATTTTTAAATATTTGAAAAATTTTGAAATACATAACATAGAAGTAGATTTAATAACCATTGAATTAAAATTCTAAGAAGATATACAAGTATCTTCCAAGGGCAAGGAAGGATGAAACACTTGGCTTGCATATTGCAGCATTAGAGTTCGAATTTGCAGGGAGATAAAATTGATTATGAAAAAGAATTTATTGGGCATTTATGTGATCTCTCAATTACTACAAGGGATATAAGCAAAGAAATAGTGGAATAATTATTGCAACTGAGTAATTGAAATTTAGGTAGGAATAACCTATCCTGGGAAAATAATAGAAATACATATACTAATAATACAAGGCAAACATAAACATGGTGAAAGAAAAATGGAAGAATTAATTTCCAAGTGTTTCATTACCAGAACTTTGCAAATGAAGTAGTATGGGGAATGTTATATCTTCCAACACAAATAAAGCAATAAAATATTTTAGGGTTCGATCCCCCATATTGTATTGCTGCACCAGCGCCTCCCCAGGTGCATATTCAGAGCTACATAGTGAGACCCTGTACCAAATACATAAGTGGGGAAAAATTAAATCTTTACTAAATTAAAAGAGAAATGATGGAATAAAAATATAAAGAATGGACTAATAACAGAAAGTTGTATATCAGTAAGCTACAGGTGTATGACTGATTATATCAACAAAAATAAATTCCACCCAGGGCCTGCCCTGCTGGCCCCGACCCCGGGGCACGCTGAGACAGCAATTGAAACTGGGCGTGGCAGCGCGCGCCCGCAATCCCAGCACCTGGGAGACTGTAAACAGGAGGAACACTACGAGTCCAATCTAGTAGTGAGACCCTGAACACCCTGTAGACCCTTCCCTAATGTACAGGGAAAAAAAGAAAAGAAAACGTAAGTAACCAAATAAGGATCTAAATGAATGCAAAGAAAAAAATGTGGATCACTAAAATTTGCGACTCTTTTCCCTTAGAATCTTCTCCTTCTACAAGAAAAATATGCTTTAGAATAACAATAGAACAGTTCCCCAGGATTTTCACAATTTAAAAATTGGAATGCCCAATACAGGATTTTTGTCTAGAAAATTTAGTGGAAACAGATTACTGTTCAATGTACGGAACAAGAATAACAAATATGACCCTTCAAATTTCCTACCTACTTATTGGATGTCCACTGGCCCACCTAATCACCGCCTTTAGTGCACCAACACTTCCACCACTAAGTGAAGCGGAACGCTCGCCTCTGAGCTGTATACTACTCTCTGCAGAGTGAAAAATGTGGTTGTCATGGCAACTGCAAACTGGAGACTCTGTGGTGACCCAGTAGCGGTATAATGGAAAACATCTGCCTGGAAATCGCAAACTGGTATGAGGTTTTCAAGAGGAAGTGTTCGAGAGAATTTAACCTTAAAAGATTTCCATGACTCTGATCTCAGTCTGCCCTGCCGCAAATGTTTAAGACATTGCTCTCCTTGCCAACACCTGCAGCACACAACGCAAAGGGCAACAGAGAATTGGATGTTTTATTCTTTGGCAGTAATACAATTTTAATGCATTAATTCTCCTTTACCAAAGGCAATAAATAATATAAAGTAATTTTTTATTTTTAAACTCATGGTTTTAAATTTAAACTTGCATCATTAGTACATGCAAGGCTTGCTGACACAGACAATTCTGGGCCCCTCTTGTACAATTTCTAATTTTTTTGGTCAGACTGGGCCTGGGAATCTGTGTTTCTGAAGTTTCCCAGTCATGCTGCTGCTGACCTGGGATTCATATTTCAAGGCCCACAGTTCTAAACCACAAATATAAAAGAAATATAAAAGTTTTTTAAGAATAGAAACTTTATAGATATAAGAATTTTTTTTTTCTTGTGGCAAAGCTCATTTAATACCTTTCCTATCACTGGGAGAAATTATCAGATGGTTTGGCCCATGGATTCAGAGGATGAGGCCCATGGTCAGCTGGCACCATGGTAGGAGCATCATCGTGGGAGGCCTTGGAGCAGCAAGGCTTCTTGGTTCATGGTGGTGGAGCTTCGTGCCTGGGAAGCAGAGCAGGGGAACAGTGGCAGAGAGAAAGGTGTGTGGGTCAGATACGCTAACAAATGTCTTGCTTCCATGACCTGCACAAACACCTAAATGTGTATTTACTAATCTGCTAGGCATTTCTTAATTCAGTCCAGCTGACTTACCATGATTATAGTCCATATTCAAGAATGGAGATTGCAGTTGCTTCTATACCTGACCCTGTTTGAGAAATGACTTCAGAATTACAAAATCATCAAGAGGTATGATGACTATGAACAAAACGCAGTGTCTAAATATTTTTTAAAGCAACCAAGATTGATTTCAGTACAAGTCTGTTTCTCTACCTTTTTTTTTGAATTTATGTATTTGGTACAGGGTCTTGCTACACAGCTCAGACTTATAGTGATCCTGTTTTTTAACCTCCCCAGCTCTGGGATTACAGGCATGCACCACCACACTGGGTCTTCATGGTCAGTTCAGCAGGTCCAGAAGTGGGGTTGCCATAGCATGTGGTATCTTAAATCAAACCCAGGTCTTTGTGCTTGCCAGGCAGGCACTTAGACTACTTACCCCTCTGAGTTATCTGGCTGGCCCTCTTCTTCTACTTTTAAAGCTTGCTTTGCAGCTCTGATCTTTGGCCTGGCTACTCCGATTCAGTACATCTGGATGGGATCGCAAAATCCGAAATTTTATCAGGAATTATTAAGAAGACCTGGTGACAAAGAGCACAAAAATTGGGCTTCAAAGTGCAGTGTTGAGGGCATTTATTGAAGAATGAAGAGGGGAACGCCATGGTTTAGATTTTTTTCTGAAAATTTAAGCAGGCATCAAGTTGCCCTCCATCCCATACCGTACCCCAGCCAGGGGCAGTTTCAGGCCATCTGCCTTCTAAAGGAAGAATGAGCATTTAAGTAGGAGACACTGACACCAGCACTGTCATGGTAGTGCTATGCCAACGCTTTGTTGGACTCACAGGAGTGAACTTGTGGATTGTTTTCCCCAGTTTACCTTGAGGATACCACATGTACACGCCCAAAGGGGCACGGTTGACACATTTCTTACTCTAATCTGCTAAGCAGACCTATAAAGTGTAATGCAATGGCAGGGATACCAAAAGGACATGCAGTATTTGCAGGCAGATTTTTTTAAGTCCATGGGCACTGATTGGGGTCATTCTCCAAATATCAGGCACTGATCTCTGGCGGCCTAGTGATTCTATGTAATAAGCAGGAAGTACAGAGGCAGGATGACTTGGCACTCGGGGATTGGTCCTTACAGCCTACAGCATGGTGATCAATTACAGATCACAGTGACCATCTGCTTCTAAGACCCAGAAGCAACCAGAACTGGAACAGGAGCTCTTAGCTGGGCAACTAAGAGACTGGAGGCCACTGGCTTGCGGGGGCGGGTGATGATTAGCTGTTGCATAATAAGTCTTTCATAAGTGAAGCAGGCTGTTGAAAGAGAATTCTGACAAAAGATATTTCTGTCTTTTTAGTGCTGAAAATAGTGTGCACATTTTAAAGCATGAGAATGAGATCTTTGGCTGTTACTATAAACCTTTAAAAGGTTTCACTGGGTTCTAGAACTCACTAGTACTTAACAAAAACCAGACATTAGATTTGTTCCTCAGTCTTGGGCATTTCAGTCCCACGGTCTCTCATCGAAGCCACTGTATTCTTTTTATTTTGGTACAGAGGTCTGACTTAATTAAGTGAACATCTGTGGCACCTGTGCCTGCTTCAAATCATTTTTACTGATTAAGCAGCATGATTTTTACCCCACATTTGCCAATATTCTATTGAGTATGTAAGTGTATAATGACTAAAGCATGCTCATTCTTTTCTGGGAATGTCGGCCGTTTTAATACCAATTTGGAGTGCCTCAAATTTGATAAGATTAAACATAAAGCAACAAAATAGTACTGTATAAAAAAACCCCTTCTTCAACTGTGGAAAGCCCACATCTGAAGCTTCTTAGATCATCTGTACTTGACTCACGTTGAAGTTTATATTATTGCTAAGTGTAACTATTTAGAACCAAAAAAATGTTTAAATTTAGAGAGAACATTTTTTTTTGAAAGAAAAAGAAAAGCCTCTTGAGTTTCTAAATCACATCATATACAGGTGAGGCAATGAAAACCATTATAATAAATCAATAGTTTATCAGCCTCGTCTTTTAAGGTCAGAGATTTTAAAGTGCTTTTTGAAACTTGTGTGGTTTTATTACTGTCTATTAATTGACAGTGGCTTAATTAATATTATTTCTAAAACCCCGAATTTGAGTAAAGCAATCAAGATTCTGACAAATTAAGCAGCTTTTTTTTTAAAAAAAGAGGGAATACAGCATCAGCACATTTTTGGCTGTTGTTTGATTTCAATGGGGTTGTAGTTTAGGTCTAAAATGTCCCACAAAGTCTCACGTGTGCATAAGGGGGGGCTTCTGGGATATGAGTGGATCATAGGGATGCAGCAGTCGCTGGCGGAGGCTCCTGATGAGCTTATAACTAAATGCACTGCCTTTCCTTTAAATTGTAACTGTTGGATGATTTCTTCTCCCTGATATAAAAGCGGATACAACTGGCTAATAGCAACGTGCAAATGAGCAAACCACTCCCATTGAAAATCCATTCTCCCTCTGCTTCTATTATTTTTCCACATCCTCCTCTGGACCTTTTTTTCCCCTCATCTTCCTTGTTCTTCCTTTTCTTAAGAGAAGAGGAATGGAGGAAGATTTGCTTTCCTTTCCAGAAACACCTTTATACGCACTGGTAGAAATTTAGAATCACAAAACACAAAAATTTCTGAATGCTGAGAAACAAAAGTAGCTCTTATTACAACAGATTTTAAGAGAGAGAATTGAATTAATTTTTTAAAGAAATTGTAATAGGGCTTTTCAGTAATTAAGAATACTCCTTTCTCTTTGGGATTAGGTTAAAATGTGGATTTTGAAAGTCAGACCTGAGACCCTGCTTTTTTAATAAGCTCCTGGTGAGTCTGGTGAGTCTGCTTCCAGAGCAAGCTTTGGGTTTGCAAGGATCCGGCCTGGTCACTTTATGAATATACTCTTCCCTTCACTGAACAACTTTGAAGATTTGAATATATCTTCATTGCTTTTTCTAGCTGTCTTATGATTTCTTAGCATTTATAGTAGGAAAGATATATACTGTACTTGTAAAATCTGTACTCATTTTAGATATTAATATTGTAGAATAGCAAGGAAAATGTATGATTCTACACTGTAAAACTTAGGTACTTTTATCCCAAGACTATCCCTAACTCTGAAGGTAGCCCTAACCCTATACCTGTCCCTAACCCTTGACTTCAATACTTCGGTACTTACACACAAACACTATCAGTAATCCTTAATGTTACTCTAAACCTAACCCTAACACTGCACCTCACTACTCAGGTTGTTGTACCCGATCCTAACCCTATCCCTAACCTTAAACCTAATTCTAACTCTATACCTTGAAACATGAATATTTACACCCCAATATCAACCCTAACCCTACCGCTAACCCTGTACCCTAATACTCAAGTACTTGCACTTAACATTAATCCTAACCATAATCAAAACCCTAAAACTAAATTGAACCCTGAACTAAAATATTAGGGAACTTGTGCCCCCAGACTAACCTGACTTCAAACCTTAAGACAATACATGAATAATAGCACCAGACTAAACTACCCCTAATCCTAAACTTAACCCTAAACCTAACCATATTCTGGACCCCAATTATAGAATATTTGCAAACCAACACTATCCCTAACCCTAATCTTTTTCCTAACCCTAATCCTCATCCCAATGCCTGTACCTGTTTCTAACCCTAATCCCAGTACTTGCACCAAAATACTCAATTACTTGTAATCAAAATCTATCACTAATGCTAAATTTCAAACTTGTATCCTAATACTCAAGTACTTATACCCAATACCTACCATCACCCTGAAACTTCCTCTAAAAATCCCTTCAGTATTTTAGCACAGATGTACCCCTAACCATTACCCTTGCCCTAACTCTAAACCTGATATTTGTAACCAAATACTGAAGTATTTGTATCCCAACACTACCCCTAAACCTATAATCTTAACACTAATACCTATACCCCAATACTCTGAAAATCATAACCCAACACTGTTTCTAACACTAGTGGTAATATCTGTAACTTACTACTCAGGTACTTAGGCTACAAACTGTTCCTAATCCCAACCATAAGCCTGACACCCTCACCTTAATACTCAGGTACTTGCACCCCAACACTGTACCTAAGACTCACACTAACACTAATCCTATACCTGCATCCCCGTACTCTAGAACTTATACCCCAACATGATCCCTAACTCTTACTATAATACTCATACCCCAATACTTTTACACTTGTTACTCAACTGCATCTCTGAACCTAATAGTAACCCTAACTACAGTATGAACAACCCAGTGCTCAGATGCCTACAACTCAACACTATCCACAGCCCTATCCCTAATTCTAACCCTAACTTGCAGACCAATATATATAAATATACCCCAACATTATCCCTAATTCTAACCTAATCCATAACCCTAATATGCACAATACAGTAGTTGGACATCTGCACCCCAAGTATATCCATAAATCTAAAACTAAGTCTATATCCACATGCCAATATTTGGGCACTTGCCCCACAACCATTTCCCTAAGCTAACCCAGACTTGACCCTGATACTTATGCCTGGATATTTAAGGCACTTGAACCATAACACTATCCACAACCTTAACTCTAGCCCTCATGCTTCCCCATACCCAGATATTAATACCCTAAAACAATACCTATTCCTAACAATAACACAAACCCTAGAGCTAACCTTAAGTATCTATACCCTAACACTTGTGTACTGGCGCAACAACACAATTGATAATTCTAATCCTATCCCTAGATTTAACCCTAACACCTGCCCCACAACACTAAAGTACTTTCAAATATAATCCATGAAATTAACCCTAAACATAAATCTAATCTCTGTACCCCAATGATCAAGTATTTGAACCTCAAACACTACCCCGAATGACTGCATCATAACCTTAACTCTAATAGTCCTAAAAATTGGGTAGTTTCAACCCTGTGTTATCCCTAACCCTAATATTAATGCCTATACCACAATACTCTGATAATCACACTCCAACATTATCTCTAATCCTATTCCTAACACTAAGCCTAATACCACCAAATCAATACAACACTATTCGTACCTCTAACCATAACTCCAATACAAACATCTCAACCCTTGGGTACACTCACCACACACTAGCCTTAACATTCATCAGAGCACTAACCCTAGTATCCACATCTCAATAAACTGATACATGTACACAACACAATTCCCAAGCCCAACCCTCATATATACACCCTAATACTCTGGTACTTGTAAACAAAAATTATCCCAACCTGGGGGCCAGGGAGATGGCTCGGTGGAATAAGTGCTTCCCTGGCAAGCGCAAGGGCCTGAGTTCAACCCCTGATTCCAAAAAAAAAAAAAAAAAAAAACCCTGTGTAAAAATTAACCCAACATAAAAATTATCCTAATCCTAACCTTAACACTCACAACTGACTACCCAGGTATGTGCACACCAAAACATTCTGTAACGCCATCCTAAACCTACCCTACCCCTAATGCCCACAAACCAATACAACACAATCCCTAATCCTAAATCTAATCCTAATATTCACACCCCAATTGTTAGTTGTCTACACACCAGCAATATCCCTATACATGAATCTATCACTAAAACTAAGTTAAAATAGACATACCCCCAACCTAGGTACTTGAACCCCAATTCTATTCATAGCCTTAGCTCTAGTATACCCTAATACTCTGGGGTGTTTTTTTTGTACACTAACACTATTCATAACCCTATTGTTACCATACCTTTAAACCTAGTACCCACACATGAGTACTCAGATAGTAGTAATGCAAAACTACCTGGAAAAGTATCCCTTAGGGGCTAGGGAGATGGCTCAGTAGAATAAGTGCTTCCCTGGCAAGCGCAAGGGGCTGAGTTCAATCCCTGGTTCGGAAAAAAAAAAAAAAAAACCTATCCCTAAACCTAACTGTAAAGGTAATCCTAATAACTGTATTACAATAATCAGGTATGTACCCACAACCACTATCCCTAACCCTAATGCTATCCTTAACCCATACCCTAGTACTCACAATCAAATACTCAGGTACTTGCACTGTAGCACTATCCCTGACACTAACCCTAGCTCTAATTCTAATCCAAACCTTCCCAAATTCTAAGGTACATCCAATCAAACACTTTCCCTACCCTAACCCAAGCCCTAACCATGACTATGACCCTAACCCACCCCAACTCTAACCCTAAACCTAATCCTAATCCTGGCACCACAATATATGGGCAGTTGAAACCTACCACCATCCCTAACCCTCCTCCTCACACTAACCCTGATACACATAGCCCAGTTCTCTGGTAATTAAACCCCAATACTATATCTAACACTAATCATGACACTAACCCTAATACCTGCAATCCTTCTGCACTTGTGCGCCAACATTATCCCTAACCTTCAACCTAATATCCTGCAATCTAATACTTAGGTACATGTACCCCAACACTACCTCTAACCTTCAGCCTAACATTAATCTAATACTGATACTTGCACACCAGTTAGTGGGTGATTGCAACCCAGCACTACCCCTACTTTTCATTCTAACCCTAACATGAACACACAAGCCAATTAACAGATGTATCATTCCAAATTATGTACAAGCTAACCCTAACCCTAACCCTAATCCCTATTCCCCAATACTCAGATGCTCGCACCTGTTTCTAAACCTAACAATAAACATAACCCAAATACTCCACCACACTATCTGGTACTTGACTCCAACACTGCCTTTAACCCTAAAACTAAGATCTGTATCCCAAAACTCAGATACAGGTACCGCAAAATTTCCAAACACCGTAACCATAACCTGACCCTAATAACTGTATGTCTAAAACTTGGTTACCTGAACTTGAACCCTATACATAAAAATAATCATATCCCTAAACTTAACCCTAGTACTCACACCAGAATACTTGGCTACTTGAACCCCAACACTATTCCTGACTGTAACTATAAATGTAAATGTAACCCTAACCCTAGCCATAATATCTATGCCACACTTCTCAGGTACTTGCACCCAAATACAGTTTCTTACCATAAACCTCACATCCACACCCCAATATATGGGCGTTTGCACTCCAACACTATTCTTCACTCTCACCCTAATACTAACACCCATACCATAATAATTTGGTAATTACACCCCAACACTATCTCTAACTCGAACACTACTGTAAGAATTAATACCCATACTTCAATTCTTGAGTACTTGCACTCCAACACAATCCCCAGCCCTATCCCTTACTCTAATACCTGCATTCCAATATTTAAGCACTTTGTATCCAACACCATCCCTAACCATCCCCTTTGCTGATTCTATGAACCCAAAGCCTGGGTATTTACAATACTACACCACACTATCAATCACCCTTTTCCTAAATATAACCCTAATACTTACACCCCAATACTTGGGTACCTGCACCCTAAAACTACCCTAACTTGAACCCTAGCTTATGCCTAACTCTAATATCTGCCTCCCAATACTTGGATACTTGCACACCAAATGACCCTTGACCTTAACTTGAACACTAACCTTATTTCAAACTCTAAAGCCTGCATGCCCATACTTGGGCACTTATACACCACCACTATCAATAACCCTAATCTTATCCCTAACCCTTAGTCTAATACTCACACCTGAATACTCAGATACTTGTACCATAACACTTCCTGACTCTAATCCTAACCCTGACCTTAGCCATAACCCTGGCCTTAATACCTGCTGCACAACACTCATGTACTTGTATCCAACTGTATCCCTTACCCTAGCCCTACATGAAATACAACACCCCAGTGCTTGGGTATTTACATGTCAACACTATACCTAACCATAACATTAACCTTAAACCTTATATCTAGGCACAAATATTCTGACACATGCATCCAGTGTCCTCAACTCTAACCCTAAGGCTAAAGTTTAACCATAATATCCATACCTCATTACTTTGTTACTTATACCACAATAATATCCTTACCTTAATCTAACCATAATTCCCACAAGCCAATACTCAAGTACTTATACCCTAGCACTATTCCCAGCTCTAAACCCCTATCCACATCCCAGTATTCAGGTATAACATAGCAGAAGATGACAGTGAGTGAAGACAAGCCCCCATACAAGAGACCATTGTGAAGGAACAAGGAAGCTTTTATTGCAAATCTGCCCACAAAAACCAATATCCTAGAAACTCAAGTCTGGATCTACCAGATGTAGGTACTCACCTGAATTTGTCTTTCAGGTTATATACTTTTTAAGTTTCCATAGTAACCACATGACCTCACTGCCTCATTTTTAGGAATTTTACAAGAATGTCATAATTAACATGAGGTTTACATTTGTCAGACACTGTTGACCATCTACCTGTTATGAGGCAGTGTGGTTTAATGTTTGCCCTATTCCCCAAGTTGTTCTAACTATATTTGTTCCTATTTTATGACCCTAGTTTTCTCTAAGTGGGTTTGAGGTTATCTATGTGGGAGAGGAGGAGGAGGTGAGTTTATCCATAGTTTAAGTGAACTTAAGTGACCCTCCCGTAAAATGGAGTCTCTTATGCCTCATCACTAGATCCCCCAAATTATCCTAATATTTTCACACCAAAACTCAGGTCCTTGAACATCAACACTATCCCTACACCTAACTGTATCCCTAAACTTAACCCTAATACCTGTATCCAAATACTGAAGTACTTGAACCCTAGTTCTATCCTTAATTCCAACTTTAACCCTAACTCTGAACTTGCCTCTAATACATAAATCACGGTACACAAGTACTTGTACTAGACACTCTCCATAACCCTAAACCCAACATCTGTGCCTTAATACCCAGGTACTTGAACCCCAGCATTATACCTTACCCTCCCATGAACACTAACTCTAATGCTCACACCGCAGTCCTCCAATACTTGTATTCCATCCATATTTGTAACCTAATCCAAACCCTAATACCCAACCCCTATTACTTGCACTCCACTACTTGGATTCTTGCATGCCAACACCATTCCTAACACTACCAGTAACTCTAATCCAAACCCTAATCCTAATACCCATACTCTAGTAGATGTGTATTTGTAGCCCAACCCTTTACCTAGGCCTGACCCTATCCCTCACCATAAAACCAACACCTTAACACTCAGTTATTTGCATTCTAACAGTATCCATAAATCTAACCACAAGCCTAATCCATGAGTGCTTGCACTCCAACCCTATCCCTACCCCTAATACCCTCATTAAATAATGGGGTACTGGCATTGTAACACTAACTCTAATGGATGTACCTCAATATTCAGTTAAATGCATGCCAACACTATGCATAACATTAACACTAACACAAGTGCTACCCCCTAATTCCAGCATCCCAAAACTTGTACCTGAACACTATTCATATCCCTGACACTAACAATCAACAATTCCTAATGCCTGCATTCCAATACTTAAGTACTTGTAACTCAACACTACCCCTAACAATCTAACCATAACATTGAATCTAAATTCTGAATCCAATCCTCAGGTACTTGCAACCCAAAACTATCCCTCACCCTAATCCTCATATCTTCACACCCTTATGTAGACACTTGCACCCAACACTTTCCTTAACTTTAAAACTAACCCTAACACTGCATCTAATTCTAATACCTCCACCCCAACACCCATGTACTTGCAGTCCCAAACTATCTCTAAGCCTAAACCTACCACTAGCACCCATACCTCAATACTCAGGTATTTGTATTCTAACACTGTCCCTAACACTAACATTAAAGGTACCCTTGTCCTTAACACCCACAGCCCATAGAATTGTACCTCAACACTATGTATATCTCTAGCATGAATCTTAACTCTATCCTTAAACTAGATTGAGACTGGGTATGGTGGTGTGCACCTGTAATACCAGCTCTTGGGAGGCTGAACACGGGTGGATCACCAGGAGTCTGATCTACATAGTGGGACCCTGTAGACCCATACTAAAATACAAAAAAGTAAATATTAACCCAAGGAAAAATGAATTTCCTGTTAATGGTTTATTTCTACAAGAATGCTTTGTCTCTTACTCGACCTTGCTCGTGTCAGGGTTCTCCACTCCACTCGTCCCAAATGTGGCTCCACACCCCCTGAAAAGCTGTGTGCTCAATAAAAACATTCAGGGAGTCCCAGTCTTAGTCTGATAAGAGCTCTGACCCTGTGGTCACCTTTGCATTTTCAATTATTACCTCTGTTGGGGGCCTGTCCATTAGCTCAGTGGTTTAAGTCACTTCTTAAAAACAAAGTAATCAGGATGCTGTGGTTCTATTCCCAGATCCTCAAGCCATGCCAGACCTGCCCTGAAGGCATCCTGAGCCAACCAAAAAACAAACAAACAAACCCCACAAATTTCTACCTCTGTCTCTTTTATTCTTTGTTGGAGCCTCACCCAGGCAATTAGGAGTCTGGTCAGCCTCCATAATGCCTTTGCATTCCAACACTTACAATAGGCAACCTTAAGACTAGTATTTCTAACCCTTATACCCTCATCTCAGTAGTCACATACTTGAACCTAAACACTGCCACTAACTAACACTAGACCTGCCCTACCCCTAAACCCAAAATATACACTGTGATACATGGGTAACTCACTCCAACACTACCCATAAACCAAGCCCTAAATTTAAAAAAATAACCATTACCACAACCCTAATACCCACAACTCAAAACTATACCAAACACTAACACAAACCCTAAGTCCACCCATAACCATAAACCCACATCCCAATTGTGGTACACTTACAGTCCAACATAATCTACAACCATAGCATAACACAAACCACATGCCTAACACCCATATACCAATATTCAGGTAGTAGCACCCAAATATGGTACATAACCCTAACCCTAATTCTAAACCTAACCCTAAAGTTACCCCGACTGCAACTGTAACCTTAACTCTAACCTTAACCCTATAACCACAAGTCAATATTTGGATACTTATATGATACTACTATCTGTAATCCAAACTCTAAACTTAACCCTAATGTCTGCATCCCTCATTTCAGGTACTTGCATACTAAGACCATCCTTAATCTCAATTCTATTCTCTAAACCTAACCATAAAACTCATTCCCACACACTAATACTTAGGTACTTGTATCTCAACATTATCTTAAACTATAACACTAATGCTTATACTCACATCCCAATCCTGGGAAATTTATGCTCCAATATTATCCCTAATCTTATTCCTAACTTTAATCCTAAACCTAATACCTGCAACGCAACTCTTGAGTACATGCATTTCAATACTCTGCTTAACCCTACCCCAACCCTAACCTTAATAGTAGACCTAAAACCCACACACTAATACTAGGGTAATTATATACCAATAATATCTCTAACTTAACCATCACCATAAATCTAATACATGAACCCCAATATTCAGGTATTTACATTCTGACAGTATCACTAACCCTAATCCTAACCCAAACTCTAATAACTACACTCAAATTCTGGGGGATTTGCAACCTAATACTATCCCTATCTCTAGCATTGACCTTGAAATTACACTAACCCCTACCTCAATAATCTGTTACTTGCATTTCACCAGTTTGTAACTCTAATCTTAATCCAAACCCTATATTAATCCAATACCTAAAGCTCTATATCTTAATCCAATACCCAAAGATCTATAATAGGTAAATTGAAAGACAACACTACACCTCATCTGAATCCTAACCATAAACCTACCACATCCACTCTCCAATGCTCAGAAACTCGCATTCCATCCCTATCTCTAACCCTAACCTTCATACATGCATCCAATACTTGGTTACTTGTACCCCAATACTATTCCCTAAGCCAAACCCTAAACCTGGCTTTAATATCCACAACCCAACACTCAAGTGCTTATACTCAAATACTCTCCTTAATACTAATCAAAACCTTAAAAGCACTCCCCAATACTTTAGTACTTCCATTAGAATGCTATGCCTAACTAGAGCACTAACACTAACACTACCCTTAACCTTGATATCAACACATCAATACTTTGTTAGTTATCCCAAAACTTATACATAACCCTAATGCTAACATCCAAAACAAAATAATTAGATACTTACAGTCCAATACTATTCACAACTCTAATCCTAACACTAAGCTTAATATCCACTCCCCAGTTCATGAGTACTTACCAAAATTATCTCTAACACCAACACTAACCCTACCACTAACTCTAATAACGGCACCATAATCTCAGATACTTGACCTTCAATAGTATCACTAATTCTGACACTAACCCTAAGCATACCAATAAGCCTAAAATTTGCACCCTGAAACTTTGGTACTTGTGCCCACAACCAGTCCATAACACTAATCTAAACTCAAACCCCGATCCTAACTCTCACACCCCAATGCTCAGGGACTAGCATATCAATGCTATTTCTAACCACAAACTTAACTCTTATACTCATACCCAAGTACTCAGATCTTTGTACCTCAATACTATCCATAACTCTAATTCTAACCCTAATTCTACACTTAATCCTAATACCCACACCCCAAGACTTGTTCACTGCACCCCAATCCTAAACTTAAACCTAACCATAACCATAACCATAATATTCTCACCCAAATTTTTTAGTATCTGCACCTCAGCACAGTACTTAATTCTAACATTAACCACAATACCTGCACACCAATACACATGTACGTACACTCCAACACTGTCCCTAAAAAACCCTGGCTGAAGCTAATACCCACACCACAATTCCGGGATGCATCTCACAGTTCTATGGAATGCAGCTTCCTCAACACTACTCCTGACTCTAACACTGACATCAAACCTACACCAAATCCTGACATCCACTGGGTTAATCACACCCCAATAGTATCGCTAATATTGCACTAATCCTAACAGGTAAACGTGCACCCTAATACTTAGGTCCTTGCATTCCTACAGTATCCACAACTCTCAATCTATGCCTAACTCTAATAACCCCACAAAACCTCAGATATGTATGCACCAACACTAACCCTAATCCAAAAATGTTAAAACTCATATCTGCATATTAAAATATGAATGCTTACATTAAATCACTCTGTAACTCTAAAACTAACCCTAATATCCAAACTCCAATAGTAAGGTTCTTGCAACCCAAAACCATCCCTAACCATAACCTTCATACACAGACAACAATATGCAGGTAATTATCCAACATTATCCCTAACCCTAACACTAGCCTTCACCTTAACCCTAACCCTAACCCTAACCCTAATCCCAATAGTGATAACCAAATTCTCAAGTACTTTCACACAAACAATATCCTTAACACTTACACTCACCCTAAACCTACCACTAACTCTAAAATCGGCAACCCAATATTTTAGAACTTGCACCTCAACAGTCTACATAAATCTAATCCTATTTATAAATTTAACCCTATCCTTAATATCCATACTCCAGTATCTAGTATCCTTGTTCTCCAATACCTTAACCTTAACACTAAAAACCTTAACACTCACAGCAACACCTCAGTAATCAGGTACTCGCATTCCAACATTGTTATCCTTACCTGCAGGATAAGCCACACAAAACTTCGGATATATGCACCCAATACTGTTGTTAACCCTATTGCTGTCCCTAACCCTAGCCCTCACATGCATGTTCACATTCCAATAGTTGGGTACTTGCTTTCCAGCACTATCCTTAACCCTGGCCAAAAACCTAACCCTAATATGTGCAGACAAGTATCTATGTTTTTGCAACCCAACATCAACTCTACCCCTAACCCTAATACACAAGCTCCAGTATTGAGTACTTGGACCACAACACTATTAATTAACTGAACACTGATCATAATACCTGTGGTCGATTAGCTAATGGTCAACTTGTAACACCCAGAGGGACTAAAACAGCATGGTTCTGGGTGTAGAAGTCCCACCTGTGGATTGTTGCCAGGAACATTAAAGGAGACCTGGACGGGAAGATGGAGTGCTGTTGGTTCTCCTGGAGGAGCTTGTTACACTGACTTTCTTGATATGAACTTAGCTGTTGTCACCATCAAAGGAGCTTGGGTCTTCACTCTCACTGAGGATAGGTGTGGTTCTTTGGGAGGCATCTATTCCTATCTTGAATGTCCCTTCCTGGCTCCAGTGCAGATTCCTCAGCCTTCTGGCTCAGATCCTTCATTCATTGGCTCAGACTTTCTAGCTTCCACCAGTGACCTTTGGGCATTTCCAATGCAGATCCTTGACACAGAGTTGCATGAGACATTCTCATTCTCATTCATTATATGAGAATTCTCATTCTCCCTAAGTCTTAGGCAGGACTTTGCCATGGGATTCAGGCTCTCAGCTGAATTCTCTGGGGCTCTAGTGTGTGGACAGATGGTTTGCATTCCTCTGCACTTGACTTTTGGGTGAATAATATAAAATAATCCTATAAATTATGTATCCTTTATTAAGTTGAGTCCCTTGCAAACCCTGACTACAGCACTATACCTAACCCTAACCCTAACTGTAATCCTAATACTTGCACCCCAGTATTCTAAAATTGCACCTCAACATCATCCTTAACTCTGACACCAACCATACACCTAAACCCAGTACTTGCGTACTTGAATACTAACACGATCCATAATCCAAACTCTCATACCTTTACCCAATACTCAGATACTTGTACACAATACTAATTATAACTCTAGTAATAAACCTAAAGCTAAGACTGATTACCACACCCCAGAGCTCTGTTGTTTGCAACACAAAAACATACATTAATCTTACCACTAACTCTAACCCTACCCTTCCTGTTAATTCCCGCGCCACTATACTTGGGTACTTGCACTCCAAATCTATCACTATCCTTAATCCTAACCATAACACAGTCCATAATATACACCAATACTTGAATACTTGCCCTCATCCCTAAATCTAACAATAACCCTAATACCCATACCTTAATACTTGGATACTTGCAGCTCAACATTATGCATAGCCCTCCTCCTGCACCCAACATGAATCCTAAACCTAACACCAGCATCACAATTCTTTGGTACTTGCAACCTAATGTACCCTAACCTAAACCTTAACCTTAACCCTAATACCTGAAACCTAATATTTGGATACTTGAACCTCAACATTGTTCTAATCCAAATTCTAATATTAAAACTAATATTCATACCCCAATACTTGAGAACTTACATTCTGACACTACCCATAACCTTAACCCTTACACCTGCCTTGAATGCTCAGGTATGTGCATATCAATGTCCCCCCAATGCTAGAAGTAACCCCAATTTCCAGAATCCAATAATTAGGTACTTCCATTCCAACACTACCCATAACTCTATACCTAACCTAATACTGAACCCCCATAATTGAGAAATTGCACCACCAAACTATCCTAACCCTAAGTACTTGCGTATTTGTACCCTAGAATTATTCTTGACTATAACACTAACCTTAACCCTATAGCTAACCCTAATACCCACACCCCAAAATTCAAGGACTTGTTCCTCAGCACCATCCCCAGCCATAAACCCACTTCTAACTCTAGCACTTGTATTCTACTCCCTTTTCTGTCATTTTGAGACAGGGTCTAGTTATGCCACTCAAGCTGGCCTTGCGCTCATTTTGAGACTCAGGCTGGTCTCAAACTCGCAAGATCCTCCTGCCTCACCCTCCTGAGTGCTAGGCTTTACAGATGTACTCCACCATACCCAGTATTTATAATCTCATGTTAATAATCTAGTACTTGCATTCCAACACTGTGACTCTAATTCTAATCCTAAAACTAACCCTAATAATTATACCCCAAAACTTAGGTGCATGAACCCAAACACTTTCCTTAACCCTAATCTTATCCCTAACACTAACCCTCATGCTCATCCCACATCCCATTACTCAGGAACTTGCATTGCAACACTATCCCTAATCCTAACCTTAAAACTTACTCTAATAACTGCCTACAAATATTTGGGTACTTGCACCTCAATACTATCTTTAATTCTAACACTAACCCTAACTAAAAGTAACACTCATATCATCCAATATTTGGGTACTTGCACCCCAACACTATTCATGAGTTGAACCCTACTGCTAAATTAATACCCATACCCTAACACTTGAGTACTTATGCCCCCAAACTATCCCTAACCTAACCCTGTCCCCTATAAGTAAAACTCACACCCGCATACTAACACAAGGTTCAGTGTCTCCCAAAACTACCCCTAAACTGAACACTAGCACTAATATCCAAACTCCAATACTGGAGCCTCAGAAACCCAACACTGTCTATAACACTAACCATCAGCCTAAAGCTTAGATCATAATACTTGGGGACTTTCATTCTCAAAGTATCCCTAACCCTAACATTATTGCCCACACATGAATTTCTGGGTACTTGTGCAAGTCTAACACTATCCTTAACTCTAACAGTAATATTAATTCTGCTCTTAAACCTACTTCCTGCACCATAGTAATTGGTGCATTGTATCCCAACACTATCATTAACCCTAACATCCTCACATAAGATTTGAATCTAAAAACCACACAACATGTACTACTGCCTTCCTAAGGACGATGCCATTGAACCTTCAGACTGCTACCCAATTAATAAAAAAAGAAACAACATATGTATCTTGTATGGTACCTATCCTGACCTTTAGTACCTATCCTGTAGTGTCCTTTGGAGCTAATGTATTTCAATAAAGTTGATGCATTTAGATGAGATCAATACACGATAAAGGGACAGATACATTCCAACGGGGTCAATGGAGTATAACGGGGCCTATGTATACCAGTGGGGCCATGCATTGCAATCCAGCCATTGCAATTCAGTGGAGCGTATAAGCCTCAATGGAGCCCATGCACTTTAAATAGAGGCCCAAAATCTTCAATGGAAAATTATTTTAAAATTATCAAAAAAAATTCTTAGAAAACATGAAAATAAATATATAATTTGGGTTATTCCACTTCCAGGGCACATGCATAATACACTAAGTTTAAACTTATTTCATACCCTGACACCAGTTTGGGTGCTGAGAGGGAGAACCCAGCAGCTTGCTACCCAGGTTGGCTACTGAGCCCACTTCCGGGGTGCCTGCACCCACATTGAGTCTATCCCCACATTTTTGGGATCCCACCAACACAAATGTCAGTAATATACAGATCCCAGAAGAAGAAAAGCCCACATCGTTGTCAGAACTGTTCCCGGCATGTTCTCCCTCTATTTTGAATTCTGACATGAGATGCAAACGTTCCCAACCAAAGTCCCAACCAGAGAGTGCGCTGGTGTCCGCACGGGGCAGCTGCGGCACAGCACATGGCCACTCGCAGTTTTAACACCAGCCATTCCAGCATAAAGAATTGTCAAAGAAATTGTTTGTTTGTTTGTTTCCTTTGTATGGTTTCATGCTCATATCAAGTGAAGACTATTTTCTTATCACATTCCTTTTGGGTTAGGCTCTGCCCATTTTTGGGATCCCACCAACACAAATGTTAATAATATGCAGATCTGGCCTTTCCTGAGAGGGTTTCACATCATCCAAGCTTCACTTCCTGGGGAGGTTGCTAAGACAAATCCTAACTCTTGCCAAATCTTACTAATGTGCTGAGTAGATCTGATGCTATCATATGGGTGCTCATCAGGAGCCAAATCTCTGTACATACATATTAATCACCTCACTATTTCTTGACTACTAATTCCCATAAAAATAGAAACTTTGAGCCAACTCCACAATGTGCATTCCTTTTGAACAATGCAATCTCAATGTTTTTACTTAATTTTGCTTATGAAAGCCAAGTTACTTTCCATTCTTAAGAAATATTTTCATGAATTGACCCAAGCTTGTTGTCTCTGTTGGTTGGTCTAGGACATCTGATCAACCTCTGTGAGAATTGCATTTCTTTTCAAAAGGAAGAAACCTTTTTTCACACGGATGCCCCAAAAGCTGCATGCCTGTTGTCCCTTTTCATCCCCATCACTGGGCTTGTTTTCTGAAATTTTAAGCAGATGATAACTAATTATGTGATACTTTCCCACTTTGTGCACTTACACTTTTTCTTTCTTCTCATTCCTACTAAAACAGACAGTTAAGCTTAGTAGAAATATTATAGGCAGTGAGACAGGGCTGGGCCCTTAAGAGATTCAGTGCACCGGAAAACAACACATCACATCTGTAGCTAGAGGCACATCTGGAGAGGGTGAAAGTCACACTGACCAGATCCACATACCTCACTAAGGGATACAAGGAGTCTGAGATTATTGGTACTACCCTTTTCAGAGTTCCTTGTAAATAAACTGTTATCTTGTTAGAGGTGAACTGGGCCATCATCTTCCACCCTCAAAGACCAAGACCAAGACTAAGACTAAGGCTATCTATCAAAGGTGAATGATGTCATTCACATACACTTGCACTGTGACCTGCTTCCCACTGGGCCAATGTTATCTAAATGACTCTACTTGTCATCCTATTGGTTGATCATAATACTGTCTCACATTGGAATCCCTTTGTGATTTGTATAGAAAACTTCCCTTGAGCAGCGGTCTTTTTGGAAACCCATTCAAGATATCACCTAACTTCCAGGACCTATTCCCACTCCCCACTCCTATTCATCATTCCTTTTCCCAATAGATATTCCTAATCTTACTGTCTATTGTTTCCTAGAATTCATGATTCAGTTTTGGGGGATAAGAACTCAGTGCATCAAACATCTAACAGGTTGGGAGTTACATTTATTTTCCCTATGTCATTTGGAGACCCTATATCATGACAAGATTTTTAAGCTTTTTCAAAAAATCTACTTAAACACAGTGGTTCTGTCTGACAAGACACTGGTCTGCAGCCTTCCTCATACCTTTTCGAAGCACTTAGCTTGATTTCTTTTTTCCTTCTGTATAGAAATAGGATTAACGATGGAGTAATTATTTCAATGTGAGTATGTAACATCATGTTTTTCAATGTTAATCCATTGAAAAGGCCTTTGGTAAAACACATTTTCTATTTATTTTCACATTCCAAAGAGGAAAACAAATACATATGATAACAATAAAATTCTTCATAGGAAAATTTGCATGGGTTTAGGTACACAATTTCTGTACAAGTATAGGCAGACATCATCAGATTTGTACTATCACATACATATGTTATATTCATGTAGTATTTCAAAGCATGTAGACCAAAAATGTTATTGATGTAAACATTACACATTTTATATGGGTGAGGTTGGATAAAAATTTCTATAACTAACTAAACAGATCATTAAGATATGATGAGAAAAATTAAATTAAAAAATAAGTAATTTCAAATAAAGCCACAGACAATTCAGCTTAAAATATTTTCACCAAAGTTGATGAAACTATTTTTGCCTTTTTTGAGACAAGGTTTCCTATGCAGATCAGGCTGGCTTGAACTCATTTTGTGGCCCAAGTGGGCCGTGAATTTAAAGGATCTTCCTGCCTCAGCCTCCCAAGTGCTGGGATTATAGACAGAAGCCCCCATGCCTGGCCTGATAGCATTTTAAGTACATAGTATCCATATGGTTTGGTGTAGTAAGTTGGTAAATTTGCCAAAAGTTTCCATGTAGACACTACTTTTACAAACCTAAAATCACTAAGTGACCCCCAAAGGCCTTAGGTAAAGGACAGACATTTCTTTTGGTTAGGTTTTTTTTTTTTTTTTTTTTTTTTGTGTGTGTGTGTGTGCAAGGTCTCACTACACAGCTTGAACTCCTGGTGATCCTTCTGTTTTTGGCCTCCTCAGTGCTGAGATTACAGGTGTGCACCACCACACCCAGACTCAGTTGCAGGCTCAGCGTGCTCGGGAACAGGGCTGGTGTAGCATGTGGTGCCAGGGATTGAACCCCAACCTCTGAGCTTGTCTAAGCAGGTATTTAGTCCATTGAGATATCTTGCCAGCCCAGGACAGACATTTCTAGCACTGCCTGTCAGTGCCTGCAACCTCTGGCCTCTAATACTTGATTGTTTGCCTGCTGGTCATCTCCTTGCTAGAGAGGCCTCAGCCACTTTGCATTGTCTTCAATTCCACCAGGCTCACTTTTAAGAGTCTGTCTCTACCTGTAAAACCATTATTTGACCTCCAACTCCTTCTCTGTTGCATGCACCAATTTTAATATTTGCTTGCGTGGAGAATGCAGAACTGAAACATAAACTTCTCAGTGAAGGATTTTCCTTGCCTTCTGTTCTAGTGGGAATGTGTCCCTCTTCTCAATTTGTGTGTCACAATGCCCCTCCCAAGTGATAGTTTTAGGAGCTGGGGCTTTGGAGAGGAGGAGTCATGAGGGATGAAATGGAAGGTTTATCAACGGCTTTCGTGGCTGTCTGAGAGACCTAACAAGAGCTCCTTTCTTCTACTATGTGAGGACCAAAGAAGAAGGTGCCACATATCAGGAAGGGAGCCCTCGTCGAGGACTGGCTCTGGTAGAGGCCTTGACCTCAGACATAGCCCCAAGAACTCAGAAATATATCTCTCTCTCTTTTAAAGTGAACAATTTATGACATGCTACAGTCCAGACAGAGTAAAATATCTCATTGCACCGTGTCACTTCCCTCATTTTAGTTTTGTTTTGATACCTCGCATTTCCCTCTGTAGAAAACAGGCAACCTAGGGGCTGGTAGAATAAGTGCTTCCCTGGCACGCGCAAGGGCCTGAGCTCAATCCCTGGTTCCTTAAAAACAAAAAACCAAAAAAGCAGGCAACTGTGTGTGTGTGTGTGTGTGTGTGTGTGTGTGTGTGTGTGTGTGTGTTTAGTATAGGATCTACAGGGTCTCACTATGTAGATCGGACTTGTAGTGTTTCTCCTGTTTCCAGCCCCCCAAGCGCTGGGATTACAGGTGCCCACCACCACACCCAGTCTCAAACGCTGTCTCAGTGCACCCCGGAGGCGGGCCCTGCACCGCAGGCTAGAGATCCAACCCCCAGCTGCTGTGCTCTGCCTCAGCACGTGCTTCAATCCGCTGAGCTATTTGGCTGGCCCTGAGAACATGCAACTTTAGATTTTGTATATTTATGATGATGTAGCCACCATCTGTCTCTCTAGGCAGTAAGCTCCTTGAGGGCCAGGGAAGCTCTGACTACGCTCAGCATTCATCTCCCAACAGCTAGCGAGATGCAGCAAGGAAAGGGCAGGCACTGAGCCGGACACCTGGCCACACCTGGCCACACCTGACTCCACTGCGCAGCCTCCCTAGGCCTTGGCTTCTTCTTTGCTGTAACTGAATTAGTAATAACAACTTCTTTGTAGGGTTGTTTCAGACAAATAATATTCGTACTGTATGTGCATGCTCACAGACACGTTTAGCACAATGTCAACACATAATAAATTTAATTTGGAGTATATTAAAAATAGATATCAGCTGAAAGAATAACAAAATACCAATGTGGAATTTTAGTATAGATTATTAGTGTCTAGAATTTATTTATTCATTTATTATATTGATGATCAAATCCAGGGTCTTGTGCAATATTTCATTATATTAATATTCAGTTTTAGAAGACCATGGTACTTATTTTTTTGTTAATTGGTGCTGGGGATGTAACTCATACCCATGCACTTGCCAGGCAGGCACTTATGCCACTGAGCTATCTCCTTTGCGCAGTAGTAATTAGTTTTAAGTTTATTTTCTGCTCCTTTGGTATATACAAGAAAGAAAAGTCCCTGGGACTTTGTATTAGGCTTTCACCAAAGTGAAATGTGGTTGCTCAGTGTGTAACTTAGTCTTAGGTGCTCCTTGCGGCCCTGTGTTAGCCAGCTTCCCATCACAGGGACAGGACAATCACTACCTAAACCTGAAGGAGAGATGAAATTTGGCTCATAGTTTCAGAGGTTTCGATCCACGGCCAGCGGCCTCCAGAGCAGGCGCATCATGGTACAGCAGAGCCGCACACTGCAGAGCAACTGGGAAGAGAACAGGGCACCACTCCAGGGAGGACGCGGGTAGGATCAGAGTGAATGACCACAGGCAGGCCCTGCGCCCATGTCACTGCCTGCAGTTCAGTTTTGTTTTAATGCCGCTCATTAGAACAAGATAGACAAGCTCCTAGGATCCATCAGAAAAGCCAGAAGTGTCACTACCAGCCCCGGATGGTTCTTGAGCACTTCAAGTTGACAACGTAGTTTAACTGACACCAGGTAGGTTACTGTAGTGAAATCTTAGCAGTAAATATTTTTATATCAATCACTTTTCTTGGCCTCAGAGTTTTAAAAAACTGAATAAGTTCTTTAAAAGGAGAAGTGTTAACATAATTAAAGTTCATGATGTCAAATACATTAATATAAGACATAAGAAACATATAGTGGTGCTCTCATCTTTTCTCCGTGAAGCAGGATATCAGGCATACAGTACCTGTGTTTGCCTATGTGGCACTAATTGATAAGGAATAGAAACCCTACATCATATAAATGGCTTTGAGTTTTGTTTCTTTCCATTGAAAAAGTAAATATGTACTACATGAGCTAACTTTTAATGTGCATCTGTTTATAAAAAGAATTCCAGAAGAATATATGAAAATGTTTATGATTTCTTTCCTGGAGTTAAAACAATATAGCTTTTCTTTTCTCTTGCTTTTTTGCTTTCTGATTTTATAAAATTATGAATTACATAAAGTAACCTAATAGTTTAACATAACACATCACTGCTAAAAAGTTGAAACTTCATAAAATGTAGACTTAATTGCTTAAAGCCAAAAGTTAGTTTTATGAATTGGAATCATTTAAACGTGTGACTATTTCATCAGTTTTGGCTTGCTGGGGTTACAAAAGTTCATTAGCAGGAAACTATGCTTTTTCAGCCAGTACTTCCTGTCAGAAAAATGAATCCTGATTCAGTTTGCAGGGTGACATCTAGTGAACTGCTCATGCGTGCCAGTTACATTTACCACGGATCCTCCCCCACTTCTTTTCTTTCAGTGCACTACCCTCTTATGTATACTATTTTTTTTTTTTACAAAATAATTTTCCCTTTGATTCCCTGGCCTGCCGTGCCAACCCCGCCCCCAGGGTGCACTGAGAGAGCAATTGAGACGGCATGGTTGTGCGTGCCTATAATCCCAGCACTTTGGAGGCTGTAAACAGGCGGATCACTATGAGTCTGATACAGTAGTGAGACCCTGAACACCCTGTAGACCCTTCCCTAAAACACAAAAACAAAACAAAACAAAACAAAAATAATTATAATAATAATAATTTTCCAGCTGGTGAGATGGCTCAGTGGTCTAAAGCACCTACTTAGAACAAGTTTAGCAAAGCACAGGGACCGCGGTTCAATCCCCCAGCACCACATGCCAGCCAGCCCCACCCCCTGGTGGGCTGAGCTGCCCCCCCCACATATATAAATAAATAAATTTTAAAAATAATAATAATAATAATTTTCCCAACATAGAGTAGGCAGTATTTGTACCTTATATATGTATATAAGTGAGTCCTTAATTTTTTGCATCTTGGCAAGAAAGAGCTTTTCCACTTGATATGTAAATACTGTGTACTCTTTTCTGTGGGAAACGATGGCAAAGCTTCCAACTTTGGATAATAATGGCAGAGCTTTCATCTCTTAATACTTGATAAAGTAATCCCATAGTTCTCAAGGCTAATGACAGTGTCTACACCCAGTCAACAGTTTGAAAAGCAACTCATCTTCCACCAACTACTTTAAATTAGGGGAAACAAAATTATCACTACTGTGTAGCAAGAAAGGCCAAATCAAGGCAGTATTTTAACTTTTTGAATCCAGTACTAGACTAGTAGGACCAGTGACTGACTGTCAGCCACAGACTACTGAGATGGAATATGTTGCCTTAAGCAGGGTATCTTCCTAAAAACAGAGTGGATAGTGGCCAGCTGGCCTTGAGAATGCAGAAAAGATATTTTTCAGAACTCTTCTTCTTCGGTGCTCCTTTGTACCTTGCTCTACCTCCTCTCCATAGTAAGCCACAGATTTTTTTTATCTTAATTCACAGCCTTCCTAAGCATGTAAATCACAGACATAAATTTGTGATCACGTTTCTTCTGCTTTTTAAGAGGAACAGACATCACAGATGCCCTTGACCAACCAAAGAAATTTAGGCACTATATAATTTGCAGTATCATTCTCACACTAGAAATTTTAAGGTCCACTAAGTCTATTAACTTTGGAAGGCATTAGGAGGAAGGTTTAATTGGAGGGTGAGAAAGGACTTGGAGAATTAAAGGCATTGCATCAGTTACTATAACTTTTTTTTAAAATTTAAACATTTACAAAGGGCCGGCCAAATAGCTCAGCAGATTAAAGCACCTGCAAGTAGGCACAGGGGGTTCAAGCCCTGGGCATGCCGAGCCAGCCCCTGGGGCATGCAGAGAAGGCAATTGAGACTGGGCGTGGTGGCATGTGCCTGTAATCCCAGCTCTTGGGAGGCTATAAACAGGCAGATCACTATGAGTCTGATCTAGTAGTGAGACCCTGAACATCCTGTATGTAGACCCTTCCCTAAAATACAACAAAAAGAGAAAAAAACATTTACAGTATATGTTTGACCACATCTTATAGATTAAACGATAAAAAGATCCAACGAACCAGTTCTCTAAGTTTTCTTTTCAATTCCCCTGTATTAGCAAAAGCATAGCAAAAGCAACAGCCTATTACATTTTTCTGCAGAAAAGAATACTGAGTTGTAAAATTACCTCAGTGAACACAAATTGAACATCATTATTCTAACTCTTTTGCATATAACAATACTGCTTAAAACCTCTTTGCTACTTTCTGATCATGAAAGCAAACACTTCCATTCCACAAAGCTGTGCAAAAGGTCACTGATACTGCATCCTTAGAGAGAACGAATATTCAAACTTCTCCTCTACCCTGTTAAGGAAAGTGTAACATCTATGGTGGAAGAGTCTTTGGCAAGTTTATAAATCATTTTTGGCTTTTAATGTTCTCATCTGTGAAACAAGAGTTTACTCTAATAGGTTTTTGGAATGTGGCAGCTTGTAGGCTAATTTTGGCCTGAAAATATGTCTGGTTTGAGTGATAAAACATTTTTTGCATATATCAGTCACTAACACTTAAAGCTGGACTTTTTACTTAAAACTACATTTCTGGATTCTTTTGAAAAAAATTATATATCTTCCACTGTAGCAATAATTCGCCGGTGCTGGGTTCTGTCTGTCCCCTTCCTACTGGGATAGTGCTAAGGCAATGCCATCCCCAGCAAGCCCACTTCCTTCAGCCCTATGGGGCCTTGGGGCATTCGAGATCCGAATAGCTGGTCTGATAACCTCGGAGCTGTCTTCCAGTACTTCTTGTTTTCTTAGAAAGCAGACACAGACAGTAGAACAGGGAGGGAGTTGGATAGAAAGAAATAGAACAGGAAGAAGAGAGGAAGAGAGAGATCATAGGCTTCCCTTCCTTTTCAGTCAGTTTTTCCATAGCCTGGACAAAATTAACTGACATCCAGAATTAAAGGATAAAAGGAGTACTGTGGCTCACAGTTTCAGAGGTCTCAGTTAATGGTCTGCTCTCTCTAAGGCAGGGACATCACATCAAGAAGTCCTGGAACAGCAAATCTGCCCATGAGAGGTGGCAGAGCAGGGGAAACCATGCTATGGAAGAAAGGGTCAGTAGCTAGATCTGGGCCCCAGCCACCCCTCCAGCACCCACCCAAAGTGTGCTTTCGCAAACCTCTAGGTGGCGCTCAAGCCAATCAAGTAGACAATCTGTGTGGGTGGAAGCATTTCTCCTGGGTGAGAGCTCTTTCCAAAATTTGATCTATGATTTCAAAGGAGGTAGAACCCAAGAGAAACACACAAGCACCGTGCTCTTACATTTACAAGGCAATGGGGGGATGGAGAAGAAAATCAAGGCCAAAAATGGATGACTGAACTTCCTTTTTTTTGGGTGGTGGGGGGGAGGAACCGGGGATTGAACTCAGGCCCTTGTGCTTGCCAGGGAAGCTCTTATTCTACTGAGCCATCTCCCCGGTTCCCTGATTTTTAGTTTTACTGATATTTTTATAATGTAGTTTCTGTTACATTTCATATTGTAATAGCATCCATATAAATTTTAAATACTTGAAAAATTCTGAGATATATAACATATGAATTAAGTTAATAATCATTCAGTTCAAGTTCTAAGGAGATATACATGTATCTTCCTATTGCAGGGCAGGATGAAGCAACACGCTTACATACTGCCACACTGGAATTTGTGGCCTTGGAATGTGAATTTACAGGAAGACAAAATTGATTATGAAAAAGCACTCACCGAGTATCCAAGCAGTTTATCAAGGTACTACAAAAATCACTGACACAGGATTACAGCACCTGCAAGAAAGCTCAGGTCCATGGGTTCGATACCCTGGTCTGCTGTGCTGGCCCCACCCCGCCCCCGGGGCACGCTGAGACGGCAATTGAGACTGGGTGTGGTGGTAAACAGGCGGCTCACTATGAGTCCTAGTGAGACCGTGAACACCTTGTAGACCCTTCCCTAAAACACACACAAAAAAAAAAGAAAAAGAAAAGAAAACTCTAACATAGATTGGGGGTGGAACCCCATTGTGGCACAGTTTTTGGGCAACAATTTTGGTTAAATATAAAATTATATGATAAGAATTTACTTCATTTATCACATTGAAATTTAGAATACGCTGGAAGAGGAATGTCATATCTATGGTTCACTATATTCTTAAAATGAAATCTCACTTTTTACAGAATGCGTTCTTTGCAACATTTGTAGTTCTGTAAGGATTTTTAAAAATAATTCTACCAATATGATTATTAGTATCTTCTTTACTTGCATCAGGTAACTCTTATCTTAATTATGGGCAATAATCAATTATAACAACTTACAATTGTTTAGAATTATTCTTGATGTCAGTCAAGGTTTTCTATGTGCGTCTGAATGCAGCAACATCCCTAGCTGCGTCTCTGCTGACACTCAAGTTGTACTGGTAATTTCTATTAGTGTGATGGTTGAACTCAAAGGCTTTGTGGTGCAGCCCAACTCTAGGTACACCACAGCAAAGGATTTAAGAAGAGAAACAATATTGCAATTTTGGTAGCAATAATCTATCCTGGGGAAATAATTTAAATATGTAAACTAATTAATACCAGGGAAATGTATAATTCTGATGAAACAGAAGTAAAAGACATTAATCTCAAAGTCTGTAATTCCAAAAGTTTGTCAATGAAAGCCTACAAGGAATCTTTTATCTTTGCACACAAAAAAATAAAGTGAAAAACACTTTTAAATTTTTACTGAATAATAATTGTTAATGATAGAACGAAAAAAATAAATGATGGACTAAAAATGAAAAGTTGCAATCAAGGAGTTATAGACACATGATTGATTTCCTCAAAAATAATTTCAGGACAAAGTATCAAAGTGTTATAAAAACAGATGAACAATGTATCTTGTCCCCAATCATTATTATAGTAAGAGAAATGGAATTGGATTGCAAGTACTACACGTACACTATCTTTGACCCAGACTACAAAAGCACATACTCTGAAAAGAAAGGCCATAAATTAACCTACCTCCCACTGAAAAGCCTTCACTCTCACAAGGCCACAAAACAACCAGAACAACACTTCAGTATGCTGTGCTAATTCTTGAATGAAAACATGGCCATGAGGCACGTATCAGTAAAGGAAAAAAATTAAATGCTTCAAATTATAAACAATTGGTTTATTTTTCAAAGGACCTTAATGCTGAAAATATTTTGTCATAGCATTATTGTGTTTACAAAGTTTGATGATACCTTAGATAACAAGTTTCCAAATAAAATTGTAGTTAGACGCTACTTACACAGTTTTCAAGTTGGTACTACATCACCACTGCCTTCCAAAAAGTACATGCTTTCATTTACGTCATGAGTGATCAAAGTGAACATAAGGATCCAAATGAATATAAAACAGTAAATATCACTAAAATTTATGACTGTTTTCTTCTACATGAAAAATATGCTTAAAATAACCAAAAACATTTCCCAGGACTTTCACAATTTTGAGAATTGGAATGCTCAACACGGGATTTTTGTTTGTATAGAAAATTTAGTGAAAACAGATTGCTGTTCAATGTATAGAACAGGAATAATAAATATGACCCTTCGAGTTTCCTACCGACTTAGCAGACATCCACTGGCCCACCTAATCACCGCCTTTAGTGCACCAACACTTCCACCACTAAGCGAAGCGGAACACACACCTCTGAGCTGTATACTACTCTCTGCAGAGTGAAAAATGTGGTTGTCATGGCAACTGCAAACTGGAGACTCTGTGGTGACCCAGTAGCGGTATAATGGAAAACATCTGCCTGGAAATCGCAAACTGGTATGAGGTTTTCAAGAGGAAGTGTTCGAGAGAATTTAACCTTAAAAGATTTCCATGACTCTGATCTCAGTCTGCCCTGCTGCAAATGTTTAAAACATGGCTTTCCTTGCCAACACCTGCAGCACACAACGCAAAGGGCAACAGAGAATTGGATGTTTTATTCTTTGGCAGTAATACAATTTTAAGGCTTCAGCTCTCCCTTATCAAATGCAATAAATAATTTTTGTTATACTTGTGGTCTTAAACTTAAGCTTACATCAGGAGTACATGCAGGGCTTGTTGACACAGACACTTCTGGGCCCCTCCTGTACAATTTCTGATTTTGTTGATCAGACTGGGCCTGGGAATCTGTGTTTCTGTAGTTTCCCAGTCATGCTACTGCTGACTCAGGATTCATATTTCAAGAACCATAGTTCTAAACCACAAATCTCAAAAAGTTCTAAAGGCAAGTTAGGAATAGAAACTCCTTTCTTATGTTAAAGCTCATTTATTACCTTTCCTATTGCTGGGAGAAATTACAAGATGGTTTGGCCCATGGATTCAGAGGATGCAGCCCATGGTCAGCTGGCACCATGGTGGGAGTCCTTGGAGCAGCAAAGCTTCTTGGTTCATGGTGGCGGAGCTTCGTGCCTGGGAAGCAGAGCAGGGGAACAGTGGCAGAGAGGAAGGGATTTGGGTCAGATACACTACCTAATATCATCCTTTCAAGACCTACACAAACACAGCTGAATATATGCTTACCAATTTGTTAAATCAAGCTAACTTTCACAATTACTGGTTCTACCTCATTTCAGAGCACACAGCCTTTGTTTGTATATATCTGACACTGCATAAGGAATTACTTCAAAATTCCGATACCTCTAAGAGGTAAGATTTTAATGATCATGAACAAAACTTAGTATCTTGCCATATTTCAGAGCAACCAACATTGATTCCAGTGCAAATACTCCTCTACTTTTAAAGCTTGCTTAAAGCTCTGAGCATCTTGATGGGATCACAGTATCTGAAATTTTATTAGGAATGATGGAAGCCTGGTGACAAAGAGCACAAAGATCAATCTTCAAAGCGCAGTATTAAGGACATAAAGAATGAAGAGGAAAACACTATGGTTTAGATTTTTTCTAAAATCTTAGGCAGGCATCAAGTTGCCCTCAGTCTGACTCTCAATGTAACCCCAACCAGGGTCAGTTCCAAGCCACCTGCTTTCGGAACAAAGAATGAATATTCAACTAGGCAGAGGCGCTAACACAAGCACTGCCATGGTAGTGTTATGACAATGCTGTGCTGGGTCCAGTGGAGTGAACTTGTGGATTGTTTTCCCCAGTTTATTTTGACTCAATTGTTCAGTAAATAGACTAGGGAGTGTCAGAGACCAGCCTTGACTGAAGATGCTGCATGTGTACCCTCTAAGGGGCATGCCTGACATATTGCCTACTCCTAGTCCCAGCTGTCTCTTGATCAAGGAAAGTGTAACAATTCTTTCATAAAGGAAATTAGGCTGTTGGAGGAGAATTTTGAAAAAGGCTATTTCTTTTGTATTTGGTTGTCACAGGGTCTCGCTACGCAGCTGGGACTCATAGTGATTCTCTTGTTTTTAGGCTCCTCAGCCCTGAGATTGCAGGTGTGAGCCACTATGCCCACACTCTGTAGCCAGCTCAGCCCAGCCTGGGGTGGGGCTGGAGTGGCATGTGGTGTTGAGGATGGAACCTTTTTCCCTGGGCTTGCCTAAACTCGCCTAAGCAGGCACTTTAGTCTGCTGAGCTATCTTGCTGGCCTGAAAAAGAATATTTCTATATTGTTGGTATTGAATGTATCCACATTTTAAAAGAGTTGAACAAGGTTTTCAGCTGTGACTAAAATCCTTTAAAGAGTTTCACTAGATTTTGAGATTTTATCAGTTAGTTAGCACCTCACTAATACTTAACAAAAACTTATAGAACATCACATAAAATGAAAATTTGCTTGAATTTCAATGTAAAACAGATGATTTGCTTCTCCCTTAAGTTTGGACATTCTGGGCCACAGAACTATGAGAAATAAGTATCTTTCATTAAGCCACCTCATCCACTTTATTTTGGTACAGAAATCTGAACCGACTTAAGGTGGTGTCCATGACACCTGTGCCTACTTCAAATCGTTTTACTGATTAAGCAGAGTGATTTCATTTCAGATTGCCAAAATTGTATTGAGTACATAAGTGTATAATGACTAAAGCATGCTAATTCTTTTCTGGGAATGTCATCCACTTTAATAGCAACTTATATTGCCTCAAATTTGATAAGATTAAATATGAAACCATGAACTAGCACTGTGTGCAAAGAACCCTTCTTCAGCTGTGGGAAACCAACCTTTGACAGTTCTGAGACCATCTGCTCTCGACTTTTATTGAAGCTTATATTATTGCTAATTGCAGACATTTAGAACCATAAATAGTTTATTAAGTTAGAGAGAAACACCTTAAAGAAGGAAAAGCCTATTAGGTTGCTAGATTGCATCATACCCCATGAGATGACATAAAACAATTACAGCAAATCAATAGCTCATCAGCAAGCTCTTTAAAGATCAGCGATTTCAGTGTTTTCTGAACTTGTATGATTTTGTCACCAAAATTTAGCAGTTTAATTAATATTGTTTCTAAAACTCTTAATCTGAGTGAAGCCATCCAGATCGTAACATACTAAATACTTTTTGAAGAGTATACAGCCCTAGAAGAATTTTTATTGTTGCTGCTTGGTTTTCAGGGGTGTTACGGTTTAGATCCAGAGTATCCTGCCACGTCCTATGTGCTCACATGTGGGGCTTTTAGGATGGGACTGGGTCACAGGAGTGTGGTGGATTCCAGAGATAAATTCATACCTGAGTGCGCTGTCAGGAGGTAGGGTCTAGCTGACTGCGGGTGGTCTTGGGGCCGTGGCACGGCTCTTCCCTTCTGTCTCTGTCTCTGTTTCCTGGTTCCCTGTGGGGCTAGTAACTGTTCTCTGCCAGCCTCTTTCATAGCCAGGCCACTTCTGGCTCAGAGCCAAGCAGCTTCAGCTTGGACTCCCAGGAATTATAAGGCAATTTGAATGTCTCCTTCTATAGGTTGTATGTGTGGGGTTTTTGTCCCAGTGACATGAATACTGACTAATACAGCTGGCCAGGTGGCAAACTGCAAGGGAGCAGATCACACGTCTTACAACTGTCTTCCCCCTGCTCTTCTTTCAAGACATCTACATCCTTCCCAGGGCCTTTTCCCCCTTCCTCTTCCTTGTCCTTCCTTCTTCCTTAAGAGGAGAGAAATGAGTTATGATTTGTTTCCTTTCCAGAAATAATTTTGCTACCTATTGGTAGAAGTTTAGAATCACAAAGCACCTAATTATCCGAGATACTGAGATATGAAAGCAGCCGTTATTGAAACATTTTTAAAAATAGAGAAATGCGTGAAAGTCTTAAAGGAAGTTATAACAGTGTTTTTTTTTTTTTCTTTCTTTTCTTCTTCTTCTTTTTTTTTTTTTTTTTTTTTGATCTGAGTTTCAGAGACAGGGTCTCGCTATGTAGTTTATGCTGGCCTTGAGCTCACTATGTAGCCCACACTGGCCTCAAACTTATCGCAACACTCCTGCCTCAGGATTCCAAGCACTGGTGCACCACCACAACCAGCAGCAGTGCTTTTCATTAATTAGTAATATGCATTTCTCTTGAGGATTTTGTTAAAATATGACTTCTGAGAGTGGAATCTGAGATTCTGGATTTCTATTGAACTCCTAGTGAGTCTCATAAGGTTTGTCCAAGGCTAAGGGTTGAGTTCACAAGGAGGTGGACTGGTCACTTTATGACTGTGTTCCTTCTTTTCCTCACCGACTTTGCAGACATGAATATATTTTCATTATTTTTTCTAATAACTTTATTGTATCTTTTCATTGATGATAGAAAAGATTTTTGCAGCATTTTTGAAACCTGTATTTTTCTTTAGATAATGTTGTACTATGGCATGTATTATGATGTATCACTGATACTCAGAAAATAAAACATTAATGTAATTCTTTGATGGAATAATCAAGTTACTATTGGAAAAACTCACAACCCAGAGCCTAAGATCTACTCTGTTTGAGACTCTATCAAAGTTTCAGGACTGGAAGTCAGAAATGACACAAACCTTTCTGACAAAGATTTCTCTAAGAGTGTTGTGATAAGTGCTACCATAGTGTGTGCATAAGTAACAGGGAAGATAGAGGGAAGCATCATTCATTCTGGGATGGGAAAGAATGAATGACCAAAATGAGGAAACAAAATCTGAGTTAGGGCTTCTTATGCCTTGGAGCCTGAATGTTCTCCAAGGGCCCAGGTGTGACAGGCCTGGCTACAGAGTGGTGGTATTATGGAAGGAGGTGGAGGATCCTTAAAGAAGCTGGACTTAGCAGGAGCTCACTATGTCACTGGGAGTGCGCACCTCAGAAGAGGACTTCAGGACCCCAGGCCCCTCCTCTTTCTCTCTTCCCCTCTAATGTACTGCCTAACCACAGGTTCAGAGCAATGGGACCAGCTGATTGGGGACTGGAGTTTCCAAAACTGTGTACCAAAATAAATCTGTTTTCCTTCATAAGTTGATTTTTCTCAAGGTTTTTCTTTTATAGAGATAGAAAGCTGAGTAGCATAGGGTTTGAATGATTAGTAAGTTTTACCTTGCAGGAAAGAGGAGAGAACCCCCTTGTACAGAGCAAACAGCCTGCACAATGGACTGCAAGCATTTGCACTGCATGGTGGCCTCCGACGGGGAACAAATGGTTCTTCTCATCAGATAAGTTTGTTATTGCAAAAAAAAATATAGTTATTTTAAGAAATACTGTTCACAATGACTAATAATTGAAATAAGTAGTTACTTTTTGGGAAAATATGTATTTGAAAATATAAGTGGACATCAAACATTTTATAATTACTCTCAACATTTTCCAAAATGTTGGAAAAACAAAAAATATATTTGTAACATTTGTTAAATGGGTCACCATGGGAAGGCCGAATCTCGGCACAGAGCTCAGAAATAGGGAGCCTACTGGAGTGTTTCTCCAGAGCGTCCTCTACTGCTTTCTTGCAAAATTCATGTGAATTAGGGACAAACTTTTATGACTATATTTTATGGCTATCACTATTAGAGTGCTTCCACATGTAAGGCAAGGCATTCTAAGAGACACACTTTACATAGACTGGTTGGTTTGGCTGATTGGTTTTCCTATGGAACAGAGCAGCTGATTGGCTGATGGATGTTTATTAGGGGAAAACTCAAAGCACAACAATGCTGTGAAGACTTCAGATACTACTGGTAGGGTTGCCGAGACAGCTCAGTGGACCAAGCGCCTGCTTTGGCAAGCACAGGAACCAAGCTTTGATTCCCTGGTCCTACATGTCACAATGGCCCAGCCCCTGGGGCATGCTGAGCTGATGACCAACTCCAGGGATGTTGGCACACATCTGTAATCCCAGCACTGGGGAGGCTGAAGATAGGAGGATCACTATGAGTCCGAGCTGCATAGTAAAACCCTGTACCAAATACATAAATGAAAAATAAATAAATAAAAGCAATGTTTAAAAAATATCACTGGTAGTAGATTTATTTGCTTGTTATAAACATATTTACTTTCCAGTCTTCTGCTGAGTACTTTTCTTAGCAAAGAAAATCAAGTGACAAGCAAGATGGGAAGTATTTCTGACCTGAAGAAGCTTATAATAGTAAGCAAGAGAAGATTCTATTGGATTAGTGGTTCTAAAAGTGTGATCTACAAGTACTTGGGGGACTCCAAATAATCACACAAAGACAGCATTACCTACCTATGTGGCCCTTTGCCTACACGTTGCAGAAGCTGGGGTGTGTAAAACTGGTGTCCCAGTGTGAATCCTCTTAGAAGCACTGGATTTTTCTATGAAGTCTATTATTTTCTTATATCTGAACACTTAGGTAAAAACAAAGAAAGAAAGGAAGGAAGAAAGGAAGAAAGAAAGAAGAAAGAAAGAAAGAAAGAAAGAAAGAAA
>NW_004524843.1:2595564-2596753 GCF_000260255.1 Octodon degus
CTCCATGCTCTTCTTAACTTCATGGTTTGTGAAGAGAAGTCTTCCATTATTCTGATGGGTTTTCCTTTGAATGTGATCTATTTCTTTCTCTAGAGGTGTTGAGTATATTGTTCTTGTGCTGGATTTCTGGGATCTTGACTATTATATGTCTCAATGTGTTTTTAATTAGGTTGATATTATTTGGAGTTCTGTATGCTTTGGTTACTGAATGTCAGATTGCTTCTCCATGCTTGGGAAGTTTTCTGCTATTACTTCTGCCCATATTCTTTTTATATACTGCCTACTGACTCCTTCTTTCTCATTGATGCCTATTAGTCTCAGGTTGTTCATCTTTGTATCATCTTTCAGGTGTTGAGTTATTTTTTCCTGCATCCTAGTTGATTTTAAGAGATCTTTTCCTACTTTTTCACTAGCTGCAATGGTGTCTTCAAGATCTGAAAGTCTATCTTCATTTTCTTTCAGACAGTTTTAGCAGCTTATGATTTTGGTTTTAATTTCCTGCATATCTCTTTGAATCTGCTTCCTGCATTCTATTTTTTTTCTGTATTGCTCATTCAAGAATTCCATCATTTTTGTATTTGTCTCTATTTTTTTAGTCAGTGTCTTCTTTAGAAGCACTTAGTAATTTCTTCATTACAGTTATTTCTTTTTTTACTTCAGAGATTATTTTTGATCTGGTTTCTTCTATACTTTTCTGTACTTGTTTCTTTACTTCAGACATTATTAATTCAGGTGTGTGATTTCCCATTTCTTCTATGCTAGTGTCCCCTGCATTTGTTCTCATTAGACTCAAGGCCTGGGAATGCATTTTGCTTCTTCTCTTTGTCATTTTGTATAGCACTGTCCTCTGACCTTTGATGCAGAGCTTTGGTGCAGTTATAACATTAGCATCTACCAAAATTCTTACCCAAGAGATTATATGGTTAAACCAGTTTTAGTTTTGTATTTACAGAACTACAATTAGGAACACTAATAATGAACAGTTATATTTAGCAGTTGACAAACTTTTGTAACTAATGGGTTTCCATTTCAGACCATAAGAGTAAACATTATGTCTTGTAGCTAAGCAGATATTGCATTGGAAATTTGTATTTAAATTAATTCCCCTAAGTTTTGTCTGACCATCTCCCCTTGATGTACATGGAGTCTCCTAAGCAGACTAGTTCACTCTGGCTACCTGTTGCCCCCT
>NW_004524843.1:2598470-2602365 GCF_000260255.1 Octodon degus
CTGGCCATGGCATCTGACTGTGTAGGGCTTAGAGAGAGAGAGAGAGAGAGAAGGGAAGGAAGGAAGGAAGGAAGGAAGGAAGGAAGGAAGGAAGGAAGGAAGGAGAAAGAAAGGGGGAAAGAGCTAGAAAAGTGACTCAACATGAGCAGGCTTTCATTTTCTTGTTTTTATTTTAAATAGATTTTTATTCAATGTAGCATTTAAATAAACACCTTTGAATTATTTCATTTTTAATTTCTAATGTAATAAATGTATCACAGTTAAACAAAACTTTTTGTTTTCCTTCAGCACTTTAAGATGGTCACAGAACAGAATAAAAGAAATTATTGTGTTAGAATGTTCTAGAATGATAAAAGGCTCAAGATGATGTGGGAGCTCATAGGAAGTATCAGGTTTATAAGTCTAAGAACTCTTTATTGAAGGAAGAAAAATGTTATTTGGTACAGAAGGGCACATAAAGTTTTTTTAATATTTCTTAAATAATAATATGTATCAAAATTATCTACAGGGCCCAATGAAAATGATTTCTGCACCCTGCTCCCACATTCAGATCCAACAGTTCTGAAACAAAACAAGAGAACCAGTTCATAGAAAGTACTGATGCTACCGGCCTGGATCCACACTTGGAGCAACACTGCTTGTGTAAATGAGTGACAGGCTAGTTGAAGACAGACTGTGATGACTTTTGACACCAGTTGACCATTGTTGAACCAAATTGCACTGAGTGAGGGCAAAATCCTCCTGCAGACTCCCTTCATTTTAGATACCAGCTAGAGCTTCCAGGGTCCCCAGATCACTTTCACTTCTGACCAACTTGCTCTAATTCCTGAGGATTCACACTAATTAGGTTTAGCTATCACCAGAACAACACAGGGAAGAATGACCATAGTTCCATGACAGCAAGAGGATTCAAGAAGACAAAAGGGTGACATAGAGGATGAGCTATGAGAAGCTGTGTAATGCGAAGTGTCTTTTTCCTGACCCCACAGGGGGTTGGGATTAAAATCCCATCCAGCATGTTGATATATGACAATTGACACAGTGTTGCCAGTTGGAGGAATCAGACCTGCTTGGGTGTTCAGAGTTTTAAATTTTTATTTATTTAGCTTCTTAGTATCATCATATAGACATGGTTCATTGAATCACTGGCCACAAAACTAAATTTTCCAAGCTCTAATCACATAGTCAGCCTTTTAAATTTTACCTAACCCAAATCCTTTCATTAACATAAATATCTAGGCCTCACCATGAGTCTTCTCTTTACAATAAATTATCAGGGTCCACCATGAATACTAGAAACACTTTTTTTTTTTTATTTAGTACAGGGTCTACAGGGACTGACTGCACAGATGAGACTCATAGCGATTCTCCTGTTTTCAGCCTCCCAAGCACTGAGATCACAGGCATGCACCACTGTTTCATTCACCATCTCAGTGTGCCCCAGTGGTGGGGCCAGCAGGACAGGCTGGGCATCAAACCCTGGTCCCTGTGTTTGCCTCAGCAGGCACTGTAGTCTTCTGAGCCTTCTGACTGGCCCTGGAAACACTCTTATCATTCAGGAAATCCCAAGGATTTGGAAGTTACTTCCCAGAAGTTGGGGGAAAGGCCAACAGAAGTCTCTGTTACTCTACAGAAACCAAGCAAGTAAGCACCGAAATGTAGCGACCTGAATATTCATGTCTTCCATGAGCAAAGACAGTTGAGAGTGGCTGGACTCTGGAGGTATTCTGAAGCAAAGTAAGTGGTTTTGGACAAATAGTCCAGGGATTTCATCTTTTTTTTTTTTTTGAGACAGAGTTTTGCTATGTAGCTCGGCGTGGCATGTGGTGCCAGGGATTGAACCCTGGTCCCTGCGCTTGCCTAAGTGGGTACTTAGTTCACTGAGCTATCTCACCAGCCCTTCTCTCTATATTTTTATCTCTCTTTTTAGCCTAAGTTACTTCTATTATAGGATGAGTATAGCATCTCAAGAAATTTTAACAGAGAAAATGTTTCTTAAAAAATCTACCTGATACTTACGTTGTCAAATTGAGCTAATAAAAATCCTCATAAACACAAGGTGCTTAACAAGAATGTTATGTCATTGTTAATCTATAGAAGTCACTATCTGGCTTCTCAGGTCTGGATGGCTGGTTAGCTTCCTCCCTAGAACTTAGCTGTGTCCTCTTCATCAGTCATCCTATTTTCTGACTCATTTTTGTTTTTCTAGAACTCCAGCTCTTTTGGTTTTTCTCTGAAATAGTCTTTTGAATTGGAAGTCATTTGTGTCTATACCAAACCTTCAGTGTGCCTGTTCTGCCTACGGACCTACAAGTCTACCATAGCCCTATGGCTAAAGTCACTCCTGTTATGAACTTAGTTATACTGGGACAAGAAAATTTCAGTTCTTTAGCATTTCATCACTCTCCTAGATTACTAGTGGTATGTTTGTTCATTTGTTTGTTATGAGTTATTTCTCATTCCATTACAGATCTCAGCTTAGCTGTATGATGTTTATTCTGCCCTTGTACACTGGTTGGTCATGGTTCAATTTGTTATACAGGATGAGTACACTAATTCTGTCTCAATATCACTATAGGTACTACTTCTGTTGATGTATTTGAGTATTATAACAATTTACTCCATCCAAATTATATGGACCTTTGTTTTATGGTACACAATAAAAAAATAATAACTGTTCTGACTCACAGGAGGTTCTGAGTGCAGTTCAAGTGCCAGATGGGAAGCAAGGCATGAACAAAGGAAATGACCCTTCACCTCATGAAACTGGCAGGAGAGCAGCAATTTTCAAGAGAAGAACATGTTGGATCAGAAGCTGAGAAGACATCGGGAAGGCCTGTTGTGGAAAGCTCCATGGAAACCATGAGAAGATGAAGACAGGGAGGAGCTACAAGTGAGATGAGAGCGCTCACTGCAGCAAGTGATGAATCCCTTCCCTTGCCCTGGAACGGGAGGCTTAGCTAATGAGAAATCAATCATCAGAACCCTGCAGTTGTGTAACTAATTCCAGTACCTAACCACACTGACTTGAGCCTCAGGCACTTGGTGTTTCCTGGGCTTATTTGAGTTCTTGTCTCTTATTTGCCACATGCATCCTATGGATAAAAAAGTACCTTGATCAGTAGCATTCCCCAGGCCCCTCTAGGGGCACCTCTTAATGACTTGATTTCTGAATAATAAAAAGCAAAGAAAAGATACAGACAGTGAGGACAGGAGGAGGATTTGTCCCCCTAATTTTAAGAGGTTTGTTCTGGTACTGACTTTGGGGGATACACTTTGTGTTCACAATGATGTAAAAACATTCAGAGAAGCAAGGACAGCCAGGATAAGCACCACAGCCAACAACAGGACAGCGTTCTTCCTTCTCTCTCAGAACTTCAACCTTGCTTAATCTGAACAAAGTCACTCAGGAAACAACAATGACTTTGTAGGGAAGATTACATATTGTAAAGATAGGCAAATGGGTTAAAAACAGACTTACACATTAAAAAAATCCATTATTATATACTTTTAAAATCCATGCTGATGTCAAAAATACCAATCTCATGGAAGAGTGTAGAATAAAAAGTTATATTTTCTGGCTCCAGCTTCTAGTACCTCTGTGTACTTACCAGAGATAGATTCTTAGGGCTGGCCAAATAGCTCAGCAGATTAAAGCACCTGCAAACAGGTACAGGAGCCAGGGATTCCCCAGGCCTGCTGTGCTGACCTCACCCCTGGGGCACACTGAGAAGGCAATTGAGACTGGGCAAGGTGGCGCATGCCTGTAATCCCAGCTCTTGGAAGGCTGTAAACAGGCAGATCACTATGAATCTGATCTGATCTAGTAGTGAGACCCTGAAGACCGTATAGACTCTTCCCTAAAATACAAAAAAAAAAAAAAAAAAAAAAAAAA
>NW_004524843.1:2608770-2621161 GCF_000260255.1 Octodon degus
CTTTTTCTGTTAGCTGCTTATTATTCAGAAGAACTTACTATTTGTGCTGAAAACATTTTCATATTTTACTATTTTGTCATAGACTTATTTTTCTGTACTCACTTAAACACACATATATATTTTTTAATACAAATCATTTTGAATGTTTTATAGTTTCAGAGGTGTTAGTCCATAGTCACATAGCTGTAAGGCAGGAAGGGCATGGTGGGAGATTTATTGTGCAAAAATGCTACTCACATCATAGGGACACAGGAGCAGGAGGGGCGAGAGAGGGTGATCTACCCTTCTAGGTAACACCTCACATGACCTGGAGCCAAGTGTGCCTTACCTGGCAGGGTCTGGGAGCCAAGAGCTCCCACAGTCCTCCATCTCTGGGGTTCATACCCTCACTCTTGACAAAGAATGAAGAGGTGGGGCGAGGCTGGCCCAAAGCCAAATGTCCTCCGAGGAGAATAGGGAAGTCAGAAATGAAAGTGGTGCTAAGTAAAGGTTTGCTTCTGTTGCACAGGAAGGGAAAAGCTACCTTGCAAGCTAAGGGGAACTTCACTGAGTATCCCCAAAGGTCAGGACCACTGTGCTCATGCGGCAAGTTGGTTTATAAAAATAACTGCTTCAATAACTGGTGTAATTTGGGCTGATCAGGGTCTTAGGTGTTGTTTCTGACTGGGTTAAAGTCTAGGGGGTCTAGGGATACATACTGAATGCATGTAAGAATTTCGCTAGACTCAGCTTAGGCCTGTACATAATATAAATTAAGCATTTGGTCATGTTTTATAACCGTCAGCTTCCAGGTCATGACCTACATCATCCCTGGCTACACCCTGGTAATCTAGCCCTACATTAACAGTCCATTTAGCTACTGAATTCGTTGGTGATGAGTCCACTGACAAGAATAGCAGCTCCATACCCACTTTCCAAACACATGTGGTTTGGGGGAACATCCCAGATCAAACCCTAACATTCTACCCCTGACCCCCAAAACTCATGTTTATCTCCTTAAGTAAATCCTTTTAAGCTATTGCTAAGAGTTGCCAAATTTTAACAATTTCAGCATTGATAAAACATCTAAGTCTAAAGCTTCCTGAAATTCAAGGCAAATCCAGTTCTAAATGCCTACAAAACTCATGCAGAAAGGTCAATACTGCTAGTGTCCCTATTCCAAGATGCTTTCTTTTCACGTGTGCCTCAGCCCAGCTCTACTTGTTGACATCATCATATCCCAGATGGCCCTTTTCATTCTACCTCTAGCCTGTCCACATGTACTCTTAATGAGAAATAGTTCAACAATTTGCCAAACTGAGAATGCATTGAGACGTTCTTCAGAAGAATCACACTTAAAAGTGTAAGTTGCAGGAAGAAAGAAAAGCCTACTTGGCAAAGTAGGCCCTGGCCTTACTGTTTGTTTTTTAACACAGTGATGCTTTATTGAGACTCCAGGAAGGATTTTCAGAGGATCCACCTACTGTACAACCAAGGGTGTTCATTTCTTTGTGTTACTGAGTTGGACAAGCTACCCTCACCTACTCATAGCAAGAAACTGAGCTTTCCCACAAGACTGCCTGCTCAGGCTATCGGCTGCAGAGTGTGCACTGTCTGTCTGTGTACCCAGATGACTACCTAACAGTGAGAAGATCTCAGACTGTGAATGTTGGGCTCCTTACCAATTTACATCTTCGAACACATATGCTGTCACTTTCCCCCCTGAGTTTGGCATAAGACTCAAGGAACAATAGGAAATTTGAATCATTTCTGTGAGTTGAGCTGAAGTTTGGCTGGAAAAATCCCAAGGGGTGGTGCCTGCAGGTGTGCTCCACTGTACTGGTGTTCACTCTTCCAGCGACCACAGGTCTAACAGAAAATAACTCAAGACTCCAGTATATGTAAGTGATTATTCTTAATTATCCTTTATAGACTTGCTATGGTTTGTGTCTAGGTGTCCCCCCAAAGCTTCATGCAGTCATGGGGTGGCTTCTGGAATTTGTGACTGATTATTGTGGGTGTGGATGCTGCACCTGCCCTGGGAGGTAATTTTCATTTCATTGTATGGAGGGAAGAGAAGCTAGCTGCCTGAGCTGCTGCTACCCCTTCCTTCGCTCTCTTCCTCTTTGCCACCACCATGAAAACTTGTTCTCTGCCATGTGCCACTGTGTCTCAGAGCCAGCTGAATATGGACTGAAACCTCCAGAAACTGTGAGCTAAACAGACCTTTCCTTCCCTAATTTTAAGTGTCTGGTCCCAGCAAAGAGAGAAGAGTAACTGAGATAAGACTATTTGAGTTACACTCTTTCATCAAGCAAGAGCAAAACTCAGTCACATGTTATCAATTCAGTTGTATACTTTTTCTTGCTGTTCATATTTTCAAAATCTGCTTCTATAAGATATTTTAAACATATTGGAAAGTGTGATGAAAAAATTCAAGGAGAAAAATCAAAGCAGCCTCAGTTTTCTTTGAAATATTTTATGGAAATGTAGATACTATTCAATAAAAACTTTTTTAAATGATGTGTTATCCTTTCTCATGGCATTTGGGTTTGTGATGGTGAAGAATCAAGAAAAGATACAATATTAAAAGCAAAACTTAATTGTATTTTACTAATACATATGTATATATATACATAAATGTGTGTATGTTCACTTAATATAATGTGTATCTCTTATGAAACAAAACAATTTATGATTTATATTATATAATTGAAAAGTTACACTGAATACTCAGTGAAATCAGTTAGTGCTACTGAATCTCTTCTCATCCTTCCAACACACCCACTGCTTTTGTGTTGAACTTTTATGCTGAGAATAAATTTATGCTCCTGTCTTTGTCTGAAGGTAGAGAGCTGGGGTAGGCTCAGTACAGGCACATAAAAATGTTCCTTAGAAAATAAAGTTTTCTGGGCTTAGACATGTGGCATCCTTGACACACTGTAAGGTGAAGGAAGCTATAAGATGGTCTTAAAACCTTGAACTTTGATAGACTTCATTCTCGAAAGTGAGAAAAACGGGAAAGCACGGTGAGTCATACACAAACATCTCTTCTTTCTTTCCTTTGGTCTGCAGCTCTTTCCAAAAGCAATTGATGTTTTTCTTAAACACTCTGGTTGAAAGTAACATGATCTTCAAAGTTGCCCAAGCAAGCAAAAACAAATGAATGAAAAGGAAACTACTTGAAAGGCTACTTCACAGAATTCGAAGAAGTGCTGAATTCTCAAGCCACAGAGACATTACAGGTGTTTTCAGCTCTGCCATTAAATAGTTCAGCTTAAAATTCCCAATTCTCACTCAGAGTTTTAAGGATGAGAATCTGATTAATCCAGTCTGAGACAGATCTACATGCAATCAACTGTGAACAGTAAGGTAAGGTCCCACAGTGGAGAAATCTGTGCTCACTCTGGGGGCTGTGGGCATGGGGAGTCTTCACAAGGCAGACTATAGAGCGGTACAGACTGCTACAAAGTCCATGTTGCCCCCAAACCATTCAGAAATCCTACAAGCAGATTGCAACTCATTCAACATTTAGCAATATTTAACATATATCTTCAATAAGCCTGGTGCTATTCTACTTACACGGGCAGGGGCGTCTACCCAGACATGCCTTTGCTTGACACAGAGGGCTGGTATTCCTTGAGCCACCAACACTACAGCCTCCCAAGGGGGGCCAGGAAGTGCTGATGTCTCTACAGATAGTAACCATACCAAAGGCGATCAGTTGGGATTCCTGCACACTCTCCCACTCATGTAAAAGCAGAAAACTCAAGCCTTTGGTGTGAAAACCAGAACCCATGGGAAATGTAACATGGGTCTTACCCCAACACTCATTGACTGACACGCTTGATTGTTTCGTAGTTTCAGTAACTGATTATATCTAGACTTACAAGGAATTTTCAAGTTAGAGATTTCTATTTGTGATAGTGATAATGACATATGTCACTCCTAGGACTAGCAAGTCATGCAAGATGTTGCTAGTAGGATTTCAAATCTACCTGAAGCATGCTCATGACGCACACTCTCTAGTATATCTCCCTCGCCAAGATCTGTACCGCCTCATGGAAGATTCTTCAGGTTTAACATTGTTTTAAGATCACCTTACTCTTTGTTACTTTTCTCTATTATTTTGTGGCTTCATTTCCCCCAATTTCAATGGAAATGCAAGGCTGAACACTTAGCTGCTTCTTTTCACGATGCAGTAATGAACACTTAGCTGCTGGCTCATTCTGTACTACCTTGAGGGAACTGCTACATGCAAGGTGAAGTAAGAATAAGCTCTCTTCTCTTATTTTCTTTTAATAGAAAAAAAGGGCAAAAGAAAAAAGCCCCCGGGATTTCTCATATCCTGAGTGAGAAAGCCAAGTTAAAACTGTAAGTATGTGTGTTTTTCCTGATTTTCTGTTAGTGAACTCACAGAAATGTAATTTCAATTATTAAAATTTAGATTGCATGCTTCCAATGTAAATTTTGTGTGAGGCCAGAAACATGAACTGTTTAAAGTATTATGAGGAAAAATAATCTTATTTGGAGTGCAGATGGCTAAGCTTGTGCCGAGTTAATGAAGCACGAGCACTGGAGATACTTTTTGCCTGTGTGATATATGTCTTGTTACTCTGTAATGATGCCAGCAACGCAGAAACGCTGGTTTCTCCTTGGCTTGTCCTCTGTGGGCAGTAGAACTTTGATTCAGTTCATCAGGTCTCATCAAGCTCACTGTCCCTATGCGTGGCGGATAGCCTGAACATCAGAATACCCTCGTATGATCTGCTGTATTTGAACATGGGCAGAACCTACGACTTTGCTCCAAACCCAGAGACTATGACAGAGGTGAATGGGTTTTGCAAATGTGATTAAGGTCCTCAATCGGGTTGATGCTGAGTTAATTGAAAGAGAATATCTGAACCTAATCAAATGAGAAAAAGGATTAGGTCTTCCTCAGAGACTTGAAGGAGTCAGGACTCCTTCTCCCATTGGTCTTGAGGAAACAGCCATGACAGGTTCCACAGCTGCAAGGGCTAAATTCTACCAACCAGCACAGGATCTGGGAAGAAGATTCCAGGCTTTTCCAAATCTGGGCAAACTAGGCCCAGACTTCTAACTCACAGAAACTGCCACGTACGTGTGTTGATCAACTGTCTTAGTGATTATTTATCACTTAGAAATTGATGACCATCATGCTACTGTGGCATGTGTACTCCATTTGTTTTTAGAATGACTAAATTGAGGCACACTAAGAAAAAATATATACCTATATATAAGTACTTTCTAATATGTCTCCAACACTTTCTAAATAAATGACCCTGATTCAACTTTTGCTCCTTAACTCTTCTTTGTACTCTCACGAGGTCTCACATTGAGTCTTGTCTCCAATTATTTATATTAAAATGCTGCTTCTTGTTTCATGGAGGATTTTATAGTGATATTTGTTGACTTTTCTGGTCTGTATAGTGGATCAGTTTGTTCCTGGAAAAGGCTTTTCTTATTTATATGCTTTGCAAAAGGCTGGCTGCTGGCCTGATATATAATTCAAGAATTACTTCATAATAATATGTCTCTAACCCAAATGCTTTGCTTCAGGTTTACTTTGGGTAGTATGTTTTCTTTGGTTAATTTTTCTCTGCTGCTCTGGAGTTTTCTTGTAGATGGTGGCAGCAGGACAGTCACACTGCTGAAGGAATAATACATTTTGTGGATTTGGAAACGAAAATAAATATTCCACTCAGGTATTCATGGCACTTCTTGTGTTATTCTATTCAAAGTCCTAGCCACAGTAACTCATGGATCTGATGATTTCTTTAATGGTGGATTGCTTCATGAACCGGAGAAAAAATTTAAGATGATATCTAATTGTACACCAAAATTTTTTCTGTGTGCTGGTCGAAGTATTAATAAACACTTTTAGGAATCCCTCAGTTATTTGCAATAATAATGAGCAGTTGGGACGCCCCATGGAGATCATTCTATGAACACTCTGCTCACTGAGTTTTAAGGAAGTCTTTGAAACGTTGTGCATTAACCATTTTGCTTTAGACAGGTCTTACTATTCAGTCAAGACCTTCGCCGCACTGCGCACCCAGGCTGGCCTCCGGCCCATGGTGATCGCCCCACTTCAGCCTCCGGAGAGCCGGGGTTACACGCCTGTAATACGACGCCCATCTCGCTAGCCTCATAATTTGTTCTTGTTGAATTATTTTCGAACTGTGAGATCTATGCTTTAAGAAAGCTTTTCTAAATGCACTTTGCATACTGTTTCTTATGAAAGGCATTTAAATATAAAACATTGTTTTATCAGTAGTTTCTGAAAGGTACTTTTGCTTCTATTGTTTTATACCTAAAATCGATGCAAAATAAGCAGAAAAAAATTAATTCTCATGACCCCCTTTCTTCTATCCAGTCATAATTTCATAATGGAGGCATCGCCCCCTAGTGGACAAAATGGCAATAGCGCTTGAATCACAAATTTTATTTGGGCATTCACATAAAAATCATTTTAAAGTGTACGGTTGAGTGACACTTCGTATTGCAGCCAGCAGCTCTCTTTTCAGAGTTTCATCACCCCATAAAATACTCCCATGAGCATGAAGAACTATCTTCCTATTCTGCCATCCTCTTGCCCTCTGAAAACATTTGACCTGCCACCTATCAATTTATTTATTCTGGATTTATAATATAAAATAAATTCCATACTATGTAACTGATTTTTTTTATTCTCCTACATGTCATGTTGCTTTTGAGTTCATACAAGTTGTAGTATATATCAGCACCTCACCAGTAATATATGCCAAAATTTATCCATAGATGGGCATCTGGGATGGTTTACATTGATTACTGTTGTTTTACGTAAAGCTATTGTGAATATTTGTATACAGATTAGTTCCTTTGGGGGTACACTCAAGGTTAGTTTGAGTATTATGGAAACTCTATGCTTCAGTCTTTGAAGAGCTGCAAAAAAGCCCCACCAAGACAGGAAGGGCAGTTTTCTCGAATACTGACAGGTTTTCCAGGAGAACTCTTGCTAATAAGAGAAAAATGACAGAAGGATTAAAATTTACCACAATTCCTCATAACAAAGCCAATCCTTTCTAGAATACAATGGTAATCCCTCTTCTCATTCTAGAATTTGGCTCCAATAACATACTGTAAGATTTATCAAGTTAGAAATTATATGACTATGTTTATGTATTTTAATGGAGATTTTGAGTTTTTTCCCTATTGCATTTTACTTTCTGAGTAATATTCTCCACTTTTTAAAATCTCTGTCTTCATGAAGGCTATAAGCCTTTTTGTTTCAAATAGTAAAAATTTAGATATCCCCTATATCAACAGTAGGACAAAAAGTGTTCACCTTCAAACTTGATATTTATAATTTTATAGTAATACCTGGTTTTTGAATATCAAAACTCAGAGAATTAAGAAATGGACAAGGTACAGACCCCACATCGCAATCACTTTCTCATCACTGAGACAAAATACCTGCAATATACAGGACTGCTTTATTGTGGCTCCTGATTGAGCCCACGGTCCGTTGACTTCGTGGCATGACAGAGGGTCACAGTGGGGGAAAAGCTCCCTGCGCTGTGGAAGCCAGGGCGTCTAGTGAGCGGTAGGTGTTGAGGAGGCTACCTCCAGGGCCCCAACTTTCCCCACCAGACCCCAAACCTCACATGAAATTTAGCTACAGCACCCCCATAATTCATTCAGTATCTTTTCAACAGCCCCCTTTCTAGGTGGACGAGAATCTGGGGAGCACAGTCCAGATATAAACCATAACACCCCAGTAGAAGAGTAGTAGTGTATTACGTGAAGCAACTTTCTACCTCACTAGAAAATGAAGACCTCTCCTGCTGCTGGCCAAAGGAAAGCGAGAGAAAATCTTAGAAGGATCGGGTAGGAAGACAGTGGATCCCCTACCTCTTAGTGGAAAACAGGAAGAAGGGGGTGATGGCAAACAGAACTGGAAAGTAGAATTAAAGACATTCAAAAGGGTATCTTCTTATATTCTGCCATCTTGGGCACATTGACCCCTGAAAAAATATTTCCAGGTAAGGAATGGCCTCTGTTTAGCACAGCCTGGGGCGCTGTGGTGCTGTCAGGAACACCCAGGCAGAGTCAGAGGGGATGGCTGCGGTGCCACAGGCCCTGTCCTGGCTTGGAGGAGATAAGGAATTCCCTTGGACCTCTGGCGGCGAGTGGCCTGGTAGCAGGAATTCACAAGAGGCTGCATCCGAGCTTCCATTTCTGTGAAACCAACCTGTGGCCAGCAGGAACTTCCTGCTCATGGCGGGGCCAGTAGATGCAGTCAGGTTTAAGACCATGTGCTCTTTCAACCTTCCTGTTTAGATTCTTACTCACTTACTAATTAAAAAGTTCAATGAGAACTCTGACACATTTGTTTTTCTTGTATGAGAAAAATGTCATGACTTTTATGTGGTTTTGTTTTGCTTGAAATGATCTTTTTTTATAGAAGAAAATGAATGTCACCACCTAAATGCTAAGCTAGAACAATATTACTTAGAACTCTATTTAGTGAACATGTCTGTCAGAATTGAAAATAAAAGAGATATTGTTTGGCACCTAAACTCAGAAAGTGTCTAAAATGGGCATGCATTCAAGGGAATACTGAAGAGATCTTTTTAGGCAGAAGCAAAGATGTTTCACCAGTAAGGAAGGGACTGCAAGAAAAAACAGAAACCTAAATGTTTCAGGAAAATTAAGTGAGAATATTTTTGTTTTGCTTTGCTTTGTTTTGTGAGATGGTCTTACTATGTAGTACAGGCTGGGCTTGAACACACAGTAATCCCCCTGCCTTGGCTCTTGAGTGCTGGGATTACAGGTGTGTGCTACCACACCCGGCTAAGTGGAACTACTGTGGGCATAAAGATAGTAACAACAGCAATACCTTCCAGAGATTAAACTATGTATAGAATGAAAACGTATGCTAATGTTAGTATCACAAAAGATGAAAGAGGAGAAGTGGAGTAAAAATATTTCCATGTCCTAGGAATGTCCAGAGAGTTCAAAAATAATTTCTGTTTTGAAAAGTTTAATAGGTCATGCAAGCACGTGGAAATTGCTGGCATAACTACAAATCAGAAAGTTACAAATGTGTAAGATTGAACATATAAATAATCTAAAAGAATTTGGAAGTTAAAATCCAAATGTGATGTCATGGATCTGTGTGTGTCTGCGTGTGGTGAAACGGTCAGATTAGACACAGCAAAGCTCCGGGTATTCAGCCTTGACCATGAGGCCACACTTTAAAAGTAAAACAGTGAGAGAAGTTACACTGTGAATTCACCACCTACAGCCATGTTAGGTACAATAGTATCTTAGCAAGCAAACATAAAGCAACCAATTTAGAAAAGAAATTAGAAGAATTTTCCAGTGCTGGTCAAACAGCTCAGCGTATTAAAGCACCTGCTAGTAGGTGCAGGGGCCAGGTCAATACCTGGGCCTGCCGTGCCGGCCCTGCCCCAGGGACGCACTAAGACTGCAATTGAGACTGAGTGTGGTGGCGCACTCCTGCAATCCCAGCTCTTGGGAGGCTGTAAACAGGCGGATCACTATTGAGTCTGATCTAGTAGTGAGACCCTGAACACCCTGTAGAACCTTCTGTAAAAAGCAAAAAAATCCATAATAATTATAAGAGTAACATACAAGGAAATGCATCATTTATGAATTTTAACCAATAAAAAAATCAAAATATATACCCAATCTAACAGAGTTTAAGAAGTTTTTTGTTTTTGTTTTTTTGGTTTCATTTTCTTCCTTTTGATGTATTTGGTACAGGGTCTCCCTACGCAGCTCGGACTAGTAGTGATCCTTCTGTATTCGGCTTCCCCAGCACTGGGATTACAGGTGAGCACCACCACGGCTGGGCTAGTTCAACTGCTCAACGCTCCCGAGGGCAGGGCCAGCACAGCGCACAGTAGCAGGGATAGAATCCTGGTCCGTGTGCTTGCCTAAACAGGGGCTTAGTCAGCTGAGTGACCTTGCAGGCCCTCTCACAGGGTTTGAAAAGAAAATGAAACTGATGGTAGTAGGTGTAGAAAGGACAAAAATCAATAAAACAGAAAACTAAAACCCTATAGAAAAACAACTGACCAAAGTTGTTTATTGAATAAATTGATAAAATTAAAGAATTTCTGGAAAAGCTAATGAAGCACAGCAGATGAATTTTAAAAATTTAACAGAAATGAAAGAAACAGTAGAAATGCCACAGAAATTAATGTATATAAAACAGAATAATATGAACAATTATATAGGCAACTCAATAAATTAGATGGAGAAATTAATGTAAAAATGCAATTCATGAAAACTAAAAGAAAAAGAAAAAGACCTTAGGTCTACAGTTATTAAATAAATTGATATAACTAAAACTTTTCTACAAGTAAGATTCAAGTTCCAGACGGCTTTAGTGGTGAATTCTATCAATGCTTAGGGAAAAAATAATCCCATTCTTACAGAAATTCTTTCAGGAAGAGTATCCCCTGAATGAAGCTTTACAATCCCTGCTCTGACCTGGTAGCAACACCTACAGATGATCAAGAAGTAAGAAGAATATACTGAGTCATGGAAGACTTACAAGCTTTGGCATGCAACACTCAGATGTTGCAGATAAAAAAATTAGAAATGCAGAGTACAAAAATTTGCAAGAGCTAGAAGCTTATAATTTTTCAGAAATATTCTAAATTAAATATAGTGATAGATCTTAAATCTTCAAATGATATTAGCATACACTAACAAAAAGTTTCATACCTAGCCCGTTGTGGTGGCACACACCGGTAACCCCAGCACTCAGGAGGCTGAGACAGGAGAATTGCCGTGAGCTCCAGGCCAGCCTGAACTACCTAGCAAGACCTTGTCTCAAAAACAAAAGCAAAAATGATAACTGAAATCATGCAAGTTGAAACACACAAAATAATAATGTAAGATAATCTATTAAAAATTTGGCTGAAATAAAATCAGTTTCAATAAAGGAATCACTGAGCCAGTTTGCTTTCCTTTGACCGTATGAATAGAGTTCTAAAGGCTATCTGTGAAGAGGAAAGAGAATACGAAGTGAAGGAGTAAACAGAAGCAGCAAATGTGAGGAAAGGCACTAGCGAGCACGTAGGTTTACTCATGTCTATCCAAAGCTGCAATAAAATGCTGCTTAAATTATGCAGTGTTGATCAAGATAAAGCTAAAATATCAGACAACAATAACACCTAAGAGGTGGGGAAATAGGTAATTATTGTAGGAAATTTCACTGTTTTAGACAATGATAGAGATATTGATCATATTTTAACTTATGGTTAAAATATAAGAGCAATCACTTACTAAAAAAACAGAAAGAATAGAGGGAAAGAGATGTATAATTTTCCAACCATCATAGATGGAGAAAAATCTTAAGAAAAATAATTAATCTAAGAGAGGACAGGAAGGCAGGAAAAAAGTGGAGATAAGGTTACACACCCATGATCCCATTACCCAGCTGGGATGACGGGCTGGAGCCCACAACGAGCAACTTAATAAGATTCTGTTTTAAAAATAAAAAAGTGGGACCAGGGAGATACCTCAGTGGAATAAGCGCTTCCCTGGCAAGCGCAAGGGCCTGAGTTCAATCCCCAGTTCCACAAGGAAAAAAAAAAAATTAAAAAGTGGGGGATATATATGAGAAAAATCTTTAAAACTAGGTAGCAGAAAATAGATGATAGAAATAAAATCAAGAGACTAGTGAGAGAGCTCAGCAGTCTAACGCACCTGCTTAGGCAGGCGCAGGAGACAGGGGTTTGATTTCTGGCACCACATGCAGTGCCAGCCCCGAACTCAAGGTGGGCAGAGCTGGCCAAAAATAGTCCATTAACAGAAACTATATAAGACTGAATATTTTTTAAAAATTTAGAAGAAAAAAGTGGTCTCTGAAACAAAGAGATGAAAAAATGAGATACTTGCAAAATACCAATAAAGAATGTTTATCACAGCCATAATGTACTCAGATTACGTCTTCTGGTCTGGAATAAACAGTCAGCCTTATGGGCTGACACGCTAGCATGGTATTGAATTCACCTGAGACTATGACCTTCCTTTAAATGATGATGCTTATCTTTGATCTCCCGCCCTTATGAGAGGGCTGGCACGCAGCAGACCCTCACAACTTATTTAGTTCAAATAAAAGGGGAAAAACACCATCCACTGCAAATCCATAGCATCATGGGCCTTTCGACTGCACCATACCCTCCCCATCATTTAACAGGTACTCTTTTGTGTGTGTGTGTGTGTGTGTGTGTGTGTGTGTGTGTGTGTGTGGTACTGGGCATTGAACTCAGGATCTTGTGCTTGCCAGGCAAGCACTTATCCTACTGAGCTATCTCCCTGACCCTAGCAGGTACTGTTTTCCAGAGAGAGAGAGAGAGAGAGAGAGAGA
>NW_004524843.1:2621261-2622549 GCF_000260255.1 Octodon degus
GTTAGAGAAGCTGTATTTGAAGAAGTCATTGAAGGACCTTTGCATACTTGATACCAGTTCAAATGCTGTAGGTACCTGAATTCAGCAAAATAACCCAATATAGTCCAATAGTCCATAATAATATGGGTTATCAGCAGACCTGGCAATTGTCAGTTGTTGACTTGAGCCTTTTACAGCCGAGTATATTAATTCTGCTTTACTTTTTATAACTTGAGGTTATACTTTTCTCCTGGATGGTTAAGACCAAGTTAAATAAGACCTATATAACTAAAAATGTACCTTTTGTATCTGACAAGGTCAGTCAAATCCCCTCAGGATTTATCCTGAAACCTTGACCAGCACCTTGTGGATCTTTTGTCAGTGTCAGCATCTGGATGAGTCATGGCTATTGCTTGGCCAATTTATTCTCTGTGAAAGCCTGAGAGAAATCGTTCTCTGTAGGCAACTCTCCTTAGACACACTATACATCGTTGATCATTTTCCTGTGTGTCCTCATAATCTCCTTGATCAGAAAATTTGGGGCACCACTTAGTTACATGATGTCACAGCAGAGGTTCTCTTATGTCCTGAGTCCTCACTGACCTTGAAGGACTAGGACCAAAATATTGGCTATACTTATAGCCCCTCCACTTCTCTAATTTTCGGTCTACAAACTTTAGTTGTTAAACATCCAGAAGAGAAGCTTAATGATATTATTACCCTGTAAGAGAGGCTGTTAAGTTTAACATCACTATCTGAACACCAAATGCCTTAGACATAACATGGAACTGTTATTTTCCAACAACCTTGGATATTTTGAACTTTAAATCCCCATAGAATGTGAGAAAAATAACTACACATTTTTACACAGAATTCAGAAATCAAACCATAAACAACATTGTAGCAGGAAAATGCTATGACAATTTTTTTTGTCTCTTGTTTTCTTTTATTACCTTTTTATTTTTTACAAACATTTACTTTAAAGAAAGCATGGCAATAATTGATATGAAAATAGAAGAAGTACACATTTAGAAGACGAAAATGACAGGTATTTCAAGCTTCGTTTTAGTATTACACATTGCTCTCCTCAGTGTAGCTGCTTATCCCTGTTTGCCTATCCCTGTGTCTTCAAGTTTCCACCTACTTTCTCTTCCAGTTCACAGTTATCAGCATATAGAGTTAATCAGAGTTGGAATTCTACCCATTAACTGCTACTTTCATAAACCTGATGGAGATTCTTAGGACCATTGCCTTAACCATCTTGTTTATACAAATGTATGGTCTTACCCCTACCATATTTCCTAACTTT
>NW_004524843.1:2628614-2639068 GCF_000260255.1 Octodon degus
CAAAAAAGGGGATACAGATGAATGTCCATTTTGTATCTGTGTATTCAAAGTGGTTAGGATAGATATATAGTTACATTCTCTTAATGAATAGAGTGATTTATTCTAATGGTGTTTGTAAATAGGATATCATGTCCACATCTTGTACAGCATTTAACCACTAAGAAGAATGTATGCAATGTGTTAATTATTGAAACTGTCCTACCAATTTGATTTGAAACTGTCTCATTGCTATTTGTTTATTAATAAAATTATGGGAAAAAAATCTCCAACCAAGACTTGCCTATAAAGAAGTTCTAAATCCAGCATTGACCTATTAAATTACTATCTGCATTGTGAACATCAGTGTCCCTGAGTGTGTACATGGAATGTATACATGTGTTTGAAATATTGTAAGTTTCCCATCTTCAACTGATTATAATGGCATTGTTCAAAAATTTTGAGTTTTTAATAAACTTTGAATTTAAATGGACAGATAAAAAATAGAAAAAAAACATGGTGACATTCTTGTTCTGTACATAAGTTAATGTAGTGAGGTTCTGGTGAGAACAGGGACATTTTCATACAGAACAATTAAGTATGAAAACAAAAGCGAAAGCTTTATTCTTTTGGCTTGACTGTAACATGGTTCACCGTTCTTTATGGTAATAGCATTTTCCTGCATGCATTTCACCAGCACACTCCAAGCCAGTAGCTTTAGTATAAATTTCTGTATAATTTCTTCCTCTATTGAGCATGGAGACCTTAACTCATCCACACCACGCTAAAGGTGAGCATGTCAAGAGTTCCACATCAGTGACAGATAAACCCTATATCTAATGGATCCTTAAGTCTCAACTCCAGATGTATGACTGCAACTGAACTTGTCCTCATTCACACATGACATTAAAAAAACTTAAGTAATTCCGATATGCTGTCAAAGTTGAGAGTATTCATAGGTAAATGGGAAAACCAATTCTACTTGGTGAATTCTCTTTACATGCCATCAAGAATTCAGGTATATGCTTTCTTAAAATTTTTGTCAAGGAAATTGCACAAAATACACATAAAGACAATATATCATGTAGACTTTATCAGAGCGACTAAAAATTATTAGGCTCCTAAATCCATGCAGCCATTCTTTATAAAGTGGAAGAGATGAGATGTTTGTGAATAGAACGAACAAGGTTATCAATATTTGAAAATCAATAATAGCCCAAGAAATGGATGGACGCTTGTGTATAAAAGCAGATTAGGAATGTATAAGCAAAAATGTTAATAGAAAAACTAAGCAAAACAAGACATAGACAGGAAGGAGAAAAGATGCACAAGTTAAAATGTTAGTCAATTCTTTATTGATTTTTGTAACTTTCCACTACTCTACCTGATTCCATATCTTGGTTTTTGGCCAATATGAAAACTAGATAGCCAATACACTCTTCTGAATTAATTTCCATTCCATGAAAAAATTTAAAGGTGAATTATTTTATCTAATGTGTACTCTTTACATTTATCTTTTCATAGATCATGTTTACATGATAGAAATTTACCCTTAAATGGCATTTCAGATAGAAACAAAGACAGAACAATTAAGTACGAAAACAAAAGCGAAACCTTTATTCTTTTGGCTTGATTGTAATGTGGTTTACCATTCTTTATGGTAATAGCATTTTCCTGCATGCATTTCACCAACACACTACAAGTCAGTAGCTTTAGTATAAAAAAAAATCTACATTTAATGTTGCCTGTGAAACACAAAATGTTTTGCTGCAACTGGTAATATAATTTCACTACCTGGTTTCATGGAAATAATAAAAAGAAAAAGCTTGGATCCCATATCACAACTGATACAGCCCTAGTGCCATAAGGGTCAGTAAGATTAGATCTACCTGTATAAACGAACAGTGGAGAAGACTGATGATTACTGTATTTAAAAGACTAGGTGGAGACATCTGATTGAAGCAATGCTAAAAATATCAGCAGATCTTTCCTTAAGCCTCTTTCAGTGATAAGGCAGTACTATTTGAAAGCAAATGAACATTGGACTTAGTCTGAGAATTATTTCACATTGAAATATGTGCAAGTTTACAGTACCAATAAAAAAGCAGAACTTTACACTGCATCTCAGTCCTTGATTCTTATTTTGTGAAATGTTTTAATTCAAAAGTGCTGGAAACAGAAACGAACGATAGTGACTGTGACATCAACCTGAAGATACTTTTAATTTCTTATTTTATATACAAAAGGCTGAAAAATAAAATAAAATGAACTTTTTTTACAGTATTTATATTTTCTTAGAAAACTCTAACCATATATTTTCAACAGATCTAAGCAGCTTGCAACATGTTTGTGCAGTCAGAGAGTACTCAATTAAGATTGGAAGAAGAAAAAGCAAGAAGCTCCTCATTGATTGCTGCAACCTATTGCTCAAGGACATGAGGATGAGGTCTTGATAGAACAATTTGCTTCACTTCACCACTGACATATGGCTTCCCATATTAGACTTCTGAACAGTGGAAAGAATAGGATACGGCAGCGCTGGCAAGATAAACATGCAGCAGTGACAGCTTCAAACTATAATGGAACCAATTACATCATTATTACCTGTTGAAAACTTGCAAACTATACTTACTGTGGTACATATTTGATGCAATAAATACTGTGCTTACCTCATCATTTTTGTTTGCTCAAACATGCACCACTGGGTAAAATTACTATTTACAAAGCAGACTTTTATATTTGTAAATTGACATGTATGATGTCAACCTTACCAAGAGCAGAAGATGGCTAAACAATACTGCAGGAAAAAGCAGAATCAACTATAAAGTGGTAGTGGGGATGCTTTTTGGTCAATTTGGTTTTCTTAGAAAGGACAGGATATTTTTATTTTATGCCAAAGGACACTTATCAAAAATGTTTTAGTCATGCTACTAGGACTGTGAATGATTATGTGATGGCATGTGTGAGTCTCTGTGTGCACATGGGTGTATACATATATATGTATATACATGTACATATACATAGATACATATATACATATACATATAATGGATTATGTAAAAATAAAAGACCTCTGTAACGCTTGTGATTCTATGGAACATTTACAGGCACATTAAAATTTTCTGGATGAAACACTTTAAAAATATGAACAGCTATTTAAGCACCTCAAAAAGCTAAAAACATCCTGAAACAAGAAGTAAACTCTTTCCTTTTGTGATGTAATGTTTTTATGCATGAATGAGAATTGCAGCATGCCTTCATTTAAAATATATCCAGCTGTACAGTAGAGTAATGCAGAATTCCCTCCCTGTAGTCCCACTCCCCAAACATAAACCCATTTACAAAAATAGTCACATATAATAGTAAACAACCTGTGAATTAAAAAAAAAAAGATGATAAATTCACAGCACACATTTTGTAAAAATATGGCAGGTGTGGCAATTAAAACATAAACAGCGGTGACAGTTACTATTGTCAAGTGTCACATAATTTACATAAAAATTTTACTTCCCTCCCCCTTTCAATTGTTCCTATAGTCTGAGTAGCCATTACGCTCTGCTCTTCAGCAGTGTCAGCTGGTTGTGAAAACAGAAACCTCCTGGCGCTAGTTCTCTGATTTATTGAGTCCCAGTTTGCTGAGTGGAGGCCTCTGTCTTATTATAGGCACTGACCTTAAGTATACATTTGTAAAAACAGTCAGTTTGGCATAGCCCTCCTGTGAAAGTCCATTTTCACGGATACTTCACCATCACAGGCTGTAAACAATTGATCACAAAATGGATTATTCTTTGTTTATTTTTACTTTTTACTTTCCCTGATATCTTTTCCTTTATCTTCCTTTTCTGATTTGTCTTTCTCAAATTTCTCTTTCTCCGGCTTGGTCACACTGTCATAGGAAGGTGGAGAGGTGGTGGAAGGTGTCACATCGGTTTTCTCTGGAGTTGAATTCTCATTAAGCTTGTCAATGAGGGTATCATCTTTGATAGGCGTTCCTTCACCTTCTTTGCCTTTGTCTTTTTTATATATAGATGAAACCTTTTTAACTTTCTGTTTTAGAAGGTAGCGTCTATAAGCTCTCTGGATAACAATAGCAGACACTTCCTCCTGTTTGCGTTTCAAAGTGGTTGTAATGGGCTCATAGGAGACTTTGGATGGGTTTGATGCCATGAACCTCTCTTCCATCTGTATCCGCAGGGCATCCATCTCTCCACTCTCACCCAGAACCCTCTTTGTAAAAGCAAATAAGATGTCCAGGCAGTGGATCCGGTCTCCACTGACCATGGGCAGGTCCATGGCAATGAGCTGGACTTTGTTTGGTTTTGCTATGAGAAGAGGAGGATCCAGGGCATCTGCAAAATCTGAGAGCTTAGCAAACTCTATGAACTGAGTTGCATCAGGGTCAAACTTCTCCCAAACCTCATAGAACATCTCAAAGTCATCCTCACTCAGGGGCTCTGCACTTTCTTCAGTGGCAACACTGAAGTTCTCAAGAATGACAGCGATGTACATGTTCACCACGACCAGAAAGGAAATGATGATGTAACTGACGAAAAAGAAAATCCCAACAGATGGATTCCCACAGTCACCCTTCACTGAGCTTCCAGGGTGAACCTTATCAGGGTCACAGTCCGGAGGTCCACTGTTGAGAATAGGTGCTAACAAACCATCCCAGCCAGCAGAGGTGGTGATTTGGAACAGGCAGATCATGCTGTTGCCAAAGGTCTCAAAGTTGAACATGTCATCAATTCCAACTTCCCTCTTCACATAGGCAAAGTTGGACATTCCAAAGATGGCGTAGATGAACATGACCAGGAAGAGCAGCAGGCCGATGTTAAACAAGGCTGGAAGGGACATCATCAAAGCAAAGAGCAGCGTGCGGATCCCCTTTGCTCCTTTGATCAGACGGAGGATTCGGCCAATCCTGGCAAGACGGATCACTCGGAACAGGGTAGGGGACACAAAATACTTCTCTATCAGCTCTGCAAGGAACATTCCTGCAGAAAATCATTATGAACAAAGAGTGTTAAGAAGAGCAGTGAACAAAAATGCATGCTACAAGTAGTATCTAGTTTTAAAAATAGGTACACAGAATTAGGTACACACACATGAATACAAATAATCTGTACTCTTTGGTCAATAAGATGAAACTAGTATGTTTGGTGTTATCACACTGTAATATTCATTTGAAGAAATTGTTTCTTATTTTCTCCATTTAAAAAGAATATATTTAAAGAAAACTCAACCACTAAATGTGTAAAATACCACAAGATGTAGGATAGCCCAGCACAGAAATGGAGTTATACTTCCAAAATGCTAGTACTATTTTCATAAGACTGAAATGATTAAACAGGTGATTTTTCATTAATATACAAAGAACCATCTTTATGAGATTGTATTGATTTTATTTATTGTTTTGGAAGCAGTAAGAATTATGTACAGGAAAGAATTGGTTGGCGGCAGACACAGATTGAACTGAATTCTGGCTCTTGGTGTCGTGTGGTACCAAATGATAATGACAACTTCTTGCTAGGCAACATTTGCTGAGACTTTTCTTCATGCTAGCCACAGTGTTAATTAATTTACATAATTGCTTTAAGCCTCATATCAGTACTTTACAGAAGGATAACTTGAAAAAACAAGAATGGGGAAGCTGGCATAAAGTGGTCAGGGGCATAAAGTGTCAGAGAACTGGCACTTTATTTCCACAAGTAGCAGAAATATAGAAGGCCAGGTCTGATTCATGTGAATTGAAAATGTCTTCTTTTTTATGATTTCTTTTCTTTTTTAAAATGTATTTGGTACAGGGTTTCTCCACACAGCTTGGACTTGTACTGATCCTCCCATTTTCAGCCTCCTCAGCACTGGGATTACAGGCATGCACCACCTTGCCTAGTCTCGCTTTGCCTTGCCTTGCCTTCTTTCCTTTCCTTTCCTTTTTATAAAGTCTATTTTTTAAACCAATACAGAAAATCTTAACAATGTACTTATTTATAGTGCACCCTGCAACTTCTCAATAAAAATATATGTATCAATCTTGTAATGTTTCAGTGAGATTAAACATCTAACTCCTTAAACATTTAGCTTTTTGGTAAAAACATTGAAAACTCATTCATCTAGCATTTTAAAATATGCAGTCCATTAGTCACCCTACTAACGTGACCATGGAGGATACGTAGCAGCACAGCAGGACTTCTTATGTCCATCTAGTTGTGGCTTAGTACTCACTGATCAACCTCCTGCTCCCCTTCTACATATTCCCCATGGCTTCAGATGGTAACCAGCATTCTACTCTCAAATTCTATAGGGGCCGGGGAGATGGCTCAGTGCACTTGACTGGCAAATGCAAGGATCTGAGTTCAATCCCTGGTTCCGCCAAAAAAAAAAAAAGAATTCTTTCAATCCCTGGTTCCACCAAAAAAGAAAAAAAAAATTGCCAGAGGACAACACTACTATTTTAAGAGGCCGGGGAGATAGCTCAGTAGAATAAGCACTTGCCTGGCAAGTACAAGGGCCTGAGTTTAATCCCTGGTTCCACCAAAAAAGAAAAAAAAATTGCCAGAGGTCAAATTCTATGAAACCCAGATTTTATAGTCCTTCATTCTTAAGGACTATATCACTACCTCGTAGCACAATTGCGAGGCAACATATCGCCACAGTGTGCTGTTCTATTGGTGAGTAGGCTATAGCAATAGAGGCAAAACTCAGAAATATTGCAGGTTTGGTTCAAGATAACCACAAAAATAAATAAAGCAGTGAATGAGTAACATAAATTATTTGATTTTCCAATGAATGTATCAGTCTATGTTTATACTATACTGTAGTTCATGGTAGCATTATGTCTAAAATTATACACGTTCTTGGGTTGAGGTGACAGCTTGGTGGTCTAAGTGCCTGTGTGGCAAGTACAAGGACATGGGTTCAGTCCCTGGTACTGCATGCCATGCCAGCCCCAGAGAGTTGTGCCGGCCACCAAAACTGGGCATGGGGGTGCACGCCTGTAATCCCAGCTCTGGGGAGGCTGAGACAGGAGGATCACTATGAGTCCAAGCTGTATAGTGAGATACTGTACCAAATGAAGAAATAATAACTAAATAAATATTATATATGTTCCTTAATTAAAAATTTTTTTGCTAAAGAAAACTGGCACACCTGGGCTGTTGGGAACATGGCACCAAGGGACTTGCTTCATGCAGGGTGGCCACACACCTTTGATTTGTCAAGAAAGCACTCTTACCTACAATGGACAGGATGACCACGACAAAATCAAAGATGTTCCACCCAATGGTAAAGTAGTAATAACGCAGGGAGATGAGCTTCAGCACGCACTCCCCGGTGAAGAGCACAATGAACACCAGGTTGATCCAGTACAGAATGTTCGTCATCTCCTGGCTCTGGTCATCCGTTTCCACCATCATAGTGACCATGTTGAGGCAGATGAGGATCATGATGCTGATGTCAAACACTTGTTTGGTTACAAAATCGAAGACCATTCCTTGGAATTTGTTCTGAAACAAGGGGTATGGAAAAGCTTACGTAGAAATTTAAGAAATTTGGATCCAATTCATCTGATTTTTATATAGCAATATCAAAATAAGCCTTTATAAGGACATGCCATATTTGTTTAACCTGGTAGATAATATTACACATTGAAATATCCAACTCTTTTCAAATGTACTTGTACACCTTTCATCATACAGATTTTATAAACTGACTGTACGTTAAAAACCACCTACTATGTTCTCATTCTCTTAAACATCATCACATAAGTGATGCACAATCAGTACATATTTTATAACAAATATTTTTATTTCACGCAATGGACAGTGGGTATTCCTAACCTCTTAAGGAGGATTATATTGCTACCAGATTATTGAAGATCCAGGGGCCTGGGAGAAGATCCAATAAACAAATACTTCTAACAATTCCTCTTGCTTTGGCAGTTTCTGCCACAGCATGTAAAACTTCACTATGATGTTTATTACATTTTAAATTTATAACTAAGAAAAAGAATATTAATGGAAAAATCAAATTTGCATTGAATGCTGTACTTATGCATTGTATCATTCTAAGGTTAGTTTCTTAGTTTTGAGAACGCATTTATCGCTACTGTGAAATCTTTCCTTCAGATGGGGAAATCTATGAAAAATTATATAGAAGGACTTGTAAGAAGGAAATTATCGTCTCAATATTTATAGTTCACAATTCAGATAGTCAACTTGCTTCAGCCACTTTGGACTTTATTTTCATTTATGTTTTAAATGCTCAGTGTTTTAAATTCTGCCTTGTGTTGAGGAACTTCCATTATTTCTAACTGAAATTCTTGGACATCCAACAGCACTTGTTCTATTGTATTTTGCTCTTTTTGATGAATACATATTTGGTTTGCTGGCCTGGATTTCTATTGATTTAGCTGAGTCTGTCCAGGGAATCCTTTCTAATACGTACAATTCCTTTTCCAATGGTCACTTCTTAATCCTTATTTACCATCATTTAGATTTGCAAGTCTTTCATGTTCCTTTTCTACCACTCAGTACAATAGGCAGATTTGGCCATATCACTGTACTTTGTTTATCTGTCCCCTGTCTAAAATAAATCCCCTCCTTTCTTTGCCTGGTGAATTATCAATGCAGTTTTATGTTTTAAATGCTCACTGTTCTCAGTACACTTTGTTCTTTAATTTGTCATAAAATTTAGGAAATTGTAATGCAAATGGCTTGTCTTTAAATGTTTAATTTTAGTTTTCTCTCTCTTCCACATGTTTGGAAGCTCCTTAAAGACAAAGTAGTGTGTAAGTAGTGTGTTTTTGTTCTTACAGATAGATCCCATAGACCAGTGATGGCAAAACTTTTGGAGCTTTCTGTGATACAAACAGCCTGCTACGGCACACACGGCATTGGCTTGCTACTGCCCCTGCCCTGCGGTATAGTAACTTTACACTATCTTAAAAGCAGAAATTGGTCATAAATTTTGTATCAGTGTGATTAGTAAAAAGCTCCTTAGATTTCTTCCCCATGTAGTTTTTGAGTAAGACACAGCTGCAATTCCAAATCACTATTTGCTGCCCCCACTTTAAATCCTAAAATGTAGAATCTGCATAAGTCTGACAGCCTTCATTACCAAAGAAAATATTCTTTAACTCCATCCTGGCCCTGAATAGTAGTTAGCAATCATTTGTCTCCATTAGTTCCCATGATAATTTCAAACTTCTCAGATACTTTCCATTCTCTTTTATCCCCTCCACTCATTTCTTCTTTTGAAACATCAAAGTTAGTCAGTAATTACTGTACTTTCTTACCCATTTCATATTTATCTTGGTTTCAAATTCTTTTCAGGCATCATTCACAATTCATTATAGGACTCAGTCCCCTTTTCCTTTGGAATCTAACCTAGAAGATTATCTTCTGTAGCCATGTTGTGTGCAATTTCATTCCAGTGTATCCTCTCTTTTTAAAAATACCTTCTTGTTCCAAACTCCCTTTACCTTGTTTCCAACCTAATCCCTCAATTTTAAGAGACCTTTATTTCCATTATTTCTTTCCCAATTCCTCTTGCTTTTGGTTGCCAAATTCTGCAAACTAACACCTTCAAATTTCACAATATTAATGTTCCTTCTCTACATCCTGCACCACACTGCTGTGGGATAGAAGAAATCAACACAGGTAAAAAGGAGACAAGAAAAGTCCTAATTTTAAAATGGTACTTTTAAGAAAAACCAAAGCTACAGAACATAAAAATTACTTAAGGTTACAATGCCTTTTTCCTTTCCAGTAAACTCATTCCAAAGAAGTCCCTAAATTTAGATCTAAAAAGACAAAGAGCCCGGAAATCGAGGCAATGGTTTTCATCTGTAAAGCTGCACTTTCTCTTACTGATCTTTGTCCTGGAGAAAGCAGCATGCCTCAGTGCATCATGGGTCTCAACTCCAAACACACTCAAAAGGGTCATATGACAGCAAAGCCCACCAAGTGAGTAAACTGATACTAAGAATACACACTCCAGATAACCCATCTCGAGGACACCATCATGACCACCTAAAGATCCCCAGCCCGGACTGTACTGCCCCTCGCTCTCAAGCACCCCACCTTAATTTCTTAGGGTGCACTTCTTTCTGCCTCATAACCCTCCTTCAACTTCTCACTAATGCGTCTTGAAAATTCTTTTCCTATGACGAAAGTTTGCAGTTTGACAACTTCCATGTTGGTAAAATGAGCTCATGTTCTCATAGTCTTTTTGAGAATCAATCACTGAGCTTGTGTAGTGACGTTTTTTGTCAAGTCAGGCAATAAATAAACTGAAGAAACTGACTGATAAATACAGCTGATTTATTTTTTTTTCTCAACTCAACTCTGCCCTCTGATGGCCTCTCACATCTCTGTCTGTCTGTCTGTCTGTCTGTCTGTCTGTCTGTCTGTCTGTCTGTCTGCCTGCCTGCCTGCCTGTCTGTCTGTCTCTGTCTCTCTCTGTCTCTGTCTGTCTCT
>NW_004524843.1:2639168-2643293 GCF_000260255.1 Octodon degus
CCCCCCCCTTTACCATCCACAGTCTCTCTCCTCTCTGTAAGCCTAGGCAGCTTTTGCTTCTATGTTCAGTAGTCAGAAGTTCCTAAGTCCTGAGAACATGAGTGCTTATGTTCAAAAATACCACAGATGCAAAGCACTTACCAGAAATTAAAAGACATGTCAGGGAACACACCTCAGGAGATCCAATGGCCCCATCAGAAACCCCGTCAGGTCAACGTATCACATGGGTCAACGGAACTAACACTTACTCACCGAGAGACAGGGACTGTTTACCCAGTGTCTGAAGAAAATTTCCCACACACCCATGCAAAAAGTGTGCATGATTAAACAGGCAGCCTCCTTCGATATCCATCCTGCTGAGCCCAGATTCATCACACTGTGTCTCAGGAATAGTTCCACACCACGGGTGAGTGAGAAATTGTGAGTCCTAAAGCTGCTACTGCAGCCCCTCACAACACTCTTCTGTGTTCCCACTGGGCTGGGTTTTTGTTTCTTTGTTTTTAAGTGAATTTGCTTTTTTGTTTCTTGTCATAATCTGAACTTCCTATTTACCACCTTACCTAAACCAGCATGTGATCTCCAGCTACAATGAACAAAACAGCATCTCCAGAATTTAACACTCTATGAGTCAAAACATAAATTGCCGGCCCCAGATATTAAAGTCTTGGAAGTGACCTCTTGAGCAATGTGTGAGACATTTCCCCCCTACTTTTCTGATTAATGTGGAAGATATAAACTCATTTATGTAGTTTTGAAAGCTTCAGGAATGCCTGGAAGCAAACACTTCTGCATGCTTGGCTGAATGACTCAGACTGCAGCCATGATAGAAAATTGGGATGTGCCTGTTGCCTGACCTTTAGAAAATTGGGTGTGATTAACAAACATTATTAGATATCAAGAAAAAAAAATGGGCCTGTGATGTCTACCAGGAGAACAAATACCTTATCCAGTCCTAAGTGGAAGATCTAACAGCATCTTATCTTTTCTTCTTTTCTATTTTTTACAAGCACACAAGGAAGATGATGAAGACATGGAACTTATAAAATTTTGGGTGAACTCAACACATATCCCCAAGGTATAACTTTAGTTTGTATTTTACAAAACTGAAACCATTATAAAATGAAGAATTTAAAGAAAAAACTTGATTTTTTTTCTTTGCAACTTAGGTTGAACTCAATATAAATTAGACATGGCCTCAAAATAGAATCAAATTTTAACACAATCCCTCAACCTGGTTTCTGAAAAAAGAAAAAAATGACAGAAGTTCCATATGTCCAGCATTTTTGTAGCCCTTTATGAAGATCTGAAATTATATGGGTCTTGTACCATCTGTTGTGCCCATGTTCCATTAGAACTAATGAAGGCAGCATCAGACCCCATAGAGGACAAGCTCCTACGTGTTGTAAGTAGAGTTCCCCAGATGCCTGTTGTCCCAGTACCAAAGCCAACAGTGAATCTAGAGAAGCCTAGAGAAAGCTCTGGACCAGGTAAGTAAGCTCTGCGACCCATCTTCTCCCTTGACTTCTGCCTCCACAATGCTACCATGTCAACCTCCATCCCTCATTACTAGAAGAACCTGGCTTTGATTGGGTAACCATTAGTTCCTCTTACCACTATCTCAAAATATTCTACCATGTGTCTGTGTCCCCTTTGAGACATTTAAGAAGGGAACATGATAGTATGAGCATACATGTCTCCTTCTCCAGGAATACTTTGGCCCAATATAAACAGGAATTGGGATGGTTTTCAGAGAACTCCCCAGAAATGCACTGATGGATTTCAGGCTTTGATTATAGCATTTAATTTAACTTGGGATGAATTTCAAGTGCTATTTTCTACCTGATACTCTCCTGAGGAAAAAGTTCACTTGTGGGCAGCATCATGCAGTTATGCTGATTCTCTTTGGTGGGATGATATGGAAGAGGAGGTGTAATTGCTGCCCCACACCAAGCTATTGATTGGCAATAGGAGGATGGAGACGAGGGTCACAAAAACACAATCACTTGATACTTGTTTGATTGAGGGAATAAAAAGAAACATAAAGAAGCCAGTCAGGTGTAAAAGGATAAGTAACCCAAAGCAGCAAAGAGAATCTTGCCTTCTTCCTGCCATGGTTAACTGAAATTCTCCAGATATAATTATATTGATCCAATCCACAGGTGAGATGAATTTTATTCGGAACATATTTTATTAGTCAGAGTACCCCAGACATTGGTGAAAAACTTCAAAAGTGAGCAGTGGGTCCTCAGAGCACTATTATCAACCTTTTTGGGGGGACTAGGATTGAGACAGGGCTTCACTATACAGTTTAGCCATGTTTTTAAATTCACTATGTAATCCAGGCTGGCCTCTATTCCTAGAAATTCTTCTGCCTCAGGCTCCCAAGTAGTGGGTTTACAGGCATGTTTCACCATGCCTAGCTTCCTAAGAAGCAACTTTTAAAGATGGCTTTAAGAGACCTTAACAACAGGAGGAAAGTGAAGACAACTGCTAAGGCCTAGGAAACATGAGCACAGGCACAAAACAGGGCCAATATAATCTCTCTGGCATTAGAAAATAAAACTCTGCGTCTCTCCACAGAGAAGCCCCAAGAACTCCAATGCCAGCAAGAAGAATAATAGAGCAGAGTTCTGCTGCTGCTGCTGCTGCTGCTGCTGCAGTGGAAAGCCTGGAAACTGGAGAGAGGGCTTCAGTCAGTGGGGCCTTCTTCATCTGGGATATGCTCTCCTGAAAAGTGGGCGACACTGGAAGCAAGTCTGTTCTCACCTCCGAAGGACAGAGAAGCTATCCATTTCCACTGTGGCTTCTCTGTAAGGCTGAAGGAGCCTAAGACCCCTCATGCCCTTCTCAAACAAAGGAGACTTCACTCTAGGACAGCCTCATGAATTCCTGATGTGGCAAATAAAAGGTAATAATTTTCTTTTCAATACTAGGGCTTCAATTTGTACATTGCTCAAATACCCTGTATTCCTTTCTTACAAAATTTGTGCTGTAACTGGTGTAAAAGATATCCTAAGGCCAGATACTTTTTAGTGCTTTTTACATATACACTTGGGGAATTAATTGTCACACAAGCTTTTTTAATTTCCTCAAAATATCCTACTCTGTTATTGGGAAGAGATTCTTTTTGTACCTCCAGAGCAACTCTTTATGTCACAGTGGGAGTGTCATCTCTCCTAGGAGCATTAATCTCAGACCCAGTAAACAACATAGTGAGAGATAGTCCTAGGAAAATTTTATCAAAAATAGATCCCAACACGGGATGTTAAAGTTCCTGAAAAGACAGTTGATGTTCCCCTCTGTTGTCATTTCTTTAAAAACCCAAATATTTAGCCTTATAAGTGACATTACCCTATTAAACCAGAGGTCTACCAAAGACCATAGCTCTTTAATTATAAACTCTTTGACCACAGTCTTTCAGTTTGCTGCCAGTTCCCATGCAATGCCACCATCTTGCCCATGCCAAATTCAAGTAAGCAATATACATGTGCCCAAGATTTATTGCCTATTAATGAAGCTATAATTTGACTTCATCCTACATTTATAATCTCATATACTATTAACCTGTATAATACATGATTTACTGTGTTGGAGCTTAAAGACTTTTTTTCTGCATTCTTTTACACTGACTCACAATATTGGTTTGCATTTTAGTGTATTGATTGTGAACTATGGAAGTTGTCCACTATAGTTGGACAGTACTGACTCAGGGGTTCAGGGACAGCCCCCACATAAGTAGAATAAAGCCTCTAATTTTAAAAACGGAGACCTACTCTAATCTGTAGATGATCTGCTTAACAGCAGCCCTTCAAGACTGGACTCTGAGGAGAATGCTATTTAGAGTTTTACATTTCTTAAGGACCTTTGTAGGACACTAAATGTCTCCACAAAAGGCTCCACTCTTTCAGAAAAGCATTAAATAATTAGGGCTATCTTAACCCCAGGGCAACAAACTCTCACCCCTAAAAGAAAGGAATTCCTCCTATAACTAAGGACACCTCAACCTAAAAGGCAACTCCAGGCCTGCCGATGGATGGCTGAATTTTTGCAAAGTTTAGATCTCCAAGTTTAGATTCATAGCTAAAGACCCATAGCTTGGAAGACTTGCAAATACTGAGAGAGAGA
>NW_004524843.1:2643393-2645833 GCF_000260255.1 Octodon degus
AGAGAGAGAGAGAGAGAGAGAGAGAGAGAGAGAGAGAGAGAGAGAGAGAGACTTGTTATGTAGTTAAGGCTGGCCTTGAACTTACAGTGTAGCCCAGGCTGGACTCAAACTGGATTATCCTGCTTCAGCCTCTCAAGCTTTGGGAATTCCTGGTTTTTGTAAGGCATTTACCTTGTATATAACCAAAGGCATAACATCCGAAGTCTTATACAAATGCTTGGTGCCCTTCCTCAGTCTTCCACTAATTATTCTAAACGATTATATTCTTTGCCACATGGAAAGTAAGGATATCTATGAGCTGTGGCTGCTATAGTTGCTTGTAGATGAGGCCACTAAATTAAATTTAGGATTTTAAGTGTTTTTAAAACGAAAGGACACCAGTGGCTAGCTGGAGGAAGCCTAGCTAACATGTTACAAACTCTCTAGGTCTACCTAACTCTAAATCTGGCAACCTTGTTTTGGCTCCAGCCTTCAGCTAATCCTGAAGCAAAACAGTTCCCTGATGGAAACAGTTACGCTATGCAGTTGTTAGACTTTAAGAAGTAACTGGGCGAAGTCACTTCCCTCGAATGCCTCAGCCCCAAAAGCTGAAATCATTATCCTCATCTGAGCCTTACAATTAGGAAAGAACAAAGGGGTCAGTACATATACTGGCTTTAGGAATACTCTCTCAGTCCTTCATGTTACAGCTTTCCTATGGAGAGAAAGTAACTTCAGAGAAACACATTTCCAAACATGGACCTGAAAGTCTTCCCTTCCCAGAGGCAGGTGCGCAATCTGCCAGTGTAGCAGGAGTCCCCTGCACAGCACAGCACAGCACAGCACAGCACAGCACAGCACAGCACAGCACAGCACAGCACAGCACAGCACAGCACAGCACAGCACAGCACAGCACAGCACAAGGGCTGTGCTCCCACAGCCCAGGAAAATGCCACTACAGATCCCAGTGCCAGGGAAGTGGCGCCATGTGTCTCGGACATGGGGCTGATACATCAGACCCCAAAGCTAAATGGAAGCCACTCCTACTCAGGGACTGAAAAGAAGTGACAGCAGGGATGTAAACCCAAGAAAGTAGGCTAGTGGATTAAAGAAAAATGTCATAAATTAGTGTTATTCCATTATAAAATATTATTTTCTGATGAATCAAACATTATTAAAGAAATCCATGATTGATGCTATTTAGGAACAGAGGCACTGACCATGTGGTTTTACTCATTTTTAAGCCTCTAATTACAAGGGCCTACCCTTCCGCAACAAGCTGGGAGAAAAGCTAAGTTTCCACCCTCACTCAGCCTTGTACAAAGGCAAGGTACTTTCTCTCAAGAAGACTGGAAGGTTGGCTGAACACATACACTTTAATGCCAGTGTTATAAAAACTTCCTAGCTACTGCTGACACCTTCGCTGGGTGGAGAACAACACATTTTACCCAGACTTCAAGTTCCCAAGAAGTCACAACAAAAGCCTTGTTGAAAGAAATTATTACTAGGTTTGGACATTCCTGATAGCTTTAGAGTGATAGCAGACCTTCTTTATTTCTGAGGTGACACAGTAGGTGTCACAAGATAATAAGTTTATATCTTCACATCTCTTGGCATCACCCAGCATCAGGCAAAGCTGGAAGAACTAAATTACCTATTAAAACCATGTTGGCAAAATTATGCCAGAAAGCCTCAAGCCTCGGCTAGACTGCTTCAGGTATATACAGTTTTACTAAGGTTCAAAATTGTTCCCAAGCATCTTTCCAGCTAAGCCCAAGTGAAGCGTTCTGTAGAAGATCATTTCTTTCTTTTTTTTTTTATGTATTTAGTACAGGATCTACAGGGTCTCATTGCACAGACTGGACTCGTCGTGATCCTCCTGTTTTCAGCCTCCCAAGCACTGGGATTACAGGCACATGCCACCATGCCCAGTCTCAACCCCTGTCTCAGTGTGCCCTGGAGCAGGGCCAGCACGGCATGCAGGGGATTGAATGCCAGTCTCTGCATCTGCCTAAGCAGGTGCTCTAGTTCGCTGAGCTATCTGGCTGGCCCAGAAGATCATTTGTGATCTTAGATCCAATCACTGACCTTGAAATACAGAGAAATGTTTATATTCATATTTAATCTAGGTCAGGTATGAAAGGTTTTATTAAAATATGATAATATAGTCCTTCTAATACCAGATTCTTCAACTCGCATCCTTAAAATTCACCTCAGTGATCATGAGGTCTCAAAATTTCTCAGAAGGAGTCACCCTTCGCGCAATTCCTCCCTCCCTCAGTGAAAGGACCCCTACCAAGTTCTAAGCATTCCTACAACTGTTGGGTTACAAGGACATGCATTGTGGATTCACTTATTAAGAATTAAATCTTTTCTTCATGAGACTTTATAGGATTAATGAATTAAGAGACAGATACCTGTGAGCAATATTTTTGAAATCCTTTGGAAGACTTGCAAATAC
>NW_004524843.1:2646123-2648482 GCF_000260255.1 Octodon degus
GTCTCCTCACCTTAAATATATCTCTTTTCCTAACTTTACTATGTCTGCTCAAATAAAAATCTTTCAATTAATTTGTCTCCTAACTCATACAATGTAAAACACTTTTCATGTCTATGCCCTGAAATATACCAAAGACATTAATAATGATACCCACTGGATTTGTAGAATGTAATCTTAAAACTTTTCATGAAAAGGACCATAAAAAAATTTTCTCTTGTCAAAACTAATACTCAAATGTGGCAGAATACAAAGCTTGATCTATCTCAGTCTCCTAAAATTCCTGCGGTAAAAGATAGAAAACAGTTTTGAGGATATATTCAGATTTGGGACAAATATCTGGCTGACATCTACAGTGTGGTAATTCAGTGCAACACCCCTTTGCTGACAATAAAAAAGAGCCATACTTCTGGTAAATAGTTCAGTGACACCCAAAATAGAAGATGAATTCTTACTGGGGGTTCTAACCAGTAGCATGGTAAGATACCCTGGTTTGTTGGCTAATTGTTGAAAAATAAGAGCTGGGATAAAATGGCCCACCTTAGCTAGTGGTAAATGACCCATAGCTGTACTTGAATCCAGAGTAGGTACAAAGATGTATAACATGAAATCCATGAGTACATGGACACTGGATTAAAGTTGCATATCAAGCTGGGGAGATAGCTCAGCAGCATAAGCACCTGCCTGGCAAGTGCAAGGTCCTGAGTTCAATCCCCAGTACCAAAAAGCAAAAAAACTGTATATGAATCAGCTAATCTCCCGGTCTTATAAAATTGATGAGCCAAATCAGAGTTTTCACTTTTATGATCATTAGGCTTCATCTTCTATCCCAAAGCAGAATTTGAAGACATCGTGTAGCACATTGAGTCTTTCATTAAATTTACATAAAAGTCTCCACATGACATTTTCTAGCATTTCATTCTTAAACTATAAAGTAAAAATGATAAGAAATACTTTTCTAGGGCCAGCGAGATAGCTCAGTGGGCTAAGCACCTGCTTATGCAAGCACAGGAACTGTAGTTCTGGCGCCCCCTGGGGTGTGCTGAGCAGGCCACAGAGTCCAGGTGTGGTAGTGCATGTCTGAAATCCCAGCACTGACTGGGGAGGCTGAAAACAGGAGGATCACCACAAATCTGAGCTGCATTAGGAGACCTGTACCAAATACATTTTTAAAAAAAGAAAGAAAGAAAGAAATGCTTTTTTACAAAAGAATCTTCCTAGACAGTTTAACTGCTGCACAAGGGAGTAAGGTGTCAGACTGTGCTTTAAGTTTTGATGGCTTGCTGATGTTATGGCTCTTTGGAATCAACTGGTTAGAGAAAACTCTTATTTTTAAAGTTATGACACTATGCACAGGAATTCTCTGCTGCTTGATCTATAGTTGTAAGCTAGGATACATATACCCTTACTCTGTTTTCCTCACTATCAAAAGAGGATGTTTCTTTGATAACAAAATCTGGTCTTCCTATGTCTCCTTTAAATCAGTCAAGACAAGGTTTTTGACCCCTGTATGGTCAAGGTCAATGCCCCTCTCAGCCTGAAGCAGCCATAAAACAAGGGGCCTTCAGTTTCAGCATCCCCTAAAAATAAGGGATCAAAATCTTAGAGGGAAATGAAGAAGGATTAAAAATTAACATAAGTATAAAAGAGGTGAGGAAAATGATAACTTTAAAATTATGCTTTTTAAAAAACAAATGCAGCTTCAGGATACAAAATTACTCAAGTCTGCAGTGCCCTTTTCTTCTCTAAGAAACTCATTCCAAAAAATGTCTGAAAGGTCTTACAGACACAATAAACCTGAAAATTTGGCCTGGACTGTTCACCTATAAACTGCTCTTTCTCTCATAAACTTCCATCCTCTGGGAAGCAATACTTTTAAGTGGGAAGCCTATCTCAACCCCAAACCCATTCAAGTAGATTACCCACTAACAGTGCCTAATGGGGACCCTAACAGACCCTAGGAATGATCAGTGACCATGACCATGACCATGACCATGACCATGACCTATCTTGAAGACAACATTTATATACCCAAATCAAAATGTACTTCTCTTGAGGCCCTCTCCCTCTGCTGTCTGCCTAGCAAACCTCTTTATGGCTTTCACTGATGGCTCTTGGAAAAAATTTTCTATGATGAAAGTGAATGTACAAACTACCCCAGCCATAAGAAGGGTGAATTCAGCTCCCCACATCCTCTTTGGGAAAATCTTTGGACATCATCTGGTGATAGCTCCACTGTTTATCCAACTGTAAAGGGCAAAACTGATAAATCTTGTTATTTAATCTTTCCTTCTCATATGTAATTATCAGCAAAGCTTTTTATTTTCACTTTAGTGGTGGTATATAATTAATTATATAATTA
>NW_004524843.1:2650875-2664213 GCF_000260255.1 Octodon degus
AGCATTCAAATAGATAGCTATAGAGACATCTATATAGATATGCCTAAGCAATCTCTTTGCCTTATTGATTTACTTCTCCAGATAACTTGGTGAAGTGCTCAGGAGAGCATATTTAAGTCATTTGCCTTTTCCTTTTCTCTATTGTAATTATTTTCAAAGAATGGATTGAGTCTCAGGGCTCAACTGAATTCTTTTCTGACAACTCTAAAATCCTCATCTCTGCCTGGACACCTCATGGGTCTTAGGCCTACAGGTCTTCACAAGGCTCCAATTTATATCAGAATTAGCAGAAAACATAATTTTATAAAATATCAACTGTTTCAAGCTCTCTCCATCTATATATCCTTCCTATTTACCTATGCTTTGTAGCTTCCCCACCTCATTGAATCTTCTCAGAGATCCATTTAGTGCTTGTATTTCAAGTCTACCAACTGAGATTAAAGATTTATCTTCTTATACATGCATGCCGATCTTCTTACGTATGGCCAATTGTGATCTCTTCTCTAGCTTCATCTCTAAGATAAAATTTCTAACGTCTTTTTCTTCATATTACTATGCTGTGCTCTTAACTATGTTGAATTCATTTTGTTTAACACAAATTTCTTCAGACTTATGAGACAATCTAGACTTATTTAACTAGAACACCTTGTATCTCTTACTTGCTATTTCAAAGGCATCATAGTTCTCCCCCGAAATGTTTATTTGCAGGCCTTTCCCCTCTATTTTTCATTCATTCAAATTATACTATTTCTTTAAAGCATAAGTCCAAATTGCTCATTCTTTTTTTTCTCATTCTATATATGTTATTTAATGGAGCTATGCACTTCCTTCCAGCCACTGTCAAATTTACAAACTAAACACTTAATTATGGCTGCTCATATATTGTACCAATGTAGCCTTGGGGAATTCTAGATTCTGTTAAACCATGGTGCCTCAGGGCAGAAATTCTGAGATTTAGTGTCTGAGTTCTCTTTTCAGAAGTGCTGTAAAAAATCTCATGGACTCCCCTAACCATTCCCTGTAGCAGTCAAGCAGAAGCAATAGTCTATGGCAAGCAGACAATTGAAACAGATAGAAAATGTTATAAAAAGCATAATATTGTCCTATTTAAGGAAGGATAGTAAGATAAAATATGAAGATTGACTATTTTTTAATAGAATGAAACCCTTCATGAATCTGTTTCATTAAAGATACCAAACAATTTGCAAAGCTGGGCCAAAAATGGGTTTATCTTGAGACATGCCAATGACAATCAGTTCTTACTCCAGTCCAAGAGCATTCACTATCTCCTACCTATATAGTACAAGTAAGTATGTTTATTTTTATATTTATATTATACAAGTACCCTTAAAGACATTCATTCTGTGTGATATGACTGCAATTTAAGGAAAAATTTTTATCTGCATAGGTTTTTATATGCTTATACATAAAATATATTAAATACTTTATACATATTAAATATATAAAATATAAAATTCATTCTGTTTAGGCTAACTGGGCACATTAGCAAGTTCAAACTATTATGTTGCAAATTCACAAAAATAATACTTTCTAGAAATTTTGAAAGTAATAGATGGCATAGGATTGATTGACAAAGTATACTATTCTTACAGCAGGTCGAGGTATAGGCTTTTGTGGTTTCTTTGAACCCAGTTTTTTCATCGCATTGTAGTATTTCTTCTGTTCTTCTGTCATAAAAATGTCTTGACCTCCAAAGTAAAGAAACAAAAGCAAAACTTGTTAAAATCATGTTCTCTGATAGTTGTAAAATTAGTCATAACAATCAGGTGAAAGTTGGTCCCCATATTCTATTCTAATGTTGCTAACATCTACATTAATGGAGATGCACATGTCCAAACAAACATAGATGAATTATGCCATATTAGGTATAGTGATATTCTAGAAATAGACACAAAGGTATTTGAATTATCAATTATCTGAAAATTTATAGGTTATTTGTTTTTATTTATTTTTTGAGACAGTGTTTCATTATGCAGTGCAGCCTGGCCATGATCCTTCTGCCTCAGCTATCCCGAATGCCATGCTCAGCAATTAATAGCTTATTAAATCTTAAAATAATTCCTACACTTTACTTTTTTGGTGGTTACATTTTGGAATACATGAAATATTGTGATGTAATTGGCTCACATATTGGACTTAGAGCAAAGATGAAGTTTTAATATACTTATCTTCTTTTTCTGTTGGTTGAAGTTATCTATGATGACACCAATGAAAAGATTCAAAGTAAAGAAAGAACCAAAAATAATAAAAATAACAAAATAAAGATACATGTACAGATTGTCTTCATATTTGGGTTGCAATTCTACCTACAAAATATAAAAATAATAACCATTAGTTTTAATATTGGTTTCATAAAATACACATCAATGAATTTTTAATTCTCTAGGTATATGTCAATCACTGGGATTAACAGAAATCAAATATTGAATACATTTTATTAAATTTCAAATACAACATCCTCACTGAAGAATCTTGAGTAACTATTCACTTCAAGTACTTCAAAGTTCTGAGTAGTTGCATAGAATTTCAGCAAATTAATGCCTACAGTATGATAGCATTTTTCCATTAGTAATTGAAGATCTCAAGATACTATGCAAAATTGATAATTTTCTTTTCCCAGAGAAGTTATAGAAAATATGCTACTTAAAATCATTCTTATTTACTTTTTCTGCTTATTTTATTACCTGTGAAATGGAAATAAATAGCCTAAACCTTGTAGGGTAGTTTTTATAGTTGTGTTAATATACAAAAGGAACTTAAGCAGATCATAGCTGATAGTAATTGCTATGTTTAGAGTTGATACCTACAACACACTTTATTAGTGGATCAGAATCATTGTATGTGTGAACATAAGTATTCTGGAAGAAGCTTTTCTTCCTAAAAATGAGGCCATTGATTCATCTTATGCAGTAGGGACTATTTCTTTAATGGCACTCCTTATCCAGCCACTTGATTGGAAAACAGGTGATACTTAACTTGAATTTTGTTTTTTAATTTATAGTTTAGGTCTCATAGAATTCTATCTTAATCAATTCAGCTAACCAGTCACTGATGATAATGAATGCAGGTTATGGAATATTAAACCACGAAATAAATTTGAAAAATCATGATTAACAAAATTTTCTAATGAAATGGAATAAAACAAAACCTAAAAGTTCTTTGATGACTTTGATTTTATGTATATGTGTGCAACATAATATGCAAAGCTATTTTAAACTATAAAAACTACACGTGGAAAACTGCAAAACATAAATACAAATGGAACACATAATATAATCTTACTTTTGATGGACAATTTGACTACATCTTTTGTAACATGCTTGAATACTGAGGAATTATGTAGCATACTAAGTTGTCACAAAAAAGCAAAGTAAGTTATATGTCACATAGGCTATTGATAAGGAAGTTGGATGGAAATTTGAATTACTAAGGAAGGGAGGGGAGAGACTAGAATTACAAAGTAGTCTTTTTTTTCTTTTTCTTTTTTTTCTTTTCTTTTCTTTTTTTGGCAGAACTGGGGATTGAACTCAGGCCCTTGCACTTGCCAGGGAAGCGCTAATTCCACTGAGCCATCTTCCCCGCCCCTTACAAAGTGGTCTTAATCCCCTTCTCTGTAGTCACAATTCAAAACCCTACCAGTGAAACCTCTCTGTTTTAATGAAGTCATTATTTCCTATATAAGGTTGTTATTTAGGATTAAATGAAATAATGTAAGGAAGCCCTGGCATGATGAGCATTAATAAATCATCAGTTATACTCGTGTGTGTGTGTGTGTGTGTGTGTGTGTGTGTGTGTGTTTATTTTAGGGAAGGGTCTACAGGGTCTTCAGGGCCTCACTACTAGATCAGACTTGTAGTGATCCATCTGTTTACAGCTTTCCAAGAGCTAGGATTACAGGCATGCACCACCACACTCAGGCTCAATTGCTGTCTCAGCATGCCCCTGGGAGTGGGGATGGCACAGCAAGCCCTAGGATCCAACCATCCCCCGTGCCTACTTGCAGGTGCTTTATTCTGCTGATCTATTTGGCTGGCCCCTTATCAGGTGTTAGTATTATTCCAGTAAAGCTCATAACAGTGATTCCTGATAAAATATAAGGTGCTTAGTACCTTCTGTATATTTCCCTCTCTCTTTTCTCTCCCCTTTCTCTCTCTGGTTAAAAAAAATGGGAAATTTTTGATTCAGAAATCTAACTGTTCATATTAAGGAAATAGAATTTTGAACTTAATTGCCTATGACATTGTCAAAAAATGGGAAATCAATAGAAATTATACAGAACACATTATACAATAAATATTGTGAAAAAGGAAGAAATTGTTCTAAAGAATAGAGAAACTAGGATGGGGAAAGGATAAAAGGAAGGAAGGGAAGAATATATATATATCTATATATATCTATATATATCTAGGGAAGAATATCTACCTACCTATCTATAAATTCTTGTAGTTAAAATAGTTATACTACTAGTTTCTCGTGGTTCATTGAGAAGAGAGGTGTGCACAAATACTATTTGGACTGTCTTGCATGCCTGTTATGGTTTGCATTCAGCTATCCTCCCAAAGCCTCATGCAGTCATGAAGTGGTTTCTGGATTTTGTGATTGATTCTTGATCCAATTCTGGGTGTGAGTGCTCTGCCCTGGGGCGGGTGATCTGCATGACAATGTAAGGAGGGGATAAAGGCTAGCTAGATGCCTCAGCTTCTGTCCCTCCCTTTGCTCTTTTTGCCCTTTGCTGTCCCCACAAACAGTTGTTCTGTGCCATGTGCTGCTGTGCCTTGGAGCCAGCTGAGTATGGACTGAAATCTCCACTAACTGTTGAGTTCAACAAACCTATCCTTTCTTCATTTTGGGTGTTGGGTATTTTGTTGGGTATTTTACTCACCCAGCAATGAGAGTGAGTAACTGAGAAATGCCTATATCTTGCTCTCTGAGTAACTACTTTGAAGATAACAATATGCAGTGTATTAACTATTGTTATTCTATTATCTTGTTTTGAAAATTTGTTTTTTTTTCTTAAAAATGTTCTGATATTTACAAGGTACACTGTGCAATTCCTCCTATCACATAGTCATACCTCCAAGAATGAAGCACAATTAAGTTCTTTGCTTTACTTTGTTTCTTGTTTTTTCAATTTTTTCTAACTATTAGTCATATCCTTTCTATTACAAGAAAGATCAAAAGCTAGAGGAAATTTATGACAGATAAAATTGCCTTTGAGAGATTTCTAATATACAAAGAACTGGGACCATCACAGTGAAAATATAATGTCATATTTTTCAAATATAGACAATAAACTGCTAAGTGACAACTGCTTAACACAACTGCTTAATGTACCTAGATACATTAAAAATTTCACAGGGAGGACTAGGGATGTAGCTCAGTGACAGAACCTTTACCTCGCATGTACATTGTCTTGAGTTTGACACCCAGCACCACAGAGAACAAAAAATATATTTTAATCCATTTTAAAAGAAATAATAGTACTTCCGATTTGATTTGAAACTGTCTCATTGCTATCTGTTTATCAATAAAACTTTGAAAAAATAAAAAATAAAAATAATATTAAAAAAAGAAATAACATAGGATTAAATATTTTGTCATAACACAGATCTGATCTTTTACAGACTACACCATTAAATTACAATATTTTAAAAATATTCACTTTGTCAAATTTTAAAAATTCTCTTCTCAATAAACTTACATTTCGTGAATCAACAGCTGCATACATGATATCCATCCATCCCTTAAACGTGGCCTGTAAAAAATTCATATAATTTAATTTTCTTCTTGCTTGTACACCTAGCACAGATTGGGAGACAACAAATTTTGTGCAGACATCTTATTTCCAGTGTGGTACAGACCAGACAGCTTAGCAGTTTCTGAGGAGGCAGCCACGCAGATGGGTGAGAGGAAGTTGGCAGACACTAGGATGAAGCAGCTCACTTTATTTAGTTGTCTTTTCTTTGTATATATTTAATTGCTCCTCTCTATATATAGCACTCCTAAAATAATCTGCATTTTTGTTTTAATTGCTTTTAAAATGTTTTATTTATTTTAAAATTGACATATAAAACTATATGTTGTACAATGCAATGTTATGAAATATGTATAAATTAAGGAGTGGCTAGCTCATGCCAATTGATGTATATATTACCTCATGGATGATTTGTGTTTGTTTTGAGAACCCTTAACATTTACTTTCTTAGTGACTTTCAAGTACATAGTATACTTTTATTATCTCTAGTCAATGTGCTGTATAATTCTAAAGTTTTATTGATCTTATTCCTCCTCTCTAGCTTAAATGTGTCTGTCAGTTAGCACAGCTCCTCCTTCCTACCCCGAGGCTGGTGGCCACTATTCCTTGCTTCTGATGCAACTTTTATAAATTCCACAAAATAAATGAGATCATGTGGTATTTCTTTTACTGTACCTGATTTATTTCATTTCACATAATGTAGAATTTCACCCAAATGGTTTCAACTGACAGGATTTGTTCCTTCTTTTAAGTTGAATATGTAATATCTATGTATCTATGTGATATGTGTCTGTCTGTTTAGAACGTCTGCCCACTGATGGATACTTACACTGATCCTATAGCTAGCTATTGTGAATAATGTAACAGAAATCAATGTATTTTTATTTGTGCTGTGAAATCACTATGTGAGAAAGATAAACCAGTAGATATATTTTTTCATGTACTAATTTTGCAGTTCTTTTGAATATATCCCCAGTAATGGGATTACTGGACCTCATAATAGTTCTTTTATAATGTTTTTTGAGAAATTACCCATGTTTTCCATAATGGCCATACTAATTTACATTCCCACCAAGAGCCTGCAAGGATTCTTTTGCTCTACATTCTTGCCAACACTTGATGTCATTCTTCTTTTTGAAAGCAGTAATTCAAAGAGGAGTGAGGTGCTATCCAATCAGAAGAATGTTAGACTTAATTACAAATCACAGGAGGATAATGAAACAGTTACTTACTACTTGAAGCAGAGAAAGATATCCCAGGCCCACATTGTCAAAGTTTACTTTCACATTTTTCCACCTGGCAGTTTGATTGCTTTCTATGAGGGCTTGACATTCACTGTAGTTGTTGACCACGCTTACATCAAACATGTCTCCAGTGGTGTAGTTAATACAGTGATAAAACTTGCCCGCAAAGAGATTCACTCCCATAATGCTGAAGATCAGCCAAAAGATCAGACAGACCAGGAGCACATTCATTATAGAAGGAATGGCTCCTAAGAGAGCATTCACCACAACCTGACACAGGATAAGAAGGAAAACAAATGAAATGCCAGCAATACATAATTTCTTATTCTTAAACATTATAAAATAATAATAACAGTCAAACTATAGAAAATATATCTATTCACAAATTTGAATGTTAGGTAGAAATATCTGATGGTTCCAAATAACTAAATTTTTGAAATTATATTTTAGAGGGATATAAGCTGAATTTTATAATGCAGAATTTTTTCTCCAGAGGTAAGGTTACATGTGTGGCAAATTCTTATCAAAAAATGGAGCTAATTAAAATACAAAATTTAAAGAACATGAGAAGGAGGGAAGAAGGGAAAAGGGATTCAAAGAAAAACAGAATTAAAAAAAAAACAGAAATAGAACTTTTGTAAATGGGGATGGGAAGCAGGACCAGGGAGAAGGAGAGAGAGAAAAAGTGAATTAGGATGTGTGTGCTCGTGTACGAGGCCCCAGGATGAGTGTGATCATTCTGCATGACAAACAGAGCCAATAAGACATTTCTAGAAGTACATGAGCATATAAAGAAGTTCATTGTACCACAAGTTTTAATAATGCAGTCTATAAAATTTACTATTCAAAATTTGAGAGTAAAATAATACCTAGGAAACAAATTCTATACCGAAACAAAGCATTTATTGAAAGTGTGATGCTCTTTGCTTATCAGAACCACTACTGCAACAAAACTGATTTCAAATTGATAATGAAAAAATTAACCGGTAACAGTTCCTTTCTATGTAACCTTATACACACTCACATACTCACACAGATAGACACAGACCTGGCTGTTTTTGTCACATTCAGATGAAGCCATGTATTTTCAAATATTACCAAGAGCTTCATTTTCTAAAATTGACTTTCGGACAGCTAAAAGGATGGAGCCTGGGCATCACTCATTACTTGCTAGGTGATGCAGGCCTGTGGCCTTTGGTTTCATGCCTCAAGGAATAACAAATGTCAGTACAAATTCCTCCCTGTTCCTTTGTACCACCTCTCCCAGTATCACCTTCCCACATCTGACCTACTTTTTAGATATCTCGGTCTATGTTGGAAAACTGAAAGGCCAGATTCAGACTTTCAACAGGCTTAAAATACATCATCCGGAGCAATAAGGCAATGATGAGTAATGAATGTTTTGGTAACTTTAAGTTACAGCAAGTAGATTTCCTTGAACATTGATACATGAGATGAAGATAACTAATCTTGATTCAGACAACATAAGAGATTTCGCACAAAGCTGTTAGAAATGGTCACACTCTGTGCTCCGTATCTGATCATTATCAATAATTTGATCGATTACGTCTGTGTGAGAGCAGAAGATACAAGCTCTCCATGGAGTTTCCATTTTGGGGTACAAAGCATCAGGTTCTTCTCCATTATGCTTTCCACACTCTCTAGAGCACTGGTTCTTACCCTCATTCCTTCGAAGCGGGACAAAGCTCTCAGGGGCCTCAGAGCTCGTAGTGTCCGTAGGGATTTGATGGCACCAAGTTCTGAGTAACCCAGGGCATTTGCAGTCAAACTAACCAGTGAGACCTACATAGAAAAAGCCACACAATTTTCTAACTTATAGATACAAATTGTAATTCAACCTTCCTTTATGCAATAAACCAGTACTCATCAAATTACTGGGAGTTTCACATTCACCCTCCGGGGGAGCTGGTAGAACCTGGTTTGGCAGGTTTGGGGTAGGTCTTGAGAATCTACATTTCTTCAGGTTCCCTATGTAAGATTATTTATGCTCATCTATAAACCACTTTTTGAAAAGCAACAAATAAAATTGGTAAATAACTATAAAAATGGCGAGAACACTGCTTTAGTCATTCATGTGATGACTAATGAAACTCATAAAAATTCTAAAATCTCAGCTAAAAGAGGAAAAGAAGAACTGTCATGTGTCACAGAAATGACTGATTTCCTGTGAAAATACATAGAAAATTAAAATTATATAAGCTAAGAAAAAACATTTTATCTTAAAGTGTCTTAGAATTTCAAAAGCAAATAAACAGAACTAGATACATAACATAGCTTTCAAAAGCATGGTTTTAATAGACATTTGAAAAACATACTTTTGAGGAAAGTACATGAAGCATATAGACAACTATTGCAAAAATGCTTTATTTCTTTAAACTATCTTTGTATAGGCAATCAAGAAGCAAAATCTCTGAATTTAGAAAAAATATCCTGAGCTCTTAAATTTTATCTTAGGTACTTTTGTAAGACTTTTATCTAAGACTTTATGAATCTCCTCTCACACAGACAACTGAAAGAGCAAGTAACTAAACCATTATGAATTGAGATATTTTCTACATTAGAAGCTAAGAGGACCTGTGGTACTTTACCTTCTCTGAAGACAGAAGCAAAAGGAGATAAGCATACATTAAAGATGAAATATAAAAGTCAGACAGAAGAAAACTATTCTAAGCAGGGACAGTATTTATCAGCTAATTAAAAGAGCTAGTGAAGTACATAGCTTGTGTAAGTACATATGTAAAGGAGGTATATGTCAATTGTTTTAGGGCACTGAAACAATCTTCTAATTGGTGTTTGGATTTCTAAGAAATTTCCTTTCTGTCACACTGTTCATACCCACTTGACCTCTTTTCCTAAAAAAGCAAGCTGGACTTGTCACTTCCTCATTGGTAATTCTTCAGTTGCTTCCTCTTTACTAAATCATAAGCCCAAATGTCTTTTGGGTGACACCCTGGCTTCTTCCAATGTCTGTCTCACTCCATCTTCCAGTTACAAGCCAATCACTGCATCCCTTTGTGTTTACCGACAAGGACTGCCTCTCGCATGTCAGCGTCCTAACACATGGGCATCCGGCACCCTAACACACGGGTATCCGGCTCTCACGGCACTCTGCTGACCCTCTCATCCCTCCATCTCCAGCTCACCCTTCACTTTCTTGCTTTTTCGTACAGGAGATCAAACTCAAGATCTTGTGTTTGCGCTGCTGAGGTACCTCCCTAGCCCACAGCACACTTTGCCTTCCTCAGTAACCTTTTTCCCTTTTCTCAGGGGAAGCCAGCATCGCTTTTAGTCCAGGTGCCAAACCCTAGTCAATATATATCTGCTTGTACTGTGACACTCTAGACTCCGTTAGGGGCAGAAAAAGTGACTTATTTGTAGCTTGCATTGAACAAATGAGCAGTTAGCATATTTGACTTAAAGCAAAATATTAATCAGATTATTATATAATAATAAAAGTTTTCCTAAATCTAAAATACTAGATAAAGCGTATATTAGGTAATACGAGTTCAGGAACTCTAAGATTTTCTTAAGAATTTCTTTGTACTCAAGTAGTGCTGACTTATCAACTGTATTTTTACATGCCTATATTAAATACGACACATTATTGTCACTTTAACACCCATCATAACCACATACAAAATAGCAAAAAGAAACAGTATCATGCAAAATTGAATTATACAAGTAAAAGAATGATTATAGTTTTGTAATATTCAGGCACATATGGTTTCAAATATAACTTGCAAGGTTTTCTCTACTGAAAAGTTTTTCAATATAGTTCTGCATGCTGTCCTATACAAATTTCATTTCCTAGTACTTGGTTTAATACTCAGTTATTAAAAATCTGTATTCTGGCACTCAAACTTATTTTTCTCAAAACCAGTGTTGAATGATAAAACCTTTAAATACTTGGTTAGTAGCTAATCTGTTTCAACCACAATAATCAGGTAGGGCTCTCATGCTTTTTGGACTTTAGCTTTACTTCTAATTAGTAGTTTGTCTATGTGACAATTACTTCTCAACAGGCTACAAGGACAACAAAGGTACTAATGCCAAAGGTAATTGTGGATTACTTAAGTGCTATTATTTTGTGAATGAGAGAGTAAAATAGCAAAATTTCTAAATGAATGTATTGTCTTGCGTAACTGGATTTCAAATATTGACTTAAAGCTAAATCAATAATTATAATAAAGTGGCATTTAACTGTTGGATCTTGGAAAGTATAAGTATTAAAATTGGCAAGCAATTTTTGGGCATCCTATCACTTGGAAAGCAAAACATATTTATATTTGGACTGAGGCAGTGTTTATTGAATACCTACTATATGCCAGCCACCACTTCTAGAACTATTACCTACCACCCCCTTCCAAGGAAGGAAAACAGAAACTGTAGAATACTCACATCAACAATCAGGAAATCTAGCCAGCACCAGGCATTAGTAAAATACACTTGAAAGCCATATGCAACCCACTTCAAAAGCATTTCCAGGATGAATATGTAAGTGAAAACCTTGTCAGCATATTCCAACATGGTCTTAATTGTTTTTCGCTGCTCAATATATATATCTTCAAAGGCCTGTGTGTGAAAAGAGATTCTGTTAATTTAATTGTCTAATTTATTGCTTTAAAAAATGATGCAAACTTCTTATCAAGTCAATAAGGCTGGAAGGCTCAGTGTTTCTTGTGGCTGCATCTTGCTTTATAGTTAGCTATATACAAAGGGCTATTGACTAGATGTTGCAGCCCATCAAAGCACTCATATAATTTTTAAGTTTGATAATCCAAATAGTGAAAAAATAACTGAAAACTTTTGAAAGACAGCCAGCTACTTTCTAAGGCAGGAGGCAAAATGTCATTTAGGAGCAACTTTGCTTTCTTCACTCAAGAGTTGCTGGGCCGCTTCCTTCCAATAAAGCAAATGGAAGGGCAGAAGTTCACTCTGCCTAGAGGAAAGAAAGTATGACACCCCTCTTCCCCAATCCCCTCTTCCTTTGTTCCCTCATCCTCCTCCTCCTCCTCCTCCTCTCCCCCCACTCCTTCTTTCTCTTTGTCTCTGTCTCTCTGCCTGTCTTGGTCCCCCTCTCTCTCCTCCTGTGGTGTGGTATAGGTTTGGAAGGTCCTGTGTTGTCATTATCTATAGTTCTTGGAAAAGGTGAAGCACTCATTTGCAGAGCCTTGGGCCCTCTAAAAGCAACACATCATTTATCTAACTCAGTGCTTCCATTGGAAAAATTATCAGAAGGATCAGGTGGTCTGGATCAAGGTCAAAAGAAAAACAAAGTGTGGCTTGCTTTTTGTTACTTTTTACTTTAATTTTTAGAGAGCAAGGTGATCTAGGCTTGTAACAAAGGCTCAACACAAGGGCAGAAAAGGCTTTGGACCTCAGATTGCAGCTGAAGCTGAAGGCCATTCAGAAGCCAGCAGGTCAGGGCCCTTCCATGATTGAGGTATGTCACCAATGGTGCCAGTTATTGGTAAGACTTCATGTTTAACTCCCCTCTTGGCATTAAAATGCAGGTCTAATCCTATTTATTCTGAATACTTAGCAGGATGCTAGGTTCTTAGTCAATGCAGTGGTAGACTTAGACATCTTCAGATACAATTAATTATCTTCCTCTGAGATCTGTTCACAGAGCACTTCAGTAACAGAAAAATAAGAGAAATGCTTCCACAGTTGTACTAGCAAATGAGAAAATCAGTTGCTCTATTTCATTTCATAAATCAGTATTTGGACCCAAATGACCATTCCATTCAATGCAACCAAATTAGTTTTCAAATATAAATTAGGTTCCTAATGCTTTCATCATACTGTGTCTAAGTCTGATTCCACTCAAGTTCAACTTGAGAAAGCATTAAACATTTCAATATATTGGGCTTCCCCCTCTGTCTAAACACGCCATACATATTTTCTTTCAGTGGCAAGCAACTTCTTTTAAAACAGGTCATATGAGATTACCTGGAGGGAAAGGAAAAGGGTCAGAGGGAAAAGACGAAGGATGTGTCCCACCTACCAGAGCCCCACTGCTGACCAGAATCATGAAGACAATGAAAGTTTCAAACCAGTTGTGCTCCACTATCTTATAGCACGTTTTCCTCAAGTTCCACCAGAGTTTACCTTTGCCTTCTTCTATACTTATCTGGCAACACTTGAACTTGCGTACGCAATCTAAAAGACAGGAGAGGAAGTGAAGAGAAAGGCTCTTTGTTTATAAATATTTATGTTGAAGCATTCATTCATTATTGCATCTCAATACATGGCCAATGACTTTATTTTTAAAGATAACTTCTACTTCCACACATT
>NW_004524843.1:2664313-2681189 GCF_000260255.1 Octodon degus
TTCATTTAATATAAATGTATTGGACTATCTTAATAGATTGTTACATTATAAAACATATCAAAATAAAGCTACTAAAAGTTTATATTTCCATCCCATGTTTATCTTATGAGTATAATTCCACTCCATATAGAAATTTCATACATGTTAATTCTTACTAGTTCATTTAATGTTATAATACAAATATTTCTCTTCTTATCAGAAACAAATTGATTTATTAAATATTTCATGATATTTCTCTAAATAAGATTGCCAGAGTCATAACACTTTTCCACTACTATTCAATTTGTAGTTTGCATTATCAGAAAGAATTAATAATCATCCTTATGAAATTCATGGACTACTAGGTTAAAAACTCAGGGAGATGCCTCAGTTAAATAAGCGCTTGCCTGGCAAGCTCAAGAGCCTGAGTTCAATCCCTGGTTCCGCAAAGAAAAAAAAAAACAAACTCTTCAAAGGCTAAATATTCAGAGAATTGTATTGGGAAAAATATGAGATGATCACTCTAAAGATAACTGCCTTCAAAGAATACGCAGTGTACATAGGGATGATTTGTCTATAAATTCTGTAATTACAGAAGCAGTGACTATCACAAAATAAAGTTTTGTAAGAGTTTATCAATAAATAAAGTTTCAGAACTTTATGGCTCAGGTATTCTTGAGGCTAGATCTTGAAAGATGCATCAAAATCATGCTAAGGGGTTGGGGAGATAGCTCAGTAGAATAAACACTTGCCTGTCAAGCACAGGGTCCTGAGTTCAATCCCCAGTACCACACACCCCCAAAAAAAGAATCATGTTAAGGCCATGAAAATGTAAGAATAAAGAAAGTGATATAACAAAACTCAGGAAAACCTCGCAGTTGCACAGAAAGAATTAAGAATCAAGACCAGAAAAGTAGCTTAGAAGAAAAGGTTTCATGTGATTTGGTAAAGAGCATTATTACTAAAATAGACAACTGATCAATCCTTCAAGTAACAGAACTTTCATATTCTTCAGAAAATCCTTGAGATTTCCTTACGACATGTTGCCAGTATCATATAACTTGTAATATATTTCAGCATTTTATTATTTGTGGTTATTGTTCAGAAATAATAAAAATATTAACCTTGATTGATACTGAAAATTGTTACTCAAGGATAGACTTAAATATACATTAATCAATTAGTACTCAAGGTACTATAAGAAAAGAAAGCATAACAACTTCTTTGACCTTCTTTTATTTTTTGAACCTAATGATTTGACTTTCCTGTTGCTTAGAAGGCCACAGAAAAATCAGTTAGCATTTCTCAGAATTGAATAGGATCCTAAAAATTGTAACTATTTAGTTACTTAAGGCAAACTCTGTATTTTTAAATGTTGTCTTGTTTTGATATAGAAAAGGCAAAAGTAGTCAATAAATGATATAGATAGATAAATAGATAGATAGGGTTAAAAGAGAGAGAGAGCGTGGAGGAGAGAGAAAAGAGGATGGGTGCATGGGAGGGACAGGCTCCACATCCTGCTGCTCAGCTCACCCTCTGTAAAGCAGGCTTCAGGTTCCAGGGACTCTTCAGGCTCAACCTCCGGCTGCTCCCCCTCAACAGGAGCTCCTATGTCCACTGTGCTGCCCTCAGATGAACTAGTTGCATTTATCTTCTGCAAATCAACCCCACAGAGAATATTTTAAATATTGCCTTTAATATAGTATTAAAATTCACAAGGTGTTCCCCCCCAGTCTTCTGTATGCATTTTCTTCATCTGTAATTTAAGAATAACTTAAATATAATGCCAATCTGCTTTAGTAGAGGTGGGGGGTCACAAGATTAGATGTAGCACTCTAGTATAACTTTTTTTTTTTATAACTACAGTGCTAACAACTGAAATGATTTTTGTGAAAGCCTAAGTATACAGATTCTGAAATAAAATGCTGCAGAAAGCTTATGTAAGCTGCCACAGGGACACGGTCACCTTGCTTTTGTCAATTAGTTTGCAAATGGCATAGTTTGTTTTAGTCTAAAATTGTGACCCAACCAACAAAGCTGCACAAGTGTATTTTCATGTCAAATGCAGAAAAGATTGATCAAGAGCAAATAAACAGCAACAATCTAAATTTATCCACTTTTCATTGACATGAAAACATAGGCTACGGGTTGTTATTGAATATATTCTATAATTTTCTAATTCCAAAAGAGCAGCACATTGTTAGCTATATAGCAACAGCTGATACTTCGCATTCTCTTTGGCCAATGCACTCCTGTGATTCACTGTGCATTTGGAAACTACTTGTTACTCTGGCACTCTTACCTGCCCAGTTGGTACAGGCAGAAACGGATCTTTGGTTGTTTTGGTGTTTTTTTTTTTTTCTTTAGTTTAAACCAAAATCAGCAAAAAGGAAAGTACAGTAGAACAAAGTACACTTAAATGTTGAGATGCAGTGAACTTTTAGCCAAATCAGGCTGTTCTGGGGATCGGCACAAAGGAAGAGATCCCAGTCTTAAACCTCAGGATAAAAATTCTGTAGGAATGATCTAGGGCCAGGTGTGAGTGCCACGTGGAATCAGAGTAGTTTGGGCCACAGCATTCTCGAACCTGTTACAATGTTATTACCATTAGTGCATAACATTAGGAAATGGTTGAGCTGAAGGAGCTACCATATAAAGAAGATGAGGTAAGCACATGATAAAATGCACACCGAACTTTGTTAACTAGAATAAGATGCTATCAAAGTTAGTGCTAGAACGATGCTATTCATTGGGCTAAGGAGTCCACAGATTTCCCTAAGAACTGGCTCCTTTATATTATGAAAAGACTTTTGTGTAAAATGTTTACTTAGCATATAAGTCCGGATGAAGTAAGCATATTTATATCTGATGTATGTAAGACTGAAAGTGATACTGGTTTAGCTAATTTAACAATACCAATGGTAGATCCATAACCATTAGACGTTCATGCTTTAGAACTGGTTTCAAGATCAGTTTTAAATTTTTCTAAAATAGTTAACTCAAACATTATTCATTATAAGGTGCTTGCATATTGTGAATTTTCTAGTTAGTAGGTATGTTACAACAGTAAATAAACATAATATTGTGTTATTAAAATTTGATTATGTTTTTATTCTATATTGAAGTTCCACAGTACACAGACTTACTACAAACACTTTAGGTTTCACGACTCTAATTTCATACCTTTTCACCTTAAGTTAGATTCTTTAGGAAATAAGCATTTTTTGGGGGGTATATTCGGGGAATCAAACTCATTACCTCATGCTTGCCAGGCAGGCATTGTGCTTCTGAGCTGTATCCCTAGCCCCTCTTCTGTAAATAAGTTGATTTTCTATACATGTAATTAAAAATAAATCATTAAACTAGTCTCTCACTTCAGTCTACCTAACTCCCAGGAAGCTGTTACATATTAGGGACCTGATAATAGCAATCTTGTGTTTTACAGGATGCTCGGATAGAACACAGGCAATCGGACACTTGGAAACGTGATCACATCTGACCCTGCACACAGCACACAAAAGACATGGAAAATAGTCTTTTTAAGAAGTAAGATCACATTGAAAAGACACAATGATGGAATTCTTGACATCAGTCCAAGAGAAAAGTGAGGAACCATATTCAGGGCTCTCCACACACATAGGCAGACACTGGTGAATGATGCCTGCAGAGCCCACTTCAGTGCTAAGGATGTTGCAGGTGCTCAATTAAAAACAGGAAGATGAGTGAAGAAGTAAGGGAAAGGCTTCATAGTAGAACAAAGCCTGACTTTGGATGGTGACCGGGAACAGTCTCTAAAGTACTACAGGAAACTCAGGGTGAAAACACCCACATCTTCACAGTATCTCTGCATCACCAACTCCTCTCTCCTGCTGCCAATTAGCTGAGTTGTTACAACTGCCAATGACTTTGGGAAGACTTGCGTCATGACCAACATGTCACTCTTTACTATTTTGCAAACAATCATGCCTCTTCCTTTTATAATTTCTTCCCAACAGATGTGGGCTCTTAATTTCCTCTATCCTATCTTTACTCTGCAATATGCACCCTAGATCATTAAAAATTATCTTTAGGCTTTAAAATGCATTGTGATATTTGATGAAGTATAAGTCAAATTGTGTCAGACACATTTTTATCTCTCTAACCTGCTTTCTGGACATTTGGGGCAGGAACCTTGTACTCAAGGACTTATGGGTAATAAAATAAATATAGTTCAATGTGAAGCAGCAGGCTTTCTGCTGCCAATATGTTTTTCATTAAATATCAAATTAATGAGAAAAACTGCTAGATAATGCATGCTTTCCATATGCTGGTCAAATTAACACTTTATCCAATGGTTTACCCAAAGTTAAACTTGGAGAATATCAGCTTTGCATATTTAGCCAACAATGAGAACCATCTAGAAGTTTTTCTGAAAAATACTGTTTTAAGTTTCACCTCTGGAAATTCTAGGAACAAAGCACTTGCTTCTGTGTTTTCATTAATTTAAATCATATTATTATTATTATTATTATTATATTATTTGTATTTTAAAGAAGGGTTTATAGGGTGTTCAGGGTCTCACTACTAGATTGGACTTATAGTGATCTTCATGTTTACAGCCTCCCAAGAGCTGGGATTACAGGCACGTGCCACCCTGTCCAGTCTCAATTGCCATCTCAGTGCACCCCAGGGGCAGGGCTGGCATGGTAGGCCGGGGATCAAACCCTGGGCCCCTGGGCCTGCTTGCAGGTGCTTTAATCCTCTGAGCTATTTGGCTGGCCCTTAAATCATATTAAAAATAGGAAAACCAGTATTACTTCCTTTCATTTTAATGTACTGCTTTAATATTGATATAGTACCAATAGATACAATTTTTTTTTCTGAAGTCAAATACTATCTATTTAATAGTTGGGCGGTTACTCTTACTTTTGTAAGACTATTAATTTAATTTACATGTATCTTGTATTGCTAGAAGACATTTCTAGGGGAAAGTTTTTGACATTTATTTTGGAGCTAAGATCAGGTTTTTGCCATCATTGTATCCCTAGCATCTGTCCTTGAAGTTTGTTTTTAATATATATTTGTTGAGTAAGTGGATAGAGAGCAGTACTCTTATTCAACCTCTGAGTACAGCTAACCTCTGGTTTGATACTTTCTCACATTCGAGGGGAAACAATCTTCTCTCTTAACTGCAGAGTAAAACAAATCCTTCCAGATTCTGAAATATAAAACCAGGTGATTCTGATTATAAAATTAGTCTAAGATAAGTCTATGAAATTAACCGTAATTTATTTCTGGTGTCAAGAAAAGCACTGCTTGCTTATTTGGCACTGCTTTCTGTCTTCTACTCTGTCTGCGTAGAGCTGGGGCTTTGGAGGTGAATGGCGCCTCTTCAAGGAGAGGCCATCTCATCCTGTGTCATCTTTCTCTGTAATGGAACAGCAATGGCTCTACCACATGTGTTACTTGAATATCTCTACATTTCTTGTACATAACTGACAAATGACAAAAAACTAAGTAGTATAATCATTCTTAATTATCAGCCCATTGGATCGCTCTTACATAAGGAACTCTAGGCTAGCCACCTTGTGGAACCCACAGCATGGAGCTCTGGGGCATCGGTACCCGGATCTGCCGGAATCTCTAGGGAATTTCTTTGATGACTCACAAGCAAATTCAACCTTCATCAGCTTAAGATGTAATTAAGCACTGTAGGATCAAGATAGTGCAAATAGTCTTGCTGATTTTTGTGTTGCATATTCACGAGCTTTAGTATTAATTCAAGTTATAGCATATTTCTTATGTTTCCTTAATATAGAGGTAAATACACAATAGCATATTTCATGGACAAGAAGTTTAAACTGTAATCCTGAGATGTAGTCAAGAAATTTTGATTCATAAATCTTTTATGATATTACTACAATGTCTTTATGTCACATAAAAAGTGAATAACATTATTAAAATATATTGAATAAAGCAGATGAAATACATAAGTAGCCCATAAAAATCAAACTATGAACATAAAATTCTTCAGCTTCAGGTAAGGTGATTAATTATGCTCAACCTAACTGCAGTGCAGATTCACTAAGAGAACTGTCAATTATCAGTCACCCCATGGAGCTATCACAACTTACCCACTTACAGAATTTTCAAATACTGGTTGCCTAGCAATGCTCCAACCAGGCAGCGTTCACTGCAAAATGCTACATAAGTAAGAAACCAAAATATGAACTGGCTATCAGTAGATCCACTTTGACAAGTTGTATATTTAACCTTTGGTAAAATTTAAATGTTTAGGTTTTCTTTTTATCACCATTCTTATTTATTTAACTAGAAGACTGGACAGAATGATAGTGTTAGAACAGCCCTTGCTTAGTTAAGCTTTAACAAAATAGTCAAAACTCAGCAAAGCAAAGTGAATAGACAGGAAAGCCAATCTGACATGTTATGAACAGCATTGGCAACTATTTACTTTTATGTAGAAATATTAGTTAATTAATACTAAGATGGAAACATATAGGACTGTATAGAACAGTGTGCTGGGATTCTTCTAAGGTTTACATTAATTATGATCATATGATTTAAGCAGGGCAGAATTACAATTTTCTTAATCTAATAAATGTACACAAAATATGTCATTTGTATTTTTTAATTTTTTTGATGTATTTTTTTATGTTGTTGCAGGGTTTCACCATGCATCTCAGACTCATGGTGATCTCCTGCTTTCAGCCTCCCCAGCGCTGGGATTACAGGTGTGCACCACTGTGTCCTGCACGCTGGCTGGCTCAGCCCACCCTGGGGGTGGGGATGGCACAGCATGTGGTGCCGGGGATGGAGCCACACTCTCTGCGCTTGCCTAAGCAGGCGCTTTAGTCTGCTGACCTATCTCGTGGGCCCTTCTCATTTGTATTTTAAAATTGTGCACTTCGTACTTTGCTTATCAATGAGAAATTATCCTAAGCATGAAGGTTCACAATACTACTTCCTTCAGAAAGCAAAAAATAAGAAATAAATATAAATTATTTTAAAGCAGCTACATAAATAGGAAAGAGGAGGAAAAAAAGCTCTCTGTTAAGTTTTTCACAGCAACACTTATTTCTCATTGTGAAGGAGCATTTTTCAGAAAATGTAATTAGTAAATATTGTACAAAATTTGGGAGAGTAGATATGTTTTAATTCACTTTAATGAAAATGTATGTTTTTAAAAAGAAGTAAATTCAGGGGCTGGAGAGATGGTTCAGTGGTCTAAAGCACCTACTTGGAACAAGCTTGGCAAAGCACAGGGACCGTGGTTCGATCCTCCAGCCGCGCCCCCTGGTGGGCTGAGCTGGCCACACACACACACACACACAATAAATAAATGTTAAAAAAAAAAATTAAAAAAAAAAAAGACATTATGCTTAAAAAAAAAAAAAGAAGTAAATTCAAATATAAATTTTAACAAGTACTCCACCATTGACTATTTTGGTCTGCAAAAATGGCAACTTTTTGCTCCTGGATACCATTGCTAATCACCACTGAAGGTGTTCTAGGTCACTTTTCATAAAAAATCTCAACATGAGAATGGAAGGGACAGGCTTGCTTCATTTCAGCGGGGCTTCAGACCAAAACACCATATCAACTGTGAAAGGAGTTGTTGATGTACAGAACAATTTGATAAGACAGTAAAATCAAAACTATCATTGTCATACTGTATTATCCAGAAAATCATTTTAGTGTTTATAATGGACACATAATAAAAAAATTTAAACCAGCAATAGAAGGCCTTAAATATCTTTCTTGTGTGAAAGACAGGCTGGCTGTGTCATAATGTTAAATCTGAGTTTCTGGTCCAGTTTTTCTAACTTTTCTGACTAAAGATATTTAATCTTTTCTCTTGCTCGATCACTATTCCACTAAAATACTTTTCCACAGGACTGCTTATTCTCTAGGATAAATCAAAGATGAGATCCCTCTGAGATCATCCCACTAATTCTTACAACAGTCGTCCAGCTACATTCTTCACTTCCTTTCTGTCTCCTGCCTTGGAATTTAGTGTATCCTTTTAGGAAATGAGCAGTGTTTCCCAACAAAGGCTCAGGAATGTTTTACAGAAAATTGGAAAGCGTCCTCACTGTGCCTTGAGAAGGAGTGAGACTATTCCTGATTAGTTTCTAACACATTTACAGCCAGTTAAATTTCATAGATGTAATGGTAGGTCATAGATTGAGTGTCATTTCCCACAAACACATTTCTATACAGGAATATGGAAGATGGGACACACAGAGGATAAGTGAACTAACCTTGTCTTTTTCCAAGAAACTGTAAAAAACAAGCCATTATCTTATGTACCCAAAATTTCATACTTTTCTGAAGAAATAATGCATAATAGGACAAAAATTTTCTCTAGTTTCTGAGTATGTACATGATTGTTGAAGTAATTATACACTGTGGACCTCATTTTTATAGAATACCATTCCTTCCATACATAAATCCTTATCTTTCATGAATCTAGAGTACTAGTGGCTGAATATTCTGATACAAACTATGAAAGAATACTAATTGATATGACATTAGAAGAGGTACACATTTAGAAAACCAAAATGATAGGTATTTCAAGCATGGTTTTAGTATTACATTGCTATCTTCAGTGTAGTTGCTTAGTTCACAAGGTTTGTCCTAATATTGTTTAGACAAGAGATCGTGTCTGCATCTTGTCCTCTTAATAACTACTACGAAGACAATATGCCATGTATTCATTATTGTAACTGTCCTACTAACCTGTTTTGAAACTCTTTCATTGCTACTTTTTCTCATTAAAATGAATAAAAAATTAAAAAAGAACACTGCAAGAATGACATAATGGTTGCTTCTTTCAAAAAGCCAAACGCTATTTTATGTTAGTATCATTTTATATTTTAATGCAAGAGGAGAGGAAACTTATTGGCAAAGTGATTAATATTTCTCAAAAGGGTGATCAAATTGGATGGAACAATGTAGTTTACATTGGAACCATCACTTCAGCATCAGATAGTGAATGGTCCACTAAACAAAGCCCACAGAGTGGTGCTAGAGCCATTGCTGTAGTCACATATAAGGGAGCTCCCTTTATTTTAAAAACATCAATGGAACAACATCTCATGAAGTTCTTCCTGAGTAAGAATAGAGTAATGTGATATATGAAAATAACGTGCTTCGGAACAAAGTTGCTCAGCAGGTTGTCCACTCAGAATGGACAGAGTGGCCAGCAGGGGAGGATGGAGGAAGAGGCTTCCAGGTCTATTTCAGGATGAACATGTTACCTAAAGATTGATGTGTGCCTTTTCTTATTTGTTTTCTGTTGTGCAAAATAAATTCATTCTATTTTCTGTCACACTAAAAATTTTAGGATTCAATACAAACAAAATCTTCAAGGGAGTCATTTTTATTGCAAAATATTTTTAGACAGTTGCTACCTGAAATCATGCTCTTTTCCATAAGATGAAGCAGATAAGAAACTACAGTCATGCTCCTACTTGCCAAAACATAAGCATTCTGATTAATTTACAGAACATCATGTAGAAAATTTATAAATGAGTAACAGATTGCTTTAATTTTCAGATTTCCCTTCAGAAAACCTTAATATGACACTGAACAAAAAAAATTACCCCAAAGTACACTGCGATTATGTTTATAAAGAAAAAAAGAAGACTCAGGGGAGAGAAAGGTTTTTGTGATAGAGTTTTCAAAGAGCAGTAACTCCTCTCTAGATTCTTAGTATATTTTAGGCTCTGTTAACACTAAACAAAAATTAAATAACCCACAAAGGCATGCATTTTTACTTTTCATTGAATGTAATTTTTTTCAGAATCTACGTAACAAAAACAGCAGCTAAATGTATGTATACATATTTCAAAGTTAGAGTCGTCAGACTTGCCCGACCATGCTTCATCTGACTCAGCCTCGTAGCAGCTGCGCATGTTTTTATTTCACTGCCAATGGATGGGCAAGGAACATAGCTGAGTAGCATGCAGGCCAGTCAAAGGGCACTTAGAGACTGCTTATATTTAGAGAGAGATATACACAACTTGCTTGGGTAACCTGGGTAAAAGTGGTGGCACGAGCCTCTGGCTGGTTAAAAAACCCCAGAGCTGCTTTCTTGATGGCTCCAGCTTGGTTTTACCCCTGTGAGAAGAATGGTAAGCAGTGAAGGTCACCATATTACACTCCTCAATTTTACTTTGAACAAATTATCATTCAAGCATGGCTTCAACATTATTCAAAACTCTAAAAGGAAAGTCAGTCAATCAAAATCACAAAAGGAATTACATTTACTACAGCCAACTTAGCACATGAAGAGCTAAAGCATGCATGATTATGATATGCGTTTAAGGGACGTACTCCAGAGAACTCCAGAAAGCTAACAGAGAGAGCCTCATAAGCTCACAGAGACCTAGAGGGGGTCTTAGTTCTAACACCTCAACAAACGGATTCTGAGTCCTTTCATTTAGTGCATCCTATAGAAAGAAATTCCCTTAAGCATTTTAGAAGGAAGTTCCCTAAACTTTAGAAATCATTTAGAATGAAACAATAGTATCTCCCATCCTTTCTAACTATTCTATGCTTGATGATAAGCAGCAAAATCACAATCATCTGTTTAAAAAATGACCAAACATAAAGTGACCAGAAAGCAGACACTAGAAAGGTATTTAAAGGGTGTTATTTAAAATTCTCAGATAACTGTTCCAATTTTCCTTATCATTTTTTAGTGTAGAAATATAAGGAAAATTCTGAAAGATCAAAACAGATACAGAGATAAATATCAATATAGATATGGATGTAGCTCTTTCCTAAACTGTGAATTTAACCCTTTATTACTTTTCTAATTTATGTCTAAAAGTTTGCTATAAAGCCATGTATAACAATTTCTCCACATAATAAACTTCAACATAAGGGTAAAATGATACCAAAAGTGCAACTCAATTAAATAATTCTCTCCACTTCCAATGAATAGGTGAATTATCTGCTTCTAACTTCAAAATAGATACCAAGTCCACACTATTATTTTGGAGCATTTAACTGAAGAGTAACTCAAACAGAAAAAATAAAAACAAGAAACCGTACTGCTAATAAGAAAAAATAAGAACACTGGATTCCCTACTGTAATTTCATCTTTCCTTCCTTCCTTCCTTCCTTCCTTTTTCCTTCCTTCCTTCCTTCCTTCCTTCCTTCCTTCCTTCCTTCCTTCCTTCCTTCCTTCCTTTCTTTCCTTCTTTCTTTCTTTCTGTATTTGATACACAGTCTCACTACACAGCTCAGACTCACAGTGATCCTCCTGTTTTCTGCCTCCCCAGCGCTGGCCAGCTCAGCACAACCCAGGGCAGGACTGGCATGGAATGCAGTGCCGGGAATTGAACCCCGGTCCCTGAGCTTGCCTAAGCAGATGCTTAGTGTGCTGAGCTATCTTGCCAGCCCTAATATCCACATTATTGAACATGTCTTAGGTTAAATGTAATAGTTTGAGGTGAGGCTAACTATGTGCTCTACTGAAAAACTAAAGGCTTTAAGATTTCTGAAACTTAAGAAGACAGTGTCAGGTTAACCATACATCAAAGAGCAGTAAAATTTACCTAAAAGACTAAAGCAGATAACAACCTCAACATTTGGTTCTTTATGATTAACTTAGTTTATGCAATACTCAAACCCTGAACCTTCTTCAAAACAAAAGTTGACTTTTTCTCTACCTCAGGCAAAATAGCCAGTATCAGATATAATGTCAAAATAATAGGAAGAAAGTATGGCTTAAAATTCTAATGACTGAACTCTATTTTTTAAATATTGACCTCCACTTCTAGTGATACACAGGACCAAAAAGGTGTACAAACCAAATAAGTATATTTATAACTTTAGCTCTTAAAGAATTTAAGATATTATTCAATCTTTAAATGAAAGTCCAACTAGTGGGCTGGAAATGCAACTTAGTGGTAGAGTACTTGCTCATACCCAGAACCAGAAAAAAAAATCCAACTAGTAAACACTTTGAGTTCACATAGTTGCAGTTATTATTTACACAAGGCTTGAATGTTTCACTACTTCTCCATTAAATTTCATAGGTTATTTTGTGAAAATGGTTAACTATGGCCCTGTTACTTGTATCTTACTCTTTAGTGTCTATATTTAAACATTGCCTAGATTTCATGTTTAGCATTTATTTCTCCCTAACCATTAAATTAGCAATACAATGTACCTATCAATAATGAATAAGGGAAAATATCATGCACTTTCTCAGTCATATCAAATAAATATAGGGCTAGCGACTGAAATACTCGACTGTTCCCTTCTCTGAAGTATGCCTCTCCTCAATCTCTAATTAGTATGATAATGTTATGCTTCTTAAATTGTACATTTCAATGCTTCAAATTCTAAGCTATCATTTTTAGACTAAGAAAAATAATAAAAGTCTTAAGTGTCTATAAAAATAGTTCAAATAAAAAGACGTGTTATCTTTGTTGCTTTTTGCAATCTTTAAGTATTGCAAATTTCTAATTTAATATAATTAAAAATTACTTGTTAAGATTTTGGATTCTTTCTTTTTTATTCTTTTTCTTCCCCTTTCTTACTTATTCTTGCACTCAGAGTTTTGTAATCTGCAGGTTCATATCAAACAAACCAACCAAAGACATACCCTGGGAAACTACCCACTCAGGCCCCCCTCCTCTCCCCCTCTTGGACAGGAGCTCTCTTTCTCTCAATAAATATATCCTGCTCATAAAAAAAAGACATACCCTAGCACGTATATGTTTAAGGCTCAATCCTTACTGGGTTAATAAACCCAGAATTTTATATCCTGTAATACATTAAGGTTTCTACTTCAGTTGGCTAAGTAGAGTTAAAAACATGTTTACTCTCATTCCTTATTATACACTTCTTTTTCTTAAAAAATCATGTACTGCAGGAAGCAGAAACCTACACACACACACACACACACACACACACACACACACACTGAGCCCAAACCTAGTCATAATTTTTTGAGTTAATATGTCTGGGAAAACAAAATAAAATCACATTTATGCAGTATCTTATGATGAGAATTTAAACTAGCTCCCATTAAGTTTTTTTGGCACATAAAAAAATACCACATATAAAAACTGCCATAAGGAAAAAAGGTTCACACAAACTGAGGCATGTTCATAAATCTAAAGTGTTTTAAAAATACTTAGAATTTCTGGTATGAATCCACATATGTATACTATCAAGAATTCAAAAAGTGATTATTTAATCATACGAAGACATCATTTTTCTAATTATATTTTAATCTATTATTACTTTATTAATCCTATTTTGCCACAGAAAAAATGTATCAAATATGTTCTATTTTCTTATGGTAAGGAGACACACAATCTGAAAATATCTAGCAGTTTTAAAGCAACAAAATATATTTTATCAAAATATCTCCACATTCAAAAATTCCTACCTCTTTGCTTTCTTCCATATCGGACTCACTGCTGAACTCTTCAGTATTTAAATTTTCGAAATCGGATTCTCCAACAGCAATTGGTACCGTCACGGTGAGGCTGGGGTTGTTTATAAACGACATGTAATCACTTTCATCGACAACGTATTTTTCCACACTGCTGCCGATGCCACTGGTGGTTCCATTTCCATCTTTGAGATAATTGAGGTCTTTGCCTATTTCAATAGTGGTGTGGTTGGAGATACAGCTGTCTTTTTTGTTATTTAGATCTTCCAGGGGCTTTATTTCATCTAAAGCCTTCTGCTTTCTAACAAAGGCTTTCTGAATAAATTCGCGTATCTTTCTTTTCACGAAATCAATTCCTTTCTGCATCCGTCCCACAGCAATCTGCAGGTTGTTCATTTCATTGTCATCGTCTGTGGCAGCAAGATTGTCAGAACTGAAGGAGCTCAGCAGCAAGGCCAGGAAGAGGTTCAGGACCTAGATCACAACAGGAAGACAGGTGATGGTGGCATCGAGGCTGTCTTACTTGCTTTGAACTCTAAATTTTCAAAATTGTTTTTATATTTATTCTACACCGGATATTTCTTTTAGTTCACAATAGATTATCCTGAGTAGTGAATGAAATGAAAACGTACCTGGCAAACACCAAGTAGAACTATTTCACACTATTTTCTTCTTAGTTGTTATAAAGTCACGGAAGCTATTGTTGCATTGAATGTCTACAATAACTTCAATTTTTAAAGAGAAGTTTAGACAGCAGCACGTTGACAAAGAAATAAAAGCTGCTAGACATCTGGCCATGTCATTTGCATTTCATAGGGCACTAAAACTTCTATTCCTTAGAACAAACATAATTCCAAATATATTTAAATATTAGTTGATGTTTATGCTTTTAGATCATTTTTTCATTTAAGTAATTTGCTAAATTAGAGAAAAATATATTTGAGGCTAGAGCACACACCTCAAATTTTGATTAGGACACCATGGTCACTGTGTTTAAACAGCAGAAATTCCATGAACAAATGTCTGTTATAAAACAATAATGTTAATACTGAGTTAAAAATTATAGAGTTGAGGTTGTGCCATGAATCTCCAAAAATACTGCTATGAGTAAGTGGAAAGATTACTGCCAATGTTTCCACTGTGCTCACTGTAAAGAAACAATTTAGTAAAGAATAAGAAATTTTCATGGGCACAAGAAAGACTGATATAAAATTTTGTCAGAATTTCAGTGGCAATGTCCATAGGCCAGTGGTTACTCAACCATACAGATGTAAATAAGACTAAATATAAAAAGTAAGTGATTTAAAAGAGAAGTCCCGGGCAGATGAGATAGCTCAGCAGACTAAGCACCCGCTTAGGCAAGCACAGGGACTCAGGTTTGATTCCCAGTACCGCATGCAGTGCCAGCCCTGCCCTGGAGTTTGCTGAGACAGCAATTGAGACTGGAGTTTGCTGAGACAGCAATTGAGACTGGGTGTGATGGCGTGTGCCTGTAATCCCAGCGCTTGGGAGACTGAAAAATAGGAAGGAGCACTACGAGTCCGATCTGTGTAGTGAGATCCTGTAGACTCTGTACTAAATACAGAAAAACAAAATAAATAAATACATAATAAATGCATAGTGACACCCTGTATCAAGCACATCAAATTCAAGTGAGAAAATAAATAAACAGTCCTGGAAAAAGAGGTTATGTAAAAGAGTTCATGTCCACTATAGCAAAAGGCAAAAACGTATAAGGTCCACTAAGCACTGAGTGAAATTTTGAGTCTCTATACTGCCTCATTCAAGAATTGATATTCTATGGCTCCTGATAATCACAGTAAGACCTGTTTATGTGACTTTTCTCTGAATCTTTTTGTGAATGAAAAAATAGATCAAGGAGAGTTAATAAAATTAAATGTTAAATTTTAGTATCATATGACAAAAACTGAATTGTGGTGTGATAATTATTTTCTATATTCAGTTTCCTAAGTTTTATTAATGTATTAGTCTTATCTATTAGGAATTCTTATTGATCTACATCAATTAATCATATCTCAGTGATGTCCAATATGGAGTACATTTTAATTGCATTCTTGACACAAACATTGTGCACACACAATACCAGGGTAATTAACACATCCGTTGCCTTACATGTTTTTTCTTTCTTCTGAAATATACAATGCATTATTGTTGACTACAGTCACCCTATTTTGAAATAGAACACCAAAGTTGCTTTTTTAAAACAAGAACATCTTTGCCAGCAGATTGAGAAATTTTTAAATTCAGAAACATGCTAGGTTAAACAGAAACATTCTTGAAGCCAGATTCTAGAGCAGGTACTTATAACAAAAAAGCAAAACAAAAAAAAAAACAACCCAGCTTTTTAACCAATCTCTCAGCATGCACTAATCCTTGGGCCAACACAAAGTCCATGTAATTATAATTCATTCTCATAACGAACTCATAAAAAAGAAATTATGATTTTCGTTGCTTTATAGAAGAGAGAACTAAAGGCTGCTCTGTACCTTCAGTGCCTTGTCCAATAGTATAGATAATAACAGAAGTAGTATGATTTTTGTTTTGCTAGGGTGATTCTAAGATCTTAATTGTTTGGAGAAAGAGACGAAATAGTACTTCATGTCTGCTCATTGATATTGCCATGCATTTACATACATACCTTTTATTGATCCATCTATATATTGGTAGTGCCAGGGGCTGAGCCCACGGCCTGTGCAAACACCCTGCGCTGAACTGCACCCCCAGCCATCAGTGTTCCCTTTCTCTGAGCTCTTGTCACATATAACCAACAACATAAACTTTGCTATTAACTTTTTGTTTCTATAATCTTTTATAAATTGACAACTTTAATGCTATTTTCATTGTCTAAAAACAATAAAAGTGTGTTGACCATCATACTTTTTCATAAATTCAGTAAGCCAGATTATTTGCATGGAAGGAAAATATTACTATTATTTGCATTTTGGGATCCAAATTGAAGTTTAGAACATGTGTTCCTACGTTTTCTATTCTTTGAGAAGAAGCCCCTAATCTTCCATTCTCTGTGTGCTACTGCTCCTCTTTCATTTAGGGAGAGAAAAGAGTGTCCACTGCTTTTAGAGCTGTCCATGAAAAAAGCCACGTTCGCATTCTGGAGCACCTGCCTTAAACCTGTAAAAAGGTCATAAAAATCCCGGCCTAGGAAGCACGGTCTGTGACCTCACCTCTCTCGCCAGGCCTACCGGCCATGGCTCACAGTGGTTTGGAGAGGTCCACATGCCTGCTAGCAAGTGCGGAGAAGAGCAGAGGAGGGCTCACTTAGCAAGTGTGATAGCCTCACTTTGATCCGTAGCAAATAAATAAACAAACAAATAAATGTATATATTTCAGAAATGCAGTACCTAAGCTAATGTTGAGGAGTTTGAAGTCTGACACTAAATAAAAGTAAAAAAAGATAATCTTTCAGCCTTTTATCTCCACTTATTTTCCTTTGAGGAA
>NW_004524843.1:2682869-2684479 GCF_000260255.1 Octodon degus
AATTTTTTGGCGGTACTGGGGATTGAACTCATGACCTTGAACTTGCCAGGCAAGCACTTATTCTACTGAGCTATCTCCCCAGCCCTGGCATATTTATTTTAAATGCTCCAAACTTTCCCGAGAAATACAAAAAATAAAATTCTTTATTAGGGAACAAAATTAAGTTCAGTGGTGCTTAATGAGCAGAGACACATTTTTAGAGAACTAGGAGTTCTCATTATTTTAAAGCCTCAAACAAATATATTTTTCAGTGTACTTCAAATATGGTACTGAACCACACAAGTGTAAATTAATTAATACTTAAGTGACATAAAATATAAAAGAAAAGGAACTAATTTCTTTGAGTCCTTAGATTTCTTTAACTTAGTTGTATCTATGTAACACTGGGGCATAACCCTCAGATTTATTACATTCGCAGGAGAAATACTTGGACTTACGAATCTACTAACACTGATCTAATTAACATGTATAAATGTCTCTTTGTTACTGTGTTTGACATTTGGTGACACTGACTCACATAGGTTTATAAAGGACCTTTTACAGTTAAATGGTAGCAATGTTTCATTTCTGATGCTTCACTCAGTAACAGGCTGAGAATATTGCATTATTTAATGGCTTTTAAGTGACCCACAGATGTGAATATAAGCACTAAAGCATGTAACCTATTCCCAGACAATAATTTATCCAACAGCCTGAGACATTAAGCAAGAGTCCAATGTTCTTTTCCTAAACATACCATATTGTTCTAAAAGTTTACCAAACATTTTTAAAAGAACTTATTTATGTCACTGGTTATATAGTCATTTCTAATATTTTTCTATTTTTTTGCATACTTCTAGCATAAAATCAGATCCATAACTACTCTTGAGAAAGAAATTATACTAAGATCAAATAAAAGACAACTTTTTAAATAACAAGATATACTATTGGGTCCCTGAGAAACTTTATAAATGGTTACACAAACCTCAGGTAACTGATTGACTACAGCATCTTGCTGTGATTTGAATTTACATGTGCTTCTTCTTTTCTCCTTCCTCGTTAAATCTGTCTTTGGAGTACTAAGGAGAGAACAGCTGACTATTCATCTGAATAAGCTTTATTAATAAAAACTATTATGCAGGGGGAACTACAACCTGCTAGTAAAACAACCCAGGCTGTCTAGAAACACACTCAAATAATATAATTATGAAAAATCACACTACTATTCTTTTGCTAAGAATGATGGCTAAAAAATTATAAAAATAAGTAATATGGACATTCTTAATTAATTTACCAGTCGAAATGATCGAAGAACTGATAATCCTTCTACGTTTGCCAAGCCAAGTTCCATTAAACTAAGGCTCACAATAAAACCATCAAAAATATTCCAGCCTTCTTGAAAGTAATAATACGGATCCATAGCAATGATCTTGAGAAACATTTCTGCAGTGAAGATCCCAGTGAAAACCTATGAAAAATGCAATTTATTCAATATGTGAATAACCTTGAAACATACATAATTGTTGTGCAATTTAATTTACTCAAGGAAAATCAAAATTAAAATCAAATTTTTTATAAGTATTTTCTTTTTAAAAAAATTAGTTTACATTCTTTATTTGTGTGTGTGTGTG
>NW_004524843.1:2684909-2685857 GCF_000260255.1 Octodon degus
TTAGACTTTCATTTTCTCACACCAGAGAAGCTAAGCAATACTCACATGTGTCGTTGACTTATTTCACTTTCAGCGCATGGCCTCATTATGTAGCCGTTTACCTAGAATTGCCTCAAGAGTACCCTTCTTTATGGCTGAGTAGTACTCTGTCCTATAAAAGGACCATATCTTTTTTTATTCATTCATTCATCTGATGGACATTTGGGCTATTTTCAATATTCAGCTATTGCAAACTGTGCTGCTATAAACAAAGTTGTAGATTTATTACTGTGGCCTGATGCTTTTAATTCTATCAGGAAGATATGAAGAAGGGGAATAGCTGGGTTCAGTGGGAACTCTAATCCTAGTTTTTTGAGGGATGTCTACACTGATTTCCGCAGTAATTGTGCCAGTCTGTACTCACACCAACAGTGGAGAAGGGTTCCTTTTCCCCCACACCCCCACCAGCATCCATTACTGGTTGACTTCTTGATAATATTGTTTCATTTGGGGATGAGTTGGAGTCTCAGCACTGTTTTAATGTGTGTCTCTCGAATGACCAGTAATGTCGAACATTTTTTTCTTACATTTATTTGTTACATCTTCATCTGAGACATGTCTATTCATTTCAAATGTCCATTTTGGGATTGGGTCTTTAAAATTTTGGGGCTTCTGATTTTTTATATATATTCTAGATAATAGTCTTTGTCTGAGGAACAGCTGGCAGTATCTTTTCCCCACACTGTGGGTTGTCTCGCCACTTTGTGGGTGGTTTCTCGTCTATGCAAAAGATTTTAATAAGATATGATACAGTTGTTGATTCTTTGTGAAAGTTCCTGTTCAACTGGGCTTTAGTTCCTAAAGTCTTTCTTTACCTATGCCAGTATCTCCAAAAGCCAATATTAATTGTTCATTCTACTTATCAAGTGATACACTATATATATATATATGTATATATATATATTATTG
>NW_004524843.1:2687727-2691449 GCF_000260255.1 Octodon degus
TATATATATTTGAACAATAGTAAGGGTCCATATTTACACTTTTACAAAGTTGCAAGACACAAGGTTGCCTAGCAACTAATAGCCCACAATGTCCAGGCAGGATGTTTTCCTCAAGACTGAGGTCCCTTGATTTGCAAAGACAGTGAGACCTCATCCTGCCTTTTCACACAGAATCAATATCAGTTTCAGAGGCTCCCTAGGTATCTCCCTTTCATGTTATGTTGTATGAGTGATGGGTGTTCCATTGCAGTTGGAGATGCTGTGACTGGAGAACTCTGTTGAAGACTTTTGCATTCTTGATGGCACTCCAAAGACTTTTAGTACTTGTGTTCAGCAGTTTGACCCTCTGTAGTCCAATAGTCCATAATAGCAGTGAGTTGCCAGTGCAGCTGGCAAGTGTCAGAAGTTGTTAGCTATTAGCATATTATTATACCATTGCTTTTTATATCTTGTAATTACTCTTTTCTGCTGGATGGTTAAGACCAAGTTAAGGTGAGACAAGTATACATAGAAAAATTATCTTTTGCTATCTAATGAAGTCAGTTAAATCTTCTCAGGATTTACCTTGTAACCAGGTATAGCACCTCTTAGATTATCTGTCAGTGTCAGCCATTTAGATGAGTATTATAAATAAAGGATTCTCAACTTCATTTTAAGATTGCTACTAGTACCTAGATCTGCAACTTTTTCATCTAATGATCTTGTATTATGCAACCTTATTGAATTCACTTATTCTAATTGAGAGAGAGAGTATGTAGTTTATAGGATTTTCTAATATAAGATAATATAATCTGTAAAGAATTTTATAACTTTCTTTCTAATTAGATGCCATTTATTTCTTTTTCCTGCCTCACTGTCCTCACTAAAACCTTCAGTACAAAGTTTAACCAAAGTGGCAAGAGTAGATATCTTTGTGTTATTTCTGACCTCAGAGTCAAAGAATTCATCATTTTTAGTATTTCTTTTGAGTGTGTGTGTGTGTGTGTGTGTGTGTGTGTGTGTGTGTGTGCATGTATGATGACCTTTATAAGGTTGGGGAAATTATTTTTATTTCAAAGGTTTTAAATCATGAAATATATTTTTTTGCAGTACCAGCGATTGAACTCAGGACGTTGTGCTTGCCAGGCAAGCTCTTATTCTACTGAGCTATCTCCCGAGGCCTCACATGAACCATATTGAATATTTTAAACATGATCTTCTGCATCTATTGATAATTATGTGTTTTAAATTTAATGTAAATATTTTATTAATAACAACTATTGTGATCATACATTATCAGGATAAATTTCACTTGATCAGAATATTTAGTCCAAAATTCTAATTTTCTGTGCAATTTACCTTGCCATTATTTTGTTGAAAACATTTGTATCTATGTTCAAGTGAGATATGACTGGTCTCTTGTTTTATTTTCTTAATTTTTCCCACTTTTGATACAAGGATAATACTGACCAGGTAATTCTAAAATTCACTTATCAAAATGAATTGATAAGTATTGCCTCAGTTTTCCTCAGGAATGATGTTAAATCAACTAAATATTTCATAGGATTCACCATGAAATTATATGGGGGCAGGTTTTCCTTTGATTGCTAGTTCAAATTTTACTTTCCACTGGCTTAATTAACTTCTCTGTTTTAAACTTCACCTTTGTTTTATTCCATTTTGTAGATAATACTTTTACGAGCTATAAAAATTGTACATACTTAAGGACTATCGTGCGACATTTCAGTACATGCATATGTTGTGTAATACTTCAGGGTGAGCTCATTAATCTTCTAAATGCATACTGTTTCTTCTGGTAAAATACTAAAAATATTCCTTCTAATTATTTATTTCTTTGCTTTACAGGGATGGGATCAAATGCAGGGCCTTGCACATGGCAAGTATGTGCTTAAACACAGGGCTATTTTTTGCTCCTTTGAAATCATATTATAATTGTCTGGAGTCACCCTACCGTGCAAGAGAATACAGAAGGTATGCATCTTATCCAACTATAGCTCAGTACCCCGACCAAATATTCTCTTCCCTCTTGGCACTTTAGTCTCCCCAACCTCTTGAAATTCCCACTCTATTCCCATCTTCTATGGGATCAACTTTTTTACATTCTACTTACGACTAATATTGTGCAGCGTTTATCTGTGGCCATGTTCAATTAACAAAGTGACATCCAGTTCCATCCATGTTGCAGCCAATGACAAGAGTTCATCACTTCAATTGCTGATTGGTATTCTATTGTGTACATACAATTACATAATAATATGGCCTATAAACCACATTTTCTTTATCCATTCACTAGTTGAGGGACATTCAGGTTGTTTGATTTACTGGCTGTGAATAGTGCTGCAACAGACATGGTAGCAGTTGTCTCCTTGATGCACTATGTTCACTTCCCTTGGATATCTAACCCGAGGGCTGGGCTTACTGGATCATATGGTAGCTCTTTAAATTGCTTTTTCAAGCTACTCCATTGTTTTCCATAATAGTCGTACTAATTTACTTTCCCAGTAATATGTTAATGTTCTCTTTTCTCTACTCCCTGGATTGCACTGGTCATCTTCTAACTAGAGTACAGTGATATTAATTTGTGGTTTTGATTTGTGTCTCTCTGGTGATTAGTGATGCTGGACTTTTGTCTCATTTACTTATTCTTCATTAATGTGTCTTTTTTTTTTGGAAAAGTGTTGCTTAAAAGATAGTTTCTTTTAAAAAATGAGTGATATTCCAAAATATACTGCAGGGAACAGTGGATAGCTATATGCAGAACAAAGCTTTATCTAAACTAGTCAACATATACAGAAACCAACACTAAATGAATCAAAGATTTCATTTCAGACTATATATGAGCTATAAAGCTACCAGAAGAAATCATGAGGGAAATGTTCTAGAAAACTGGGATGGGCAAGGGTTTTCTGGGGAGAACTTCACAGTTACAGGAAGCAAAAGCAAAAATAGAGTAAAATCTAATAAAAAGGTTCTGTGCAACAACAAAAACAAAAAATGAGGAGCCAATCCATTAAATGAGAAAGTATTTGTGAATTGTATGTGTGTCTGAGAGTGCTGTGTAGAAAGTATCAGGAACTCAAACTCCTATTTTTTCTAGAGTCACTATCAGCAGTATGTTACTTTCTAGGAATTTTTCTATCCCTTGTAGTTATCTAATTTTTCTCTATACTATAGTTAACAGTGTTTCTTTTCATAATAGTCTCAACATTCCTGATTTTAGTAATTTAAATTTATCTTGGTCAGCCTAGCTGAAAATTTGCAAATTCTGTTGATTATTTCAAAAGGCCAACTTCTGAGATTAGTGACTTTCCCTATTCTATTTTTTTTTTTTTTTTTGGTATTTTTATCCTTCTGCTAATTTGGAGTTTAGCTTGCTCTTCTTTTAGAACATAAATACCCACAAAATGACCATTTTTACAATCAATAATTTAACCTTATTCTTACTATCTAAAAACTGTTTAGCTGCACCTATAATATTAAGTTTAGAGTTTTTCCCAGTATTATATTTTTTATTTTTCTTATGATTTCTTTAACACATCATCCATTTAAGAGTCAATGGTTTAATTTCTACATATCTACAAATTTTCTACCATTATTTCTGTTACATATTTCTAATTTAATTTAATTTTTCTCAAAAATATTTTGCAGGCTGGGGAGATAGCTCCATAGCATAAGAGCCTGCTTGGTAAGTACAAGGTCCTGGGTTTGATCCCTGGTACAAA
>NW_004524843.1:2691549-2700648 GCF_000260255.1 Octodon degus
AATTTTTCAAGGATTTTTGAATAAATGAACACATACTTTATCCTGAGAAGTATCTCATAGGCATTTGAGAAGAAAGCATCCTGTCCATGTATGCGGTCACCATTCCATGATTCACTGCCACTACAAATCTTACCTTTCCAAACATTTAAGATAAGTCCTAATTTGAGTTGTCCTTCTATTGTTCATGCCTTCCTATCATCCATTTTTCTTTCTTCAGATAATGATATTCTAATTTTTGTCTTTGCAATTCCAAAACTGTATGCTGACAGTATTCTGATCAAAACCAATACAATATTTTAATCTTATAAGCAAAATGAACCAAGTGGGAAAGGTCATATAACTCTACGCAAGTTACTTGTATTTAATTATTGGCTCTGATTTAAATCTACCAGCTAGGGAACACAATCTTTCTGGTTGGTGAGCTACATGGGTAGAAAAAGTTAGTAAAACCTTTTCAACAATAGAATACTCAGCCAGAAATCAGGAAACATACTGAGAAAAAGTGGGGAAGATACTACTTCCCAGGGACTCTGACAGAACTAGAATTTATTCAGGTTAGAACCTGGAGACTCACCTAAGACTGAGTTACATGAGGCAAGGAATTCTCTTTATGCATGCTTTAAATCACTTAATCTGTGTTCTAATCTTCACCACCTGTGCTGCATTGCTTGCCCATATTTTAGGTGGAATGTTGAAGAGATTCCAATGAAAGTGAAAATTTAGACCACGCAACACTACTGTCTTTCCCTGCTCTAAGCTTCTGTGATTTGTGCCTCAGTGCTGCCTACAATAGCTCTTACGGGCTTTGGTAAAGCTTTCAGACCACCCATGGCTCTGTTGGGTTTTCATGGATATGGTCTCTCCAATTGTAAAATAAAGAAGAAACATGATGTCTGCTGCCTTAGAACTAACCTCATAGGAATCGAGAGAAAGAGATTCCATGTAAATTGTTTAGCACAGTCCTCAGTGTAAAATAATTGCTCAGTGTAAATTAACATCTTTTGTTTCAGTTAAGCACCTAACTGAAATATAATATACATCAAATTAATAAAATTCATAGTGGCTAATTCAAGGCTAAAAACTTGATGCACTGTAGTTTATATTGTATATAAACTAATATATATACATATATGTATATATATACATATATATTCTGTCTTCACATGCATTTATAATGCTATAATGCATTTTTCATTAGTAATAATGTATCTTATTGCATACTTTTATTTGATTTCTCTAAATAAGACCATTCTACTTTCATTTCTGTCACTCTACCATGCTATATTAATATCAATTCCTAAAGTAAAAATAAAAATGCATCATTTGTGCTTTTCTAAAATTATAAGAGGAATTTAAACTGAAAGAGTAATCACCATATCATGGTTTTATCTCAGAGTCCAACTTCAGGTATTTTAAAATGATATTTCAAAATTATTTGACTTGCCATTTTTATAATTAGTTTTGCAAATTTAGACATGTCCTAAGTAATTTATTGTAAATACATGAGAAATATGTCAGAATTTTCTTATCATAGACCAATTTTCTCTGCATTTCTTAGCTGACTTTTAATGAATGAGCAATTTAAATGCAATTCTGCATCAAAGTATACATCTGATCTCATTCAATTTTGCACTATGTGTAGAAGTGACTGTATGTTTTTGCTGTTAATCAAAGGAGGCTAAACTTCTGCTCTGGTAGCCATAGTCCATGGTTCCTATTTTGAGCGTGATGTGTGAAGCCCACTAAGGCAGTCAGGAACTCATTCAGTGGGAAAAGGTGCCCTAGCGAGTCTTACCAGGTTCCCAACAGACAGCACGCTGCTGAACTGCTCAGTCATGGGGTAGTGCTCCATGGCCATGAAGAGCGTATTTAGGACGATGCAGATGGTGATGGCCAGGTCGACAAACGGGTCCATCACAACCAGGTTGACAAGATGTTTCACCTTTAGCCATGGTTTACAGCAGTCCCAAATTAAACACATGTTAGCAAATTTATACCAGCAGGGTGGGCATTTTTGTCTGGATTCTTCAAGTTCTGGAAGAAAAAAACATTAGAATCCTCATGAAAACTGCATACTTTTTAAATTAGTCTTTGGTTTAAATTAAAAGTAATTTTCCAAAGCTCCATGATTGTTAAAAGAAATGGATTAATTTTATGGATGAGCCAGGAAAAGACTTATGGGTTTCCTACCATAAAAGGGTTGGGCAAAGAAAGGCAAGCAAGCTTCTGAAATTTCTCATGGCTGACCACAGTCCCCAAGATTCTGCCTGTAATAGTGAATTGTTTGATAGTTGTCAAGTCTATCAGATTACTAAACATTAGGATTTATATTGTAAGTACACTTGAAGCTCATCCACATTCCAGACAGAGGTTCAGGAAGCATACAAGTTAACCAAATCTTCTCAAGTGACATCTTGAAAGAAAGATAATATCAAACTGAACCTCAGATTCTTAGATATATGCTTTGGTGGATTTCAGTGAGATAGTTTTGTTGAGGTCTCAAGTAAAAATTATTTTATGAAAATTAAACTTCATTCTATGTAGGCTAGCATATTAATCTTGAAAGGTTTATGTTCTACATATGCCTCAATTTAACACTAGAGCACAAGTGGAGGGGAGGCACCCACTAATAAAGTGGCATCTTATAGTTGGCATAAGTTAGTATTTCACAAAGTGAAATTATATACTGTGAAAAAAACAAGGAAATTTTAGATAGAACATATATAGAATTAATGATTTCCACAGTATGTTTTTTATTTTAATATACTGGAATTAAATTCTCTGTAAACCTATGACATAAAATTTCATAAATTGATTATCAAACTAATAATTAAAATTATTTAAACAATTATTAAAAATTTTAAGAAAGAAGTATGATACTTTCAAGAAGATTTTCAACTGAATAACAGAAGAGAAAGCAGAAATATGCAGATCTTTAAGGCCTTATCCCACATACTAAAGCTTAATAAACTTTGGCAAAGAATTTCAAAGAACTGAGAAGTAGAAAATCATCTGCCATCTTTTGATAAGATAACCTTTAATGCACTCATAACTGACAGGACACATGGCTGGTCGTTTTCTGCCAATGTCATTGCTGCATATCTTACTATCTGCTGTGTCCAGACATGGGCCACCTGTTCCTAGAATCAGAGGACACATTACTTCTTTATCATCCATGACATAATTGACCTTGGTCAGGCACTTTAGTATTGCTACTGGGGCAACTGGACTATCTTTCCATATGTGCTATGGTGTGCTGCAAACTAAATTTAGTAAGGGAGGACCTGGCATACAAAGTAAGTCATGGCTACAAACAATAATTTTGCACCAGCTGTTTAATATTTGCCACAAATTAATGCTATCCACTGTATCACACCCCTAAAGTAAATTAATTTACTGCTTTTTTTTTTTAAGAACCGGGTATTGAACTCAGGCCCTTGCGCTTGCCAGAGAAGCGCTTATTCCACTGAGCCATCTTCCCGCCCTTATTGCTTATTTTTTAAAGCGGAATTCTATTGAAAGTAAAATCTTCAATTATCTCTTTAGATATTAAAAATTTTCAATTGAACTTTGATTTCCATTTCTTTTAATATAAAATGTAGTTAAAAAATAAGTTATAAATCGCAGAAAAACATACATATGTATGTAGTATATTGTAAATCAAGGAAAAGCATACATCTCATATAAACATAGAATATTATACACTAGATACTTTTAAGACTCTCAAACTCATGTTCAGGGAGGAAAAAATAGATAAAATCCTTTACAATAAATAAAACAGAGACACTAGAAAATCTCACTTTGCTTGTATACTGTCAGAATAGGATATTTCTTGTTTTCTTTTTTTAATGCTAGCTGTCAGAAAGAGAAACAAATGGAATAGGAAAAAAATAAGTAAGAGAAAAGTTGAAACAGTAACAGGGACTTTCAGCAGGTGTTGTTCATCTTGACACTAGGGGAAACTGGAGGAAAGTTATTGAAATTCTAAAACAAAGCTATTCAATCATTCATTCCAAAAAAGAAAAAGAATCTCACACTGCGAAACAAATGAAGCACTCAGCAGAGAACTGCAGCCACCTCTCCACTGCCCTGGTGCAGGTTTCCACCCTGAGAACTCCAGACAGCTGCATCTGTACCTTGCTGGTTTTCCTTGATTCCCCTGGTGCTCTTGGCTCACATGGCCGCCATCCTTTGTTAAGGTGACCGTGAAACATTTCTATACAATTTTCTATTCAAATCAACTTAAAAAGTAAACAATCCATTTTTACCCATCTGCTATTCCTTCACTAACATGAGCCTATTCATTACTCTGGACAATGAAGACTTGGCTGCAGTTTACAGAAGGAAAGCAAAGGTTGCCTGATCAAAAAGCTTGTATCATCAGAAGGAAAAGTAAACTAAATCTTAGAAAAATGATCTTCAAATAATCAGATTATATCAACCAAACAAACTTTCCACAATTATCAGTACCTAAAAAGAACAGTACCCAAGTTAGCTCTAGTATGCACGTATGTACTAAATAATGCCACCAACCAATCTTGACAGGTGTCAGTGTTTAGCTATAACTGAAAAGTCAGCCTTTCATTCTGTGTAACCCAAGAACATCAGAATAAAGCCCATAGTCCGTCACAAAAATACAAAGTCAAAAGCTTTGCAGATATTAAAAACAAAACACTCTGAGTGTGTTATTTCCTAAAATATACTTGTTCTTAAAACATCCTGTGAGACATTTGGGTAGGAAGACACGGGTGAATTTACTTTGAATTCATGTCCTAATTAGTGTACAAGTCCGATGTTGTTATGGCTTTATGTTTCATAAGTAATTTATGTTAGTTCAAACTTAATGTTATGGAAGTGCAAAGTATGACCATTGATTTCGACTTACCCTGTCTCCTTCTCTACTTCCTGCTTTAGGGAGCAGGAATGCTGCTGACATCGGTAGCAGAACCACTGGCAGCTTCCTCTCAGTGGTTTTGCTATGGCAAGGAGCAGAAGACCAGAGACTCTTCAAAAGATTTACCTGGAGGGATAGGGAGGAGCAAGCTACTGGCAGCTGGGAGGGAAGAGGGAGTGCAAGCTAATGCAGGCAAGGTTGAAGAAGAACGTACTAGAGTTTATTATTCCATTGAAATCAGTGAAGAGATTTCCCATACTGTATTAGGGTGCTATAAAAACTGGATCATGGAATACTGTGCTGCCTGTGATGTGTACAATCACCTACTTTGTGAGTTTTTTTTGTGGCTGTGACTTTTAGTGCTGGTAATGACGTTGTGGAATCTTTATATTAAGACTAGAAAATAATTATTCCAGGAATCTACTCAATCTCAAGGAAAACTTAATGTCAAGAAAGGCTCTCCTTTGGTTTCACTTTTCTTCTTTGCTGTTTCTTCTTTGACACTGACACATACACACAGCACACACTTTTCCTCATATGAGGAAGGGTTTGGTTTGAGGGAAAGTCAAAAGAAGGAGGGATAAAATGCATGTTACTTGAAAATAGCGAGGGAAAGGAAGACGTGGGCCTTAAGGAAGATAGAACACAGTTCACGTGAAAGCATTTTCCAAATAGCTGAAGCTGACAGTTGTTGTTTGAATTGACTTGGAGCATAAAAAGGCAAAAACATGTGAATTATCAACATAATGCAATAAAAGAAACTAAAAAATGATAATATTTATTGACTAATCTGCATGCTAAGTACAAAGGTGCTTTGTATATGATTTTTTTTTTTTTTTTTGGTGTTTAAAAAACATTATGTTTAGGGTCAGCCAAATAGCGCAGCGGATTAAAGTGCCTGCAAGCAGGCACAGGAGCTGGGGGTTGGATCCCTGGGCCAGCTGTGTCAGCCCCGCCCCCAGGGCGGGCAGAGATGGCAATTTGAGACTGGGCGTGGTGGCGCGCACAGGTAATCCCAGCTCTTGGGAGACCGTAAACAGGCAGATCACTACGAGTCCGATCTAGTAGTGAGACCCTGAACACACTGTAGACCCTTCCCTCAAATACAAAAAAAAAAAAAAAAAAAAACAAAACAAAACAAAAAACCACATTATGTTTGACAATTATTATTCATTTTTCACACTTCCCTGATAAAGAAACCAAAATTCAAAGCATAAAGTAACACATTAGCGTGCGCTGAGCCAGGAATTGATAGCAAATTATGTTGACCACAAAATCTTCCCCTTGGCATTATACGATCCAGGCTTCTAAGCATCATATTAATACTTAGATATAATCTAAAACTGAAGAGAACGCTGATGTATGACAATATTCTGGTCAGAGAAAGGCAAAAGCAGAACTACAGAAATTGGGCAGGCAGCTTGAATGAAGTTAATACAGAAAAGTAATTTTCATCTTTCAATTACATTGCCTTTTAAATGAATGGATTTCTTAATGAATGGATTTTGTATCTCAAGTAGTCAATATAATTCAGACGGGTTAGCAGCATCATAATGACCATCACTTATCATTACACTCTTTCAATGTCATGAACACAGCAATCTTCATGCCTCTAGAATTTAGAAATTAGCTTTCCATAGACGCCTTCAATTTTTCTGTAGCTTCCTGGAGACTAAATGCAAAAAGTTAATGAGACAGTAGAATCTGTGTGTTGTGTATGGGTTTTACTTTTACTTAGTAAAAAGAAATAATGATAATATGGTAACAAGTTGGATAGTGATTCCATGGAATTTAAGGGAGTGGTTTGGGTCATTACCAAAGTACGCCAAGCAGCTATGGTGTGAGACGCTTGCATACCTTCCATGGTGTTGGTCAGAATGCTGGCCATGCTCATGGCTCTTTGCCTTGTAGGATCTTCCAGCAAATCCATGGAAACATGGTAAGAAATAGATCGTCTCTTTCTTATTTCTGTTTCGGTAGTTGTGCCCTGAAAATAAAATTTCAGACAAAGTAAACTTTACAGTGAAGGCAGTGAAACCCACAGTATTCCTATAATGAATGTCACTTCATTAATTAATGGTCACCATGTTCCCCAAGATGTAAACAAGGCGTGACAATATCCCTGGAATTACTTTTTCGGTGCGTGTTCCGAAGCCCATCAGATCCTCAGCTTGCTGGGACAGTGTGCCCAAGTGCACTTTCCTGTTTTCTCATGTTTCCACTGTGGGCTGCAGGGAGCACATCTCCTATTGTACCCATAACTTTTTAGCATTTCAACCTATCTAACAGTAGACTTTCAACTGGAAGATATTATTTCTTGATTTACAACCGTGTTCAGTTATTAAATTGTTATTCACATATATATTTACCTTAATGTAAGAAAAATGCTTAGATTTTGTAATATACTTTACTTGAGTATGTGAATTCCAGATGTAAAATGCCTACATCCAGAGAGTAAATTTGTATTTTAACTAATATATAAGCTTGTCATATAATGAAGTTGATTCTTGTAGGACCAAGAGTCAAAGTCAAGCATTTCAAATGTGCTTCAACACATTAATAAACAAGGCATCATTCTCAGCTTTTTGAGTACTCTCACTATTTCTAAAAGTACAACATGAGTGCTGCTGTTCATCTGTTTTGAACTTCCCGTGATGTGAGCAATTAGGATTATGTTTTATTGTCATGAACTGCATATCTCTAATACATATATATTCCACACCAAAGTCTCGATGCAACTTAAATCATTGTTGCTCATAACATCGGACAGGCCACTCCAAAATTAAATGCAAGGTAAAAGAGAAGTAAAATGAATGAGCAAAGATAATCTCCTCTGGGGCCAAGGATGTAGCTCAGCAGCACAGTGCTTGGCTGGCAAGCACAAAGCCCTGAGTTCGATTCCCAGTACCAAAAGAAGAAAAGAAAATTCTTCTGAAATAAAACTCTAAATCAAAAGGGAACCTCTCAATTAATTTAAAATATCATTTATTAAAGAGAGGTAAAGCTTTAAGGAAAAAAATCCTGAAGGCTATACAGTTTCTGTGCTCTACAGAGGACCACAGATTAAATGCTAGATCTGTTTAATTGTTAGAGTCCAAGACTTACAACATTACTGAGGGAATTCCTGGATTGAAGTGTAAAGTACTGGAAATTGTGTGCTTAGGAAACTGCCATCTCTCCCTGGCTATTTACTTTCTGTTCCCTTTGCTCCACCTCAGCCCTAGCACCTGCTTCACTTTTGTGCTTTCTGGCAGTCCAGGGAAGCACCCGGCTGCCCGGCTGAAGAACAGAGTTGTCCTAGTGGGAAATGCAGGGCTTACTTTGGACTCTGCTTCAGACTTTGCCTTCAGAGACTTATCCTGTCCTCTCTGATAGGATGGGAGATTTACCATGATCACTGGTTAGTCCCAGAGAGTTACTGACAGACATTCTCTTCTGTATTTATGAAAGAAATTATAGATTTGATTCTTTGTTCAATTTTGGGTTTTAGGGGCTGGTCAGATAGTTCAGCAGACTAAAGTGCCTGCTTAGGCAGAACACAGCCACAGGGTTCGATCCCCGGCCTGCTGTTGCAGCCCCGCCCCTGGGACGTACTGAGATGGGGTTTGAGATGGGGCATGGTGGTGCACACCTGTAATCTCAGCATTTGGGAGGCTGAAAACAGGAGAATCGCTATGAGTCTTAGCTGTGCGGTGAGACCCTGTAGACCCTGTACTAAAAACAAAAAAAAAAAAAAAAAGAAATGTTTATTTGTTTGTTTGTTTTTTCTCAATTGATATTATCAGGATTAGGAAAGGTCAGCCTTCATTACGTGTGAGAACCAGGTGGGGTGCTTGTTACAGGTAAGGATTCCCAGGCTTGTGATTCTCAGTGTTTTAGTCTGAGTAGATCTGGGTTGGCCCAAGAATTTTCATTTTTAAGAAGCACCAATAAAATTCTGATATAAGAAGTCTGAGAGGGAAATATACTCTGAGAAACACTGATTTAAAGAAAGTGTTTCTTTAGTTATCATTTCTTGTCTATTTAAGAAAAGTCAAATGTGGTGATATCTCAAGAAGGAAGGTCTGGTAGCCAGAATCCCTGGGGTCAAATCTCCACCATGCACAGGTCTCAGTTTTCTTTTCTCTAAAATTAGTAACTATCATAAAAGATTGGTGTGAGGGTCAATTGAGTTAATAAGGTAAAGGGTTTTGGGCTCTGTCTGG
>NW_004524843.1:2700757-2721928 GCF_000260255.1 Octodon degus
TTTTTTTTTTTTTTTTTTTTTTTTTTTGCGGTATTTTTTTTTTAAGTGGACATTTTCTCTTTATTTTTCTTGGCTCATGTATTATAAAGTTCTACAGTTTTCATGTTTTTTTCTTACTGCAGGATACCTGGACACGTCTCTGAAAGCAAAGGTGGGAGAAGCCATGAAGAAAAGTCAGGAAGGCACTGGGAAGATAACACAGTGGTCTAAGCACTTGCCTGGCAAGTGCCAGGACCTGAGTTCTATCCCTGGTACTGCATGTAGTGCTGGTTCTGGAACCCTGGGAAACCATGCCAGCCACCGTAACCAGGCATGGTGGTGCATGCCTGTAATCCCAGCACTTGGGAGGCTGAGACAGGAGATTCACTGTGAGTCTGTGCTGTGTAGGGAGACCCTGTACCAAATAAATAAATAAATAAATAAATAAATAAATAAATAATTTTTTAAGTCAATAAGCAGTGTCTATTTTTATAATCAAAGGCACATGACTCCTATGTGAAACAACTGAAATCTAACTCCCTATCATTTTAATGTGGCCTTAAGTAACTTGTCTTAACTGTAATAAGTAGAGTTTTGAAAAGAAATGTGAAAACACTTAATGTGACTCAGAAATCTATAAAATTCTGAGCTCTGATTGCTAGAATATTTTATACCAGCAAATAAAATTTCTTTTTTCTTATTTATTTATTTATTTTGCAGATCCAGGGATTGAACTCAGACCCTTGTGCTTGCCAGGGAAGCGTTTATTCTACTGAGCCATCTCCTCAGCTCCTAAAATTTCACTTAGTCCCAGTGTAAAGAACATCTTACTAAGAAAAGTCACAAACACAACACAATGGGAAGTATTTGTTCATTTGAAACCTTTTTCCATGTACTGACTTGGAGTCAGTTTGTTTACAAAAAAGAATTCCTGAGAGTAATATAAAAGTGGAAATCCACTGTAAAAATGACAACACATGACTCTACTAGGTAATTTGGGGTAATTTCCTTGCTACAAAAATTTCCAGTACTGGGGTCATTGGAGCAAGTGTTAACAACACTACAACTTGCAGAGAAAGAGAATATTGCACTATGGAACAGAAATACATGTGGTAATAGCATCTACGAGAAGCATAAGCTTCACGTTCTCATTTAAAATAGCCAAGTCCAGCCCACAGCCCTGGACAGCTTGTAATGCAGCCCAACAAGGTCTTATACTAGTCACACTATTTTTGATTTTCAGGGTACTTCTGAAAATCTTGATGACTCAGTTGCATGGCCATCAAGCATGCAGTGCATCAGAAGCAACAGAAGGCTGCTTAGGGAAGGCCTGGGCCAGTGCTAGCTCTACTTCCTGTGCCTGTCACACAGTCCAATCCAAGGCTACGTGTGTGAGACATCGCCTGCCCCTGAGTGATTTGTCTAGGTGGGTGTAGACAAATTAAACAAATGTGTAATTGTTTTTATTAAACAGATGTGTAACTTTTCTTAGTTGTTAAACTAGGGCTTGTATTGTTTCTTAAATTAATTTCATAAGTGAACATATTTTTAAAGGGAAGTTTTGCTACACATATGTATAAGCCATATTGTATATTACATATTTATGTTACACATATGTAATATGTTGCATATTACATATTTCATATGTGATCCAGACAAGTCTTCACTCAGGGGGCCCAGGTAAGACAAAACATTAGACATGGATGTCGTACAGGAATAGTAACAGGAATTCACTACGATGAACATTTCTATATTTTATGTGCATTAATTTACTTATATTTAATTAAGCATATGAATGAAATTTATGTTTCATATATTGTTACCTTTCTGTTTTGCACCCTTCAGACTGTGTGACAGTGATGATGGAATACGATTCTATGAGACCTATCTCATATTTAAATTAACTTGTAGACTAGAATGTAGAACAATTTGGGAGGAGCAGCTCATGCATTTATAAACCCGGCCCCTGGCCTTTAAAGAACAGGCTCTGGACAAGCCTGTTATGTTGCTATCCAATGGCAACCCCGTGGCCTGCAGCAGCCCCTCCCGTGGGCTGCAGGCTCAGGAGCTCACCTCCGGCAGCAGCTGCCCGGCTGGCGAGGTGAGGCCGGATGGGCCACCAACCAGCGAGACCACGCCGTTGCAGTCCACGGCGCTGTGCATCTTCCCGTTCATCGGCAGAATCGGGAGCACCCTGGAGGCGCGGCTGGCTTGGCTCACGTTGCTGTGGCGCCGCTCTCCGTGTCTGTGCGGCACGAACAGAGAGTCCCTTCTGCTGTCATTGTCCTCGAAGGTGCTGTGCTCGTCATCCGCGAAGTCATTCTCTGAGCCTATGTCCTTTGCTCGACCTCGGAAGCTGAAAAGGCTCGCCCTACTGTTGCGCCGTGGAGAAAAAAGGGAGCCCCGGATGCTCAGCAGCGACTGCGAGGGACAGGAAAGGGGTGAAAACGGGTGGGCTGCATGAGAAGCTGGCGCCCTGCGAAGGCTCCCGGGCCTCCTGCTCGGGCTGCTGACTTGTCCAAGCGTGCATTTGGGGCCATTGGCACCAACGGCACTGATGATCAGTAACCTCTGGTTATGTCTGACACTCACTAGGTTCACCTGTTCTGTTTTGCTCTTTTTTTCCTCACTGTGTTTTTTTCATCTGTTCTCCCATTTTCTTCTACTTTACCTTTGCCTGCATGTAGTCAGAAGTACTTCCATAGTACTGCTTTATAGTCCTGTTTTGTCTTATCACTGACTCCAAAAGCTGCATTTTTTGCTATGGCCATGTCTAGAAACTATTTTCACTTAGCAATCCAGTAGGAAGCTATTGAATACACACCTACATTTATATCCTTTGAAACCAGAACTATTTTCACTGAGAACTCACAAGTGACCACCCCCTGATGCAGATCTACCCATAGAGGAAAATAAAAAGTGACTTCCTGGCATATTTGTTTAATTATAAGAAAAAGAGCAGCCTCTCCTCTTTTTACATATTTTATAGTGGCCTTCATGAACTAACTAAACAAACCAAGTTGAAACAACTATATGATTCACTGCTTCATTTTTACCTTTCCATCTCAAAATTTCTGAGGAACACATGTTTACAAAACTCTGGTCTTCTATTGTGGGACTGTCCTGCTTCAAGGCTGTATATGGTGAAACTTTTGGACTTATGTGTAAACATAAGAAGTACATAATGCTTTATGCCTATTTTTAAAATATATTCTAATTTTTAATTGTTTTTTATCATATTCTGTAGGGACTTAAAGTTCAACATATCAATACTTGATGAAAAATACCTGTTCCATATTATGCCTAAGATGTTTGGTATACAGATAGAGTGAGGGTAAGCTTAACAGCCTAAGTTGTATGGTAATAACAATAAGCTTGTCTTCTGGATGGTTAACAACTTAAGTTTGCAGATCAAAATTAGATGAAAAGGAGGGCTGCAAAGAAAGCCAACATTTTGGCCCTCGCCTTCCAAGATCAATTAAGACTCAGGACATATGAGAACTTGTACTGTAACGTCATGTAACTCGGCAGTGTTCTAAATTTTCTGATCAAGGAGATTATGGGGCCAAAGAGAAAAGTGATCGATGATGTAGAGTGTGCCTAAGGAGAGTCACATGGAGAGAAAACATTTTCTCAGGCTTTCACAGAGAGCACATTGGCCAAGCAATGGCCGTGACTCATCCACATGGTTGACACTGACAAACAATCTGAAGTACAGGATCTCAGGATAAATCCTGAGGGGATTTCACTGACCTTATCAGACCCAAAAGCTACAACTCTTGTTGCATAGGTCCTGTTTTACCTTGGTCTTAACCACCCAGCAGAAAAGTATAAAAAAGAAATATAAGAAGGAAAGTCATGCTGTTATGTTGAGCTATAGGGGACTCAGGTCAACAATTTCTCACATTGCCAGTCAAGCGAAAGACCCAATACTATTATGGGCTATTGGACTCTTTTAGATTATTTTGCTGAGTTAACACACCTATAATATTCAAATAAAGAAGCTTAACAAAAAAAGGGTATACAGATGAATGTCCGTTTTGTATCTGTGTTCAAAATGGTTAGGGTAGATATATAGTTACATTCTCTTAAAGAATAGAGTGATTTGTTCTAATAGTATTTGTAGATAGGATATCATGTCTGTATCTTGTACAGCAATTAACCACTGGGAGGAATGTATGCAATGTGTTAATTTTTGAAACTGTCCTACCAATTTGATTTGAAACTGTCTCATTGCTATTTGTTTATCAATAAAATTATGGAAAAAAATTCCATCGTGAAGAAAACTGTACATGAAATTTGTCAAGGTACAGAGACAACAAAGCTTTAAATAAAATGTGATTTCATATGATTAATAATAAGTAAAAAAGAAGAATTTAATTATTAAAATTTAAAATTCCAATGTATTAATAGAAATATATAAGGGAAAAAAGTTAAGTCACATTGTTTTAAGCTTCACATTATCTGTGTTCAAAATATAATACATTTATTGAACTTATTTTTCAGAATATGTATTGTATTTATAATATTAAGTTATATCATTTAATAACAGGAGGGAGAAAAACATTAAATATACTACTACACTTTGCATACTTACTGTAAAACAGAAATGTTCCTTAGCTCATATGATCTCTCACTTCTGTATGTTATTTATATTATATAGTATATGTGTCATAATTTTACATATATTAGCTATAATATAGCTTTTTCAATAAATTATACATTAAGTAAATTTTAAAAAAACTCTGGTCTTCTCTAAGAATGAAATTATAATCACTAAAAAACCAGTGAACTAAAGAGTACACATGCCATAGACACTGGGCAGTTTCCCTTGTTCACCAGCTGCAGCAGCCCCTAGCAGAAGGACTTGCTTCTTGTATGTTACTGGGCTACTTGGGTAACCTTACTTGTAAACTCTACTGCGGACAGAACTCTACTTGTTGTTGGGTTCTCTCAGATAACTTAATTTGGGAGACGTTAAATCCAGTGGGACAATATCAATCAAAGTATTTCAAAATCCTAGCCTATCTAGTGGTTTAAAGAAGGGCACAGGACCTCCTGAGTCCACTGAGAATTACCCCTTGCTTTTATAACTGAGAGGAAGGAGGTGCCTCTTCAATTGGGCTTGCCAAAAATATTAGATATGAATTTGGAGCATTGGTGGACATCTTGCCACCATATGGAAAGCAACTGGACTGAGATATGGAGAAAAAGTTGGTCATGATAATGTTAATGTGTTCAGCCCTGGGATAGAGACATACACCTAATGCTACTTGCGGGCATTATTTATCTGATTTAATACTTCTGTCTTTGCATAGGCCATCTTCAGCTCTATGATTATCAATAGTAGGATATTAATTTCATCATTAGATATGATTGGTTTGCTCTTTTCATCTCCAAAGAATTCTACACCAATTAAGTATGAATTATTCTATTAAGATGATTAATTCACAATGATTATAATTTTTACATTTACTTCTCAACAAATATATTTCCAGTTGTCTTTTCAGATAGTGAATTTTTCCTCAATGACATATACAGCTGTTAGACCTTCTGCATGATCTTATTCATCACATACGGAAGGAAACCTACCTGTAAGTCTGCTCCATCAAAAGAATTTCTTGCTTCTGTTTTTATCATCAAGTTATCATTTTCATTGCTAAGATTCATTCCTTTCTTTTATTGCTTTCTATATAGAGTTTTTTAAAAGTATTGGCCAGACTATTTCTTTCATGTCTCTCTGTTTTTGCAAGGGACTTTGGATTAGCTATGATGACATTATAGTGGCGAGATTAAGGATTTATGACCTACTGGTCATGAACAAATCTAAAGAAGTATAAGGAGAAATTATTGGTAATAAAAAGTAAAGAAGATGCATTTCTTAGGTATCACTTTGGTAAAAATTTCACTACAAGCACTCCATTTTCATTGGCATGTTGGAAGAAAATAAGTTACAAAACTGCACACAGTATTTCTCAAGGTTCAGTGCACTTGCCAGGCAGGTGCTTATGCCACTGAGCTATCTCCCCAGCCCTATATCTTATCTTCCAAATAAAACATTTATCTTGTTTTAAGACAATTAAAGGGTGCACTAATGACTTTCTTCTCTCTTCTCTCTCACACTTACATATCATGGGAAATCTAACACATACTTTGTATTTCTACCTGCTCTCCTCAAAAAATTCTAATTTTCCAATAATAGCCTACATTAGATATTTTTAGTATGAAAGTAGGAAGAGTTATGAATACAATCTACTTTCTACAGTGTCACTACAAAATAATAGATCTTAATATGTTTTAGTCTAAGCTTTGAAAAATCTAACTGGTAAGTCAGGACACTCACCCTCACTCCAAGGCTTTTGGGCCCAAGCTGGAGGAAACTATTCTGGCCAAATTTGTATCTTGAACACAAGCCAGGACAGAACCACAGAAACTCTCCTTTGTTAACATTTAACAGTCCCCAGCAGACCAGGTAGCCCTGCCAAGATTAGCCCTCTCCCTCTGTTGTTCCAGCCTGCAAACATCCTCCCCGAAAAGCCCCATAAAATCCCCTGTCCCCTTTTGATTTGGGCTGTGTCCATCCACTAGACAGCTGGCCTGCTTGCTTTTACCTCCAGTAAGTCTTCTTCTCCCATCAGAATGCCTGCTCTGCTCAACTGCTCAAATTGGGTTTGTACCTAACACTAACCAAACTTATGGTCTGTCTATCCCTTTATTTGATTAAGTAACTCTACTTGATTTGATATGTTCAGTATTTCTTCTAGGATTTCAAAGTATGACGGGGGCTGGAGAGACAGCTCAGTGGCACAAGCACCTGAGTGGCATGCGCAAGATCCTGAGTTTGATACCCAGCACCACAAAAAATAAATAATAATAATAATAATAATAATAATAATAATGGTACGATGTCTGTCTGTCTCTCTCTCTCTCTCTCTGTCTCTCTCCCTCCCTCCTTTCTTACCTCCCTCCATCTCAGAAGCATATTTTTGAATCTAAGTCTCATGTTCAACAGAAAATGAACAAGCACAAAATGCCACATGTAATTAAGCATCACTGCCTGTTTGGTGTCCTAGTCCTCCACAGTGCATGTCCACCTAACAATCTTGGTCACATGTTTAGAAGAGTAGGGGCATGAAGAATGCATTGTGCATGTAAAGTTTGCTCATGGGTGGGAACAACTGCACATATGGCCTGAAAGTCTCCATGGCCCATGCCTGAGCACCTGCCATCCAGAAAACCCAGTTATACATCCAGGCTTACAGCTAAGAAAGGATGGGGACCATCTGCTGCTGATCATTCCTCATGTGGAAAACTGCCCAGGAATGCTTAAGTCTCTACAAAACCTCAAACCCACAAACCTTTCTGAGCACAGTACCATCTGAAAATTCCTCCCTGGGATTTCAAAATGTTGTATAATCCACAAAATCTCTGAGGTTGTGGCGCAAACACTGAATGGTTGTCACTCTGAAAGCATCGTACCATCCAGGTGGCACAGCTTTATTGACACCAAATTCTAGCATATTATTTTAAAAATTCTTGTTGTAAAGATGCACTTTGCCAAATCTAAGGTTTGTTTGTTTGTTTGTTTGTTGTTTGTTTTTACCTGATGTGGAGAAGAAAATCTCTTTTCATATGTAAGCCTGCTGCCTTCTAAGGAAAAGCGGAAGCCTTTTCTTCTAATGCTGTCTTCAGATTCAGATTTTGGGACTACATCTTCCTTTTCTTCTTCGCCAGACTGTTCTTTCTGTTTCTTTTTCTTTCTCCTGTTTTTCAGCTCTTTTTCACTCTTGGAGCTCAACTTGGATGCGACTGAAGAACTTTCAGAGAAAACTCCAATCCCACCAGCGCCGCTGAAATCTCTGGATTCGGCAGATGCTGCTGCCGCTGCTGCCTAGAAAGTTCCAGAATAAATGGTCGTTATGTGGAAATGTCAACAACTTATCCGTGCTACCAACTCAGTTATCCTTCGGTTAATAAAAATAATCTTGACAATCAATTTTTAATTTTCTTCCATATTTTGGAAAAATGATATATTTTCACCGTAGTGATCATGGAAAAATTAACATACAAATAGAAGACGATGATCCTTGTGAATGACAAAAGGTTTCAAGCTCTAGCTTCACAGCTGTGTTCTAGTTAGGTAGTACCATGATCGAGATACCCAACTATCAGAACATTTTCTATGACTTCAGCAATATTTTTAGGAAAGAATTCAGAATTAAAGTTATCCTCTATAAAGGTGACTGACATTGCCCCCACACCACACTTTCACTGCCATTCAGTGCTAGGTTGAATTATGGAACTTCACGCAGTCAGATATTTTAATAAATATTTTTCTTTTTGATGTATTGAGCATATAACTGAAAAAGCACAAAAAGACACTTTACAGATTATGTGTCAGACATTTCTGGTTCATGGTATCTACAGGGTTTTATAAATTATAATAGTACAATCTTTTAAAAATTAAGCATTATGTTGCTACTACCTCAATGTATATTTTTGTTCATTATTACATAATTAAGGATAATGCATGACAGAACAGCACTACATTCAATACTCTGGAAAAAGACAAAAAATAGGACATTGGATTGGTTTAATGCCAAAAGAAATATTTGTCTTATTTTGTAGGCTCATCAGGTCAAAATTAAAGGATTTTTAGAATAAGAGGCAAAGAATAAGAATGCTTTAGGGATTTCTGTATATAATACACAGACCTGCACCTTCATACTTCATATGCAGGATAAAAATATTGATTGGCCTTTACCTTTCCAGACTTATAAAATGATCTTCTCAGTCTGACTCTAGTTTTTGCCCTTCCCTACTGCTAATAACAGTGTCATGAAGAAGCAAACATAACCGAATCCCTGTTCTTCAGAATATAAAGAAAATGCTTCAGGAGCAGTCAAAAACGTCTACCCACTTTGTAAGCTTGAATAAATAAGGGAGTTAATAGATAATTTCTTCAGTGAGTCACAAGAGAAGGGAACATGACAATAAAGCAGTTGTAATTCTCCATGCTTCAATACCAACATGAATGGCAGAAGTCACTAAAATAGTTATAAATTCCTAATAATCAAATGCATTCCTAACACCATGCACAAATGACCCTTTTTCTGATGTCAACTACCATGCCACTCACCTCAACAGTTAAATCAGTGAATGGAGATAAAACAAAAGGTCTTGGGCTTGTTAACTATACCTGAGCTTCTTCCTGCTGCTTTTTCAGCTGTTCAAGCATCTGCTGGAATTCGGCCTCTTTCTGCTCAGCCTCTTCCAGTGTGGCCTGATTCTGTTCCTCGTAGGCCATGGCCACCACAGCCAGGATCAAATTTATTAGATAGAACGAGCCCAGGAAAATGACCAGCACAAAGAATATCATGTAGGTTTTCCCAGCAGCACGTAAAGTCTATAAAAATGAGAGACATTTTGATCAACTTTATATAGATTGTTACAAGCTCACACTCTGAGTAATAAAGTATTATGCAGCCTTTTTTAATAGCCACACTTCATGCTCCCCAAAAGAATCTTTATGTCTGTTCTCACCAATTGATAAAGGTTTTCCCAGAAGTCCTGAGTCATGAGACGAAATAAGGACAAGAAAGCCCAGCTGAAGGTGTCAAAGCTCGTGTAGCCATAGTTAGGGTTTCTCCCAGCCTTCACACAGATGTATCCTTCTGGACACTGGCTGTAATTAGGCAGGGAGAGAGGAGGACAGTAGCTTCAACTCTGCTAGCTGGCTCTTCTATTTTCATAGATGTCAATATACTTTATGCCTGCCCTGGGAAAAACTTATTTCTTTCACATTAGCTAGTTTTAACCCTGCAGCATGAGGACTCCTTTATACCCTAACACAATCTGTTACATTGACCTTGTGGCTATGATTCATGATTGTCAAGTTACACTGACTACTTCTTCATAAAAAAACAGTCATTTTCTGAGTGGGCTTGAGAAAATGACTGCACAAATAGGTCTCCTGGAGGGAAATGAAAGTAGAATTGTGTGCAGGTGTGACAGGGCAGAGGCTGGACTTAATGAGTGTGGAAAACCTGAAGGGAGAGAATCACAATGCATAACAGGCCTTAAAGACCGACGTGGCCTAGCCTCCATGTTGTGCCTGACGTGTCCAGCCTGAATGACCTTAAGCAAGGCAGCCAATTCGTTCTCTTCAGGTACTTGGTGTGTAAGAATGGGCTGGTAACGGAACTCAGAAGTAGGAAGGCATTGAGTGAGATACTGTGTGTATAACGTTTCATACAGTGCAGACAAGACTTAAAATGTCTGTTTTCATCTCTCTGAAATCTGGAAATGAAGGCAACATAATTTTTACCATAGGAGCCAAATGTAAAAACTATTATCATTGAAAATTTGCTATTGGTATTATTTGCTAATGTCCACAATCTTTTCTTTTACCAAAAGAACATTTGACTTTTTTCCAAGATTCTAAAACCTTTCTAATGAGGAAAAGGTGACTAATTCCTGAAATTTTATAGGCTTTTTCTTTATGTCACTCATAATAAGTAAAAGTCTCATATAGCTATGCGTTCACTAAACTACCCGTTTAATCACCTTATTATTATAGCACCCATTTATTATATGAACAAGGCAATAAAGGGTGGCATTATGTGGTAGCATCAACTATCCAGAAGATACTTTGCATTTTCAGGCATTTTGTTTAAATACGCCAGATATATAGTCACCATGCCTCAGATATTGACATTCTCTTCAGAGAGATTTTACATTGCAAGCCATGGAGATCACATTAGCATAAATAAAATGTTACACTCCTACAAGTCCATGCTCATGAATTCTATTAACTTAAGCTTCTTATGTGCCTGCACTGCTTTTGTATTTTTCGTTGAGCTAATTTGGAAGATTAGATGTGACCCAGTATGGAAAAATGATTTCTGCGTATGAGTGTGTGAAGGAGGTGAGAATCCACACTTATCCTGGCTATTCTGAGAGGCAGCGTGATGTGGAATTTGTGGAGGGTTTTCAATGAGGAGTGAACTGCCTGGGTAGGTGAGAGGGCGCTGGTTACTGAGACCGACGGGGCAGCATGACTCAGACCTGATGGGGCACAGCTTACCCTGCATCCGAGCTGTTGCCACACAGCAGAGCATCATTCTGCCCCTCCAAAAAATAAAAGTGACCTATTGAAACAGTGAAGAAAAGTCATTAAGTGTTTTTGAAACACTTCTGCACTTTGTTCAAGTAATAAAGCTTACACACATTTTCAACCATGATAAAATGCATAAACCAAATAAATATGTATGGCTAAATGAAAATCAAAGTAATTAAATACTTATTTAGTATTTATATTTGTTTAATATGACAAATACCATTTTTTTTTTACTAAACTCATGTTTAGAAAATCTGTTCTCAAAAGGAACAAGTCCAGAAGGAATAACCATTATAGAATTCTCATATCAAGACTAATTGTACATATAAATAAAAACTACTTGGGTACTTCAAAACAAAGCTGTGAAATTAGGGCTGCTTGCTTGGCACAAAGCAAGTGAAGGGGAAGCCTTGTAACTTCCAGTTCTGTGTAAGCAAAATTTTATTGTATTTATTTATTTATTTATTTGTATTTTTGAGAAGGGTGTACAGGGTGTTCAGGGTCTCACTACTAGATCAGACTCATAGTGATCTGCCTGTCTATAGCCTCCCAAGAGCTGGGATTACAGGCATGAGCCACCATGCCCACTCTCAATTGCTGTCTCAGTGTACCCCAGGGGCCCAGCTTGCACAGCGGGCCCGGGAATTAAACTCCTGGCCCCTGTGCCTACTTGCAGACACTTTAATCCACTGAGCTATTTGGCCAGCCCTATTAAAATTTTACTTTATTTTTTTTAAACAAACAAACATTTACTTGAGAGACAGTATGGTAATAATTGGTATGACTTGAGAAGAAGTACATAATTAGAAGACCAGAATGACACGCATTCCAAGTGTGACCCTTCTATTACACATTGCTATCTTCAATGCAGTTGCTTCATTCACAGGTATCAGCTTATATAGTTAGTCAGGTTAAGAATCCTACCAATTAACTGCTAGTTTCAAAAACCTGCTGTTTTTCAGGATCATTGCCTTACCCACCCTGCGGGTATAAATGTATGGCTTTGCCCCTGTCATGTTTCCCAGATTTTTTCCTTGCCCTCTCCCCATGGTCCAATCCTCAAGTTCTCGCTTTCTTTTTAACCATGTTATACCTTTCTATTTGTATTTCTTCTTTTGAGTTCTTATACTAGGGAGACTATACAATATTTACACATGTTTGTCTGGTTTACTTCACTTATGAGTATATCTTCAAGTGGCATTCACTTCAATATAAAGCCTTCAAGTTCATCATTCTTTATAGCTGAGTAATACTCCATTGTATAAACATACCACATCTTTTTCAACCATTCCTCATGTGATGGGCATTTTGGTTGTTTCCAAGATTTGGCTATCACAAATTGTGCTGCTATGAACATAGGTACACATATATCACTATGAAAATGTCATATTATAGTGATAAAATTTTGCTTTAAAAATACTTTTATGGCTGAGCTCAAAATATACTTAGACTTTTCTTCCTGTCAATTTTCACCTAATCTTTTGTGAGAACTTGGCTTAGTTGCTTGTTTTTATATTTTGTTTTGAGGTTTTGGTTAATTTTTATCTTTCAAATGAACAACATTAACATTTTCCTCTGAGACTATATTTTGTCTAAGTGGATCTAATGTTCATTTTTATAACATATATGACTGCAAAGATGATCTCTGAAAGCACATACATACTAAAATACACTTTTATGCATTTACATAATAACACATACAAAGATACACATCTAAATGAACTTAAATATACATGTCTTCCCCCCAAATGTCTTATGTTCCTACTTAGGAATATTGAAGTTCTGTTTAAAGATAATTTAATAGATTATGTAGAGAAATATTTTGTAAATATTGTAAATTTTTACATTAAAGTATACATTGAAAAACAATTTTGATATGAGAAAGTATAGCCCAGAACAGTTTTGACAACTGTACTTTGCCATTTTTGCTGGTTTATGGGAAGAAGGAGTTAATGCTTTAATTTGTTTCTTCTCCTTTTTTCAATTGTTTCTCCTTTTAATCTTTTTAACTTTTTATACAGCTTTTCTTTCTTCTTCCAATTTTACACACACGTATCTGGTAATATGAATAACTGGTTGGAAGACAACACTATGTATTACAGCAAATACTATGAAATTCATATTACTTGTTAAGTAAAAATTTGTATCACTTATAATTTTTTCTGTTTTAATTCTAATTTGTATTCTCTTTAAAAAGTAAAAAATAAAAGGTATCAATTTATATACCTAAAAAGGAAAAACAATTCTAGATTTTTATAAAGCTAAAGATCAATCTTTTAGTACAGTATCAAAAATATGTGTTCATTTTGTATGAGAATTATTTTTCTTATTACTTTTATGTCATAGTTAAGTATTTTTAAAAAACAAAAATAGAAAAAGTGTCATTTTAATGATTTGTTGTCTAAAATTTAAAATCATTTTGACATCAGAAACAAGCAGTAGGATGATAGTAAGCTGAGAAAATATAGGTCAGAATAAAAGGCAAATTGTTAATATTTTTGATAAACTTAAGCCTGTATATGACTCTGGGAGACTGAGGCAGGAGGATTGCAAGTTTGAACCCCTGCGTGTACAAATCAGCAACTTAGCAAGATTTCATCTCAAAATTAAGAGGCAAAAAATGGCTAAGAATATAGCTCAATGAGCAGACCCTAAGTTCAATCCTTAGTATTGAAGGAAAGAAAACTAAGTCTATATGAATTTCCTTGAAATATTATCATCCAATAAAATAACAGATACAAATATCAACATATACTTCATATTGCATAACATACATAATTTGTCATTGAAACTAGTAAAACATTTTTAAAATTTTACACTAATAATTATGGAACAGTAGAGAACACGTTTCCTTCTACCAACAAACTTCAAAATATGCTAACAGTCAAGGGTAGTAAGAGTTTAGGAAGGGGCTCACTGCAGCACGAGTAGAGTGGTAAGATTTGTCATGACAACTTGAGACTATCTCTGTGTAGCCTAAATCTAGCCTAAGTCATTCCTTGGACTCCTTCCACAAAATACTAAGAGAAATCCACTTGAAAGAAACAGTTAGAAGTGAAGAAAAGATCTGTGTGCAAAGCGTGTCACTCTGTCATTACAATAGTAGATGGGAAACTTCATAAGTAATGGAATAATTTGTTTCATGTATTCACTTATCTAATGAACTTTATTCTCTCAAGTATAAAAGTGGTAAGAATACTACCAGTTTAAATAGGACTATAATGTGAGATGTGATATAATTTCATATTCTAAAAAACATGTAGAGCATGAAAGATAGCCCAGAACAAATATTGCAGTGAGGCATATATTCTGGAGACACCAGTAGAACTTGGGTAATAAACTTCTCTAATAGTACATGGGAAGCAAGGCCATTCAGGCTACCAAGTGACAGGGACTGGCCTCAGGGATAAGAAATAATTCTGAATGATATGGTATCATAAGACTATTTTGAGGTCAATGCCTAAAATAAAATAAAATTACTCTGACAAATACCTATAACACAAAGACTGAAACCAAAGAAATATGTTAGAATATTAGTAAGTGAATGGATGAGCCAACCTTGCTTAACTTTTAGATGAGTTCCCAAGCTCTGATTTCATCTTAGTAAATGGTTGCCATTTCCACAAAATTACATACACTCAAGAGTCAACCAAGTGGTTTTCTTCAGTCTTCTTAATAATATATTTCATCACAGCACATTCAAACTACTAAGTGGTTCAAACTACTGATTTAGTTAAATGACTTAAATTCTGGCAAGTGCTTACCAATAAATACTTATTCAGCATATTACAGAATTGTTTTTGGATTCTGTGTAGGAAAAGGTAGCATGTTCTCCAGTGTTAATTTTGACTATGTCAACTGAGACTTAAGAATAAAGAGGTGAGGTAGTATTTGATTCCTTCCTACAAATACTATGATCTTAGATTAATCCAAGTCATGTGGCTTGTGTAGTAATTGAGATCATTTTCACCTCCCTAGAGTTATTAATATTGAACAAGTAAACAGCTATAAGGTTAAAAAGTATATCTTACTTTTATCTTCAATGTAATCATCCCAGTTAAACATGCTCACTGTTCTATTGAAAGCAGTACCATTCCCATCCAATGAGTTATTAAAGAAGGAGGTGATATTTATTTCAAAGGAAGAATTGTCTGGGGGCCACTGCAAACATTTATTCCTCAGGTTGCCCATGAAGAGCTGCAGGCCTATGAGTGCAAACACGCTCAGACAGAACACGGTCAGGATCATGACATCGGACAGCTTCTTCACAGACTGGATCAGCGCCCCCACGATGGTCTTCAGGCCTGCAAATAAAATCAGAGGAAAGAATTTTAACCTACTGCTCAATGGCTACTTACTGACAAAAGTATCATGAGCTTGTCCTGGAGAATAAAAATATCATGCAGAATGCCAACATTATTAGTTTAATGTTTGTGACTGAATCACATTTTTATGAAAAGCCTGCTAGCTGGTGAAAATGAATGAAAGCAGAACTTGTATGTTCATCATAAAACTGTGAATGGAAACGACTCAAATGTGTTTCCAAACACCCCTCAGAGCAAAAGAAATGATTTTGTTATTCATGCTTAAACATCAACCTTGTGTAAATATTTTGCTTTTATTTGCAGATGTCTTACTCTCTAACCCTTTATTGGTTTTAGAAAAGTCTATCTGGGAGAAATCTTCATGTCATTGAATTAGGAGTTTATTAGTTGATGGATCCTGAAGTTTGAGTATGGGTTTCAAAAAAGGAAGACATCTGAAAACTGAGCCCCATGCAGCACTCATGCTATCCCTGGCTCTTTCATATATCTGTGGTTAGAAACACTGCCAGGTTTGGGCCTAAATGCTCCAATTTATTTGTTCAATGTCTTATAGTTTAGCTTCTATGCAGAAAGCTTGATGTTACAGGATGCAAACCAGGTAGCCTGTTACTGCAAATGTCTCATGCAACACTTGTTAAACTCAAAGGCTGATTTAGAATGGTTATAAAGAAAGCAACTAGTAAAAAGCAAAGAATCAAATCCATCCAAAATCTGATGCACCGATTCTTGCTTTATACAGTTATTTGCAATATGCGACAAGCAATAAGCCCTCTGCATGAAAGCTGGGATTGTAGCGTCGATTCAACTAAAATCAGCCTCGGTGTTTAACCTAGCTCTCACCTGGAATGACTGAAATAGTTTTCAATGCTCGGAGAACTCTGAATGTTCTCAACGCTGAGACATTGCCCAGGTCCACAAACTCTGTCACATATCTGTAATGGGGAGTTCACACACAAACACAATAACACACAAGAAACAATTGGAGATATAAGGAGCCTACCACCTTATACCACTTTCTTCTTACCTGGAATTACAGAAATAGTTTTCAAAGCTCTCAATACTCTGAAAGTTCGAAGAGCTGAAACATTGCCTAGGTTTACAAATTCTGTTACATACCTGTAGAATTAAACCAGAGTTATTCAGAATTTAGGGAAATCTAAGTTCATGTTGGTCTTTAACCAAGACCTTTTCAACTTCAGTGACTGTTGCCATCAAATTTCCCAATTAAGAGAAAAATGGCGTCATTATTGATTATAATCTGTTACTTGGGAAACTATTACTTTAGAGTGCTAATTGAAATCAAAGCCATATAATTTATTATGATAGTTCCTAATTTCTCCAAACTGAATGATTTCATTAGAAGGAAAATACTCTGAATTCACATGATTTCTAAGAAAAAATGATGGATCTACAAAGGGAAGCCATCAAAGAGAAATATAGAATAGACTTCCTGCAGTAATTTACTCTCCAGGATGGAAAATGTATGAAGGTACTTACGCAAAAGTAATGACTGTGAAATCCAACCAATTCCAAGGATCCCGTAGAAATGTGAAATCTTCTAAACAAAAACCCCTTGCAAGTATTTTAATAAGTGATTCAAAAGTATAAATTCCTGTAAAGGTGTACCTAAGAGAAAATAGCCAAGCTCACATTAAAAATATATTTATCTGTTCTCCTCATAATATACAGGCCAGGCAGGGCTTACTGCATAGAAGTACCATTTAATTTTAAAAGACATTCTCATCAAGCTAAATAATCTAACACTGTACTATTTAAATACTCTGGATTTCAGCCTGATTTAAAGAAATGGGCATAAATCTCAAAAGGAATGATTCATTTGTGTTTTATAGGTCTATACCACTAACGGCCCTGAAATGTATACTACCAAAAGCATAGAACTGTGATAGTTAATGGAAAAAGAATGTTCACATTAAATATGATTTTTGTCTGTTTAGGAAGCACTGGTCATCTCAAAAGAATATAAGACACATGAGGAAAATAAAGGGCCACAGACACTGGCTGTCAAATCCCTGCCGTAATTTGGGAAACAAAACAAGTGAAGCCGCTGCAAGTTATGTACTGAAAGAAATTAGCCATTGGAATAAATCTGAATTAGTACCTAATTTATAATAGCTGCCATGCTTCGGCAAGGAAACAGAAAAGGCCTCAAGATGTAAGAGACACAATTTGAAATGGAAGGGATAGTCAAAGGTGGAAGATATTTTAAATTTTTCTACTTACTCTACATTCTTTGTCCAGTCTGGAGGGTTGCTCATGGTCATAAACACACAGTTGGTGAGAATCGTGCACATAATGAGCACATTGAATAAAGTGAAAAGATTCGTCAAGGAAGACAAAGCTCAAAAGGAAAAAAGCATCTCACTTCCATGCACTGCCACACCTTCATCACCATCAAGTGGTAGAATTTGCAAGCTAATTATTTTAATGCTACGTATTATTCTACCATTGAATCTTTTTTCTCCATTTCATAAATTCAGCTACACCACACCACACCTAGAACATTTCTTTAGGCCAATTCACCAGCTATTTTGAAGCCATTTAGATAGTTGCAATTAAAAACAGATAAATGAAGTCATTGGTGAGTAATTTATCAATCTAAATTTTCTTAGTGACAGGCTCAAACAAACAATAGAATGGCAAATTCAGCACATAATTAATAATGGCAAAAAAGCCAGCAAAAGCATTCAAGTAATTAATTAAATGCATCATGAATTCATAAGGGTCACTCAGAAGAATGTCTTATGATAGTGTCCTTCATTAATGAAGTGTATATTATACTGTAATTACTTCTAAAATTCAGAAGTGTGAGAGATGGTTGGTGTCCGTGCTGGCCCTCACTGGGTTTGTAACAAAGACCACGTCATAAAGTTATTTATTAAATTCCCTGAGATTAGCCTGCCTTGGCAATGAAAGTAAGAAAAAAAAATCATTCCACAAAATTTGTCTGTGGATTAAATAGTGAAAATATGTAAAACTTCCTACAATGTAATGGCCTGTCACATAGTAAGTGCTCTACAAATGGGTTTTATGGCTTTCTAAATAATATAAAAAAATTGCTTATCACATATATATCATTTTTCTTACCCTATCCTTCTTTGTCCTTGGAGGTATAACAAATACTCTTCACTATTTTATATTGTAAAAGCAAAATAGTAAAACAAAAGCAGACACAAAACTCACTTAGGAAAATATTCAGCTGTTAGTTGAAATGGCTTTTACAATTAACATGAAAACACACTAAGGATTTATTCTCAATGATATAAAACAACAGCACCCTTTTAAAAGGTGAGTTTAGACCGATTATAAAAATCTCAGAGGGAATAAATACTATTGATAGTCTTCATTTTTTATTTTTTATATGTCATTACATAAATTCCATATTATAAAATATTAATTTGATTTTAAATGCTATTCAGTCATCCAGTGAGTAAATAGTGTTGTACTAATTTGCAAGGAAATATCTGGGCAAACTAGTGAAAGCAATACTTGAGTTTTTGTTTTAGTAACACTGTTATAAGGCCCTTGATCCTAAAGCCCTTGATTACCGTAGATAAAACACATCCAAATGAAAACCTTGATAAGAGAATAATGTACATGAGCCACGTGAGGGCACTGCAGTCTAGAGAACACAGAAACACACTGGTTCAGAGAAAGTCTTTCTTCATTGCTAAAAATAACAACAACAACAAAATTCAAAGTTGCTTAGTAGCCAGGTATGGGATTACACATTGCTCCTTTAATCCTTCCTCTAATCCAAATGCTCTGGGAGGCTGAGGCAGGAAGATCACAAATTCAGGGTCAAATTGGGCAACAGCCACTTAATGAGACACTCTAGTAGGATTGTACTTCTGTATGAAGGCCCCGGGTTCCAATTTTAGTATTACACACACACACACACACACACACACACACACACACTGCCTTGCCATCAGTATATTAGTATTAGTTTATATAATATCAACTCCTGCCACTCCTGCTGACCTGTTACGTTCTGCTAGGGAAGGATAACACTCTTGGTAGGGGCACTAACTAGACAAACGGTCCCCAACCTCAACAGTCCTCACCTCAGCCCCCAAATTTTCATTTTGGTTCTTCCTCCTACCTACAAAGACTACTTTGAACTTTCTCCACTTTTCCCCCATGTCAAACTTGCTTCTTCTATTCCAAACTGATGCCCTTTTTCTCATTTCCTAGAGACATAGGACAGCGCAGGACTTCACGTCCCCTTCCTGGACTGATAACCCTCTGGGCATCTTCCTTTGAATCTGTCCACCCACACTCGAGACACCTTTCACTTGTGCAAGACCCTTTAGTGGTCTCGTGGCCCTTCCTTCTCTGGTCTGTAGGGTCTCCCACCTTCCTTCCTCCCTTTGTCAACACAAACATTGTTATGTCTCTCCCATCTCCAGGGAGGAGCAGATTCTTAGATTCTTTCCTATAACCAGGCGATCTATCATAGGCAATTTACAGGTCTACTTCTCTTCTGAATTTCACAGGCAAATTTATTTTCCCCCACTGCTATATGTTTGCAATGTATAATAACTATATTCATCTTGGGATATATATATATATATATGTATATATATATATATATATTCATAATCATTTTACTTCCCCCTTCCTGTGCCCTCTCTCCGTCCATCCACACATCTCCTTCCCATCTCCATAAAGTCTACTTTCTTGCTTCCTTTACTTTCTCTTCTATTTTACTCTTCAAATTATTTATATGTAGGGATTTACTTATAAGAGAAGCCATGCCAATAGTTAACATTTATTTCACTTGGTATTATTGTCTCAAGATGCATCCATTTTCCTACAAAGGACTCAAATTTATCCTTCCTTATTCATAACCCAACTGCTTGAAAGAACTATCTGTCTTTCTTTTCCCGTTGATTTTCTTATATCCTCAGCATGCCTATGTTTCTTTCTAAAGAAGGAAAATATTTCATTGTTTTGTCCTAAAACAGAAGAATAATCCCAAGTTATTTGAATACTCTTCAACCATGCTATCTAAGGATGGTGCTCGCTCCCCCGTTGCATGAAGTTCTCTTTGAGGCTCTGGATTCTTAATGCCTTGGGGGCAACAATTTTTCTACATCTTTTTAACACACTGCATTTTTATTTTTTCAAAGAAATAATATCTTTGCCACCTTCCCTCTCCTGCTATCCTGATTCATTCATCAGTAAAAACAACCCCGGGTGCTATCTGTGTACCACCTACCAAGAACATCTCTCCTAGCAGTGATATGTGCAATCAAATGGAAACTTACACTTAGTTAGATACTATGTTTATAAAGTAGACACTGGGAGAATGTGTATAAAGTAAGTGAATATGAAATCAGAAGGTGGAGAACCAGAAAGTACCTTTCTGAACGCCATGAGCATAGTCAATTGTCCACATGACATCTGCACTTACATATCTCATCACCAATTCGAATCACTTAAATTTTTCTGTGTCCTACAATTGAGCTAAAAGTCTTTCCCACCTATTCCTAAGCTCCTTTGACATGTCTGTAGCCCATATCATGCCCCATGAACTAGCCAGGAATTTAGAATTTTGAATTACTCTTTCTAAACTTCTACATCCAACTTAGCATCAAATCTTGTCAATTTCACCTGTTATCTCCAGAATTACTACACTATTTTCCATCTCTACATTGTTGCTTGACCCAAGACTAACATCAAATTTAGTAGTTTATCTTTAATGCAACTTTCTTTAAAATAAAA
>NW_004524843.1:2722288-2753057 GCF_000260255.1 Octodon degus
TGCATTCTGATCCATAATAACTTTTGTAAGAATAATTTTGATGCCTTTGACAGTTTAGTGTATTTTTATGTATTATTTTGTCTTTTTGAAACAAGGTTTTACTATTCAGTCAGGCTGAACTTGAACTCACTATATAGCCCAGGCTGGCCTTGAACTCACAGCAGTCTTTCTCTCTCAGCCTCCTGAGAGCTGGGATTATAGGCATGTACCACCATGTCTGGCTCCTCTGTCTTTAGAATGACAATAAACATGACAAAGATTCTAAGAAATATAACATAATTTATATCTTCAGCTTCTTTTTTTATGTATTTGGTTGTTGCAGGGTCTCACTGTGCAGCTTGGACTCATGGTGATCCTCCAGCTTTCAGCCTCCCCATTGCCAGGATTACAGGCATGTGCCACTACACCCGGACTCTGGCCAGCTCAGCCCGCCCTGGGGATGGGGCTAGCATGGCATGTGGTGCTAGGGATGGAACCTTGGTCCCTGCACTTGCCTAAGCTTGACTAAGCAGGCTTTTTAGTTCACTGAGTTATATAGTTGGCTTTCAGCTTCTTTTCTTTTCACTACACTGTGTACATTGTAATGACTTTGTAATTATTTTATCATATAGACTGTTATGAATGTTTTCTATTCCTTTTCTCAAATTAGGGTCTTTTAAATGTCAGATCTCCTGAGAATTCTCTCTGTTTTACTCTATTTATATATCAGATAAATTTATTTCCAACAGAACATTACATGACTTTTTAGTCTGCATATTACAGGTCCATGTAGCACCATGAAATACTTTTCCAATGACGAACATCACATACATTATGCACAACAATTCCTATGTTTTTCCAAAATAGTATGAGATCAAATGAACATTAGGTGAAAATTAATGGCCTGGTGGAACTTATAGTACAAAGGACCCAGCCACATTTTATGATTCTTGATAAAAAATGTTCTTTGTAACAGTAAAATTTAACAATATGAAATAAAGTAAAATATACTTAAATATTAATCAATGACATATATTTTCTAGTGCATCCCAGGTGACAAGGCATTATGCTCAAATAGGTTGTTTTCTGTGATGCAGATATGTCATTGTAGTAGGCAAATAATCCATTTCTGTTAGAAGTCCAGACAAACCCAAAAACAAATATAAGTATGCTGGTTTTAAAATGAATAGAGGGTGATAAGAGTTAGGTTTGTACATGTTTAGTACACTATGTGTCTAAAGTTTCAAAATCCGTTAACTTTATTAATCATTCTTAATTTATATCATTAGTCACATACTTTCCAATTTCCTGACCTTTGGTGAATGACTGAAAAAGTAGGCATTCAGTTAATCATAAAAATATTTAAATATGAATAAGCATGATGCAAGTATCAATTTTATATTGATAATATTGTACATTGAAAAGAGAAAAACTGCAGATCAAAGCAGATTTCAGTGAAATACATGATTGTCTTGCAAATAATTTAAAATAAAGGTCTACCTTATTTCTTTTATATTGGGCTTTTAAAATCTTCATCATTCACTTATCTTGATCATGGATAGGAAGAACCAACATTGTAAAACTGTTCATACTTCCAAAACTGCTATACAGATTTGATGAAATCTGATTAACATACCATTAGCATACCTCATAGATCTAGGAAAACATTCCTAACACTTATATGGAAACAGAAGAAACTTAGAATATCAAAGGCAATCCTGGAAAACAAAGGCAAGGCAGGAGACGTTACATTCCTGACTGAAAATTGTACTGGCCAAAAAATAAAAATAAAATAAACAGACCTGAGGATCAGTGGAACAGATTAGTAGATGCCAACAAAATGAAAGAGACACTCATCCACCTTGTCTTTGACAAAGAAACCAAACATGTTTACTAGAAGAAAGAAAGCCTCTTTAATAAATGATGCTAGAAAAATGTTTAGTCTTCCTCATGCCAAAGACTAAAACTACACCCGTATCTATCACTATGCATCAACTAAAGTTAAAATGGATCAAAACTCTAAATATTAAAACAGAAACACTAAACCTACTGGAAGAGAAAGTAAGTAGAAATCTTGAAAACATAGGGGTTGGTAGAGAGCTTATGAACAAAACTCAAACTGCATTGGAAATACTTCACAAAATAAACAACTGGGATCTCATCTTATTAAAAAGTTCTTGTACATCGAAAGAAATCACTAACAGAATGAAAAGAAAGCCCACATATTGGGAAAATATTTTAGCAACCATCCCTCAAAGGGACTGACAAAAGACTTCTGTCTAGACAATATAAGGAGTTGAAAAAAATCAGTGCCCACACCCAATTCAAAGACCCAGTTCAAAAGTGGACATCTGAGATGAATATACACTTCTCAAAACAAGAAATACAAATGTTAAATAAATATATGAAAAGAAGTTCAACATCATTGTTCATTCAAGAAATACAAATTAAAGCAACACTGGGATTTCATCTCACCCCAACAAGAATCACTATCATAAAGAAGTCAACCAACCACAAATGTTTACAGGGCTGTGGGGAAAAGGAATGTTGGTGGGAACACAGAGAAGGATGATCACTGTGGAAATCAGTATGAGGAGTCCTCAAAAACCTAGGTGTGGAGGTCTCATAAACCCAGCCATTCTATTTCTGTGTATTTGCCCAGAAGAATTAATAACATTATTGCACAATAATATATGTGCACCCATGTTTATAGTAGCACAAATTTAATAGCTAAATCTTGGAAACAACCCAAATGCCCATCAACCAAGGAATGAATAAAAATGCTGTGGTCTTGTTATACAATGGAATACTATTCAGCTATGAAGAATAAACATGAGACTTTTTTGTATTTTAGGAGAGGGTCTACAGGGACTATGGGTCTCACTGTATAGATCAGACTCATAGTGATCCTCCTGTTTACAGCCTTCCAAGTCCTAGGATTACAGGCATGCACCACCACGCCCAGTCAAACATGAGACTTTTATAGGTAAATTGACACAACTAGAGACTGTATTCATAAGTGAAATAAATCAGACCCACATATGTGAACATCATTTTGTCTCCCTTGTATAAGAAATCGAAAGAATAAATAAAATTGAAAATGTGAAAGGTAAAGAAACTATTCAAAAGGAAAAAACAATTGGCAGTAGGGAAAGGAGAAAAGAAGGAAGGGAAAAGAAAAACTATATATATATATATATGTATATATATGTACATATATACAATATGTACATATATATGCAAAATAGCTAAGATAATTATACTACTTATTTTTATTAGTTCATTGAAAGGAATGATTTGTGCTTATATTGATCAATTTTGCATGCCTGAATCTTTTAATCTGAGCAACTACTTTAAAGATAACACTATACAATATACTAATCATTATTAATTTCTTATCTTGTTTTGAAGTTATATATCATTTTCTAGCTTTTTTCTCTTAAAATTAAAAAAAATAGTATCACTCAAATGCAAGATGAAGATTTTTCGATTTAATCAAATCTCTTTTAAAATTCTGTTGAGTGATTTTCCAACCTCTGATTTAATAGTCACTTAATACACATTCTCCTCATGCCTACAGAGTATTAAGTTACACTTAAGTTTTCCACATAATTTCACGTATCATTTATATTTATGCAAGGGAAAATGAAATTTTAAGAAAAGTATAACAGATAATTTAAGGGGAGATTGTACATACACAAGTTATAGGACACCCAAATATAAATCCAAACTTTATTGCACATTTTTAAGGTTAATTCAAATATGATCTTTTTGTATATGCAATTAAGTTCTCTTACTTCAAAAATAGAGGTAAGGAAATCTTATTGTGCAAAGAAATTCATAGTCAAATTTTAAACTTAAAACATAAATATTAAATGAAAATATACTGATGTCTATGCAAAATTTGGTCAAAGAATAAATGAAAAGCAAAAAAAAAAAAGAAGACAGTGAACTTCTAAAAGACATTATCTGCCACACTGGCAGGCAAGCCTGCAAACATGCTTGGTGCCCCATCCACTCAGAATTGAGGCAGAGACCCCATACCAGGCTCATCCTGTTCCCTGAATGTCTCCCTTATCTAATACCTGCTTTACCAACTTTAAAATACTGTCTGTGCCTGCTGAAAGTACCCAGGCTCTGGCCTGGGTTCAAGTCTGAATCCTGAGACACGACTCTTTCTAAAGAGGAAAAGACACTAAAAGTAGCCTTACCTGTAGCTGTGCTAAGTTTCATTTTGCCCCGCTACACCTCTGGTTCGAGATGCGTAACACTCATGGTCTCAAGACTTCTGTATTCTTTCTGTAAATGTTTCTGCTTAACACCCCCCACCCTGCTCTTTCACTTTTTTGCTTCCTTGTCTTTTCAAGGCTAGCTCTCAGCCAGACTGCTGTTCTTGGCCTCAAATAAAGTTCACATTCCCAACTACTTTATATATCTTTAAGGAGGAAATCAAATCACTATATTTCATCAAGTTATCATCAGTCCCATTTCTAAAGAGAATGAAGAACAAGCAGTAAGTGAACATTTTTAAAAACCCCATAAAAATAGTAACAAAAAAGAAGAAAAGAATAAAAAAACTTCAGTGGCATAATATTGGGAAAATAACATGGAGAAATATTGGAAAGCACAGTATATATACAAAGACTTATCAGATTATTAAGTCAATTTTCAATGTTGAAATAAGTAAAATGTGCTACAATTCAGTCCTAGAAGACAAGGAAATGTTTAGTTCAGATTATGTGCACGTATTTTCAAAATCGCAAGAAGAAAAGAAAATTAGTACATGGAAATTATGCCATTATATAATACTGCACAATTTGAACATATAAAGAAAAACCTGGTCGTATGGATAAAACTAATACAATCTTGAGGTGAGAAACAGCTTGAAAGGAAGTAGGAGAGAAAATAAAATAGAAGTATTAAGTCAGAGATAGGAGAAATACTCAAACGACGGAGAAAGGGGCTTTACTTATTGAAGATCCCATTTTCCAAAAACAAACTGTTGAGTACAAAGAAAGAGCATATAACATTGCCAAGCACATTTATTTAGAAATGTTCAGATTAATAACTTGGTCAAAAATAAAAATACCAAACTAAGTAGCTATTAGAAAAGGATATGAATGTACCAAAATCTTAATAGCTAATTTTCTAATAGGGTTGAAGGGAGTTAAAATGTACAGGGCAGAAGTGGCACTGAATCGAGAGATTGCTTTCCCTTTATTCAATACTATAAATGTCTGAAAAAGAAAACAAAAGGCATAAGACAGAATTTAGAATATACAATGAGGACATTTGGAGAAGCATGACACCATATATCTAGGAATATACATTATTCTATAAAATAATGGTACTATACTAATTACCAACACATGTCAGTATGATAGTGCTTACTTTCTTTCTGAACATTATAAACCCTCTTAATAATTTTAGTAACTGATGTGAAGATTTGGATATAAAGAAAACTTGTAGTCAATACCATAGGAATTCATAGCATCTTTAGAGATTTTAACATCATTGTTTTTAAACAGCTGTTAGCCAGGCGTGTTGGTGTGCACCGTCGGCCCAGCACGTGGGGAAGGGGCTGAGCCAGGAGGATCACTTTGAGTTTGAGACCAACCTGGGCTACATAAAATAGATACACAGACGAAGAACCCAACAAACTGGTTTTTTACAACTCACACAAATAAACATTCTCATAAGGCCTTTGAGTTTTCCAGGTATATTCTTTGCTGAAACTTTTTAGCATTTACAAGTTACCTGTTTTTATATTTTTCAGAGAGTTATAGAAAGGAGAAAGTAAAGTCTCTGGTGTGGAGTCAGAATGAAACCAACTGAAGATCAAAGCGGTTTATATAGAGCTCAGTTTAATGAAGAGCACCTTGACGCTGTTCCTTGGCATCTAAAGATATACCTCCAGCTTGCCCTTTTCACTTCCCCACATTGCACAAGAAGTAAGGTTAACTTGCACTCAATTTAGGATGTAATTAGTATGCATGAAAGCGAATGGAATTACGCCCTCCCTCAATCACCCAATTGCATGATGCCTCTCTGCTTGTCTCAAGAATGCAGCTTTAAAAGAAAGCTTCCAAAAACTCTCCTAGAATAATTCATCCAATACTTGGTCAGGCCACCCTGCATCCTAGTGATACTTGAGACAGGTGAGAGGAGAGCAGCATTCTTCAACCATCATCTCAGAAACCAGCCCAGAAACAACTAAGAAACCGAAAGTAAAAGCAACTTGACTAAAAACTCACTTTCTTATTGATATAGTAGGGGTCCAGGTCCTCCAGGGGCTCTGAAACCATCTCTGGAGGAATGTCTCCATAAATAAATGGAAGGGATTTTCCCGCTTCCAAGTCACTGTTTGGCTTTGGGCCATCTTCATCACCCTCATCCTTGCGCTCCTGCTTGGGTCTCTTAGCTTTCTCTTCTGCAATGCGTTGTTCAATAGCAGCAAGGGATTCCCTGGTAAAGAAGCGGAAGCTGTCAGGTCCTGGCGGTACCAGCACTGATTGTGCCATCTTTTCATCCTGCTTCTTTATCACTGTTTAGCTCCTTGCATAAGAAAGTGCTACAGAAACAGGGGGTGGGGGGGGAGGAAAGAAAGCAATAACGATTAGGATAAGAAGTGACGGTAGGCATCACACGACACTGAACTCTGACATAAAGTATATAAGCAAAGACGGCACATAATTTACAAAGGAAGCTGTATTTAGCATCCAGGGAACCTCACGCATGCATTCATTTGCTCGCACACAGACTCTCTCTTGCACTTTCAGTAGGTGTCTATGAGGTAATCTGATTTCCCACTGCCAGGATGTTTTCAGTGACTATGCTACTTGGGGGGAAATACCCAGAATTTGGAAATGGAGGATACTGTTTTGTGCTTGCTGTTTCACTGTGTAACTATTTTGGCAGCCATCTTTTCAGCATTCTTTCTGGAAATATATCAGACCCAAACAGATTTTTTTAAAAAATCACAGAACTGTAGAAGAGGGGCTATGCGAGGCTCTTGCATGTCCCCCTCTGTTTGTTTTCTATGTTCCATTTGGCCCAAATTATCACCTTTATTCAAAATCATCACACCTGGTAAAGAGATCTGGAAATCCTGAAATGCCAAGCTGTGGAAACATAGGTAGATACTGCTTGAGAGCAAGAGGGTGGGGAGGAGCCAGAGATGCCTGATTGTGTTTGCAACTGCTCGGAAGCTGCACAGGAAGGGACCCAGCTCCTGCCAAATCAGGCAGGAAGTCACTCACGTCAGCGGTCTGCAGTTTGGCCCCCCTGGCTCAGCAACCTGCTGCTACCTAGTGTATTGCTTCTTAAATTAACAAATTTGTGATGCCTTAGGAAATTCTGTAGGGATAACCTATTTTATTTTTCAAATAGATCCCATCTCGAAAATCTAGCCCAGGAGTCCATGAATCCATTTCAGAATTTAAAGATGAAAAATATGTTTAAGATAGTTTTAAGCAAACTCCCCTAACATGGGTCTTTATGATAACATAAATGAAGACTTATTGGTATTCAAATTATATTTTACTAATGTAGATAACTCAGCAAAGCACACAAATCATTCCAAATGCAATCTCTGGACCAGGAATTCCTCTACTATTTGAACAATGCAATCAAAACCTTGACTCATGAATTTCATCTGTACAAAAATCACTTAACCTATTTTCTCCTCTTTTTGATATTAGTCCATTTAATCCCCACGTATATTTCCTACTGAAATGTATGACATGCATTTTGTAAGAGTAATATATGTTAATATCCAATTCATTCCTATACTACAGACCACATACAGCAGAGGACATTTGAACTAACATAAGCTACTGGATAGTTCCCACAGATTGTTTTTGAAGTTGTCCGGAATATTTCAGTCACCAAACTGCCCTCCCAGTATCACAGTATCTCCAAAACATCCCTCGCCCATCCCCAGAGACCCGCAGCGACACACAGGCATGAAGATGGTCCTTGCACACTCAGGGGAGGAGTCTGCCTGCATGGTCTGATAGAAGAGACACGCTCAAACACAGTCAGTAGCTTCAAAATGAAAGTGGTACCACTGCAGACTCCCCCAAGGATTCTACTGTAAGGTGGAGAAGCATCACAGAGAATAAGCGTAATAAGAATATTAAAACATTACCCCTGCTGAATCTTTTACACTCAGGGTTTGAGATTGACAAGCTGGAACCAAGAAGACTGCAGCTAAAATTCCATCATGCTTAATTTTTTTTTTAAATTCTCCTTTAAAGACCACACCTAACTTCCTGTAGAAGGATTCTGGTAACTGAAGTAAGATGCATCGTTTCCTGTGCAGGGACTACAAAGTGGCATTATTGTAACTGCCACTAGAGGGCTAGGGACAGCAGGGACAGCGCATACAGACAACTGTGAAGCAGCACGGAGCTTCCAGGCACAGAGCGAACCCTTAAGACTTTGCTGACTTAAATGATGAATTATTTTGTTAGCCAGTAATGTTTCTACTTAGGCATTTTATTTCTCTGCCCCAAAGGCACTCAAACAACACAAAAATTTAAATTAAAAGTAAAAAGAAAGCAAATGGGGAGGACTGAAAATAAAAATCCATATAGAACAGTAATTCACTTAGAATAGTACATACAGTCAGAATTCACAAGTGTCAGTCTTGGAGTATCTGAAAGCCAATAACATTATTTGCTAATTTTTAAAAAAATCAGCCTTTCTGTCATACAAATTAACTTTCTGTTGGAAAATAAAATCAACCAGTGACACATCAACATACTTTATCTCTGATCCAAGTCATTAAAAAGCAACCAGAATAAAATACCAATAGGCAAATGAGAACCTAAGAGCTTGTCACTGATTTACATCATAGCTAAGGCTTGACTGAGGACTCAGGAAGTGTCAGTCAGGAGGCTAAACAACTTTCTCCTAACTCTGTCAAGTAAATCCTTTCATCATATTTATTTGATACACTGAGATGAGGACATGTCCAATAAAATATTCAAGACTCAAACTCAATGTCTAAAATCAAGTATCTATGAACATTTTTTTAGTCATGGAAAAAAAACTTTGTGTATGAAACTAAAGACTAAAGATTAAATTAAAATGAAGCAGTACCACTCATTATAAGAAACAGTGCTATTAGACCCATATCTTTCTACATTTCTATCTTCATTTTAATATTATTTTCATTGGAAAATTAACTTGCTGGACATCAACAAAGGAAAGATTCAGCCAGAAAAATTATTTTATTCACTGTAGCAGGGACTCAAACCATTTGAGGAAAAAAGCAAAGGAAAATAAAAGAAGACAAAAGCCATCTATTAGTTTATAGCCTTTTGTCTAGGCTAGTTTACACAGAGGATGACTCCAGAGCTCCACTGATGTTTCTAGTTAAGTTGTATAATTTGGTTCTGCCTTCCATAGTAACGGACTGTTTTAGAGATTCTTGCTGTGGTATGATGCTGTAACTGATGCAGCTCTCCAACTTCCCAAATTTAAATCTAGTAGGGAGAAAGGCCCAGAAAAATTCCCATTGTCTCTCACTAGCTCCCGCTGGCTCACATGCTATCCTAGTGGAACCACTTGGTGCAGGATAAGGTTGAGCGCCAGCAGTCAACCCTTGGTCACAGGCTTACTATGGCAAGGGGAAAGCCTTCTTTTAAATGGGTGAGTGAGGGGCCGGGGAGATGGCTCAGTAGGCCTGGAAAGTGCAGGGTCCTGAGTTCAATCCCTGGTACCACAAAAGAAAAAACGAAGTGCAAGTTAAATGCATGAATGCCAGAGCTTCCTGAGCAGTGATACCAAAGTTCCTTGAAAGTGGAGTTGGGAACCATTACTGGAATCAGGGCAAGATTCACACTGCACCAAAACCCCAACCACGCGTGTGCTCCGGTTGTACATCAGTGACACTTTCAGTGTTTCAATATTCAGACAATGGAAATAACCTTTCATATTTATCACCTTATGAACAAGGAAACATTTGATAAATTCCTCCACCAAACTAAGTTATCCTACAATAATGAAATACACAAATGTCTATGGTAAACATTTATCCAACTGATATTCACACATACCTCTACAGATTTGCTTAGCAATAGATGAATTTTTTATTCAGAAGATTCTAACTCAAAAAGCAGATATCTTGAGAGAGAGATTGATGGTAATTATAACACATTGCATCTACTTTGTGTCAAGTAATATAAGAGCTTGAAGCCATTTAACCCTTTTAACAACATGAAATAGTAGCTACTGTGATCATTCTCAGTTAAAAGAATCAACAACTGAGATCTCGTCTTTTTGAAGTTTCTGAAAGACAAAAGAAGTCACCAACAAAGTAAAAAGAAAACCCATGAATTGGGGAAAAAAGTTAGACAACTGTCTCTCAGACAAAGGACTTCTATCTAGAACATATGAAGACTTTTTTAAAATTAGCCCCCCCAAATTCAAAGACCCACACAATCAAAAATCTAAATCAGAGATGAATATACAATTTTCAGATGAAAATATGCAAATGGCAAATAAACATATGAAAAACGTTCAACATCATTGCTCATTTAAGAAATGCAAATTGAAACAAAACTGAGATTCCATCTCAACACGGAAAGAATAGCTATCATCAAGAAGACAGAAAATAACAAATGCTGGAGAGGCTGTGGGGAAAAAAGGAACCCTTCTCTACTGTTGATGGGAGTGCAGGCTGGTACAACCTTTATGGAAATCAGTATGGAGATTCCTCAGAAAACTAGAATTAGAGGTCCCATTGAACCCAGTTATTCCCCTCCTGGGTATTTTCCCAAATGAACTGAAAACATCATATCATAGTGATATATGTGCACCAATATTTATAGCAGCACAATTGGTCCTAGCTAGACCTTGGAAACAACCCAAATGCCCATCAACTGAGGAATGGATAAAAAAGTTGTATATTTTTATACAATGCAGTACTACTTAGCTATAAAAAAAGATAAACTGGAAGTTTTTCTAAGTAAATGGATGCAACTAGACACCATACTCATAAGTGAAATAAATCAGACCCACATGTGTAAACAACGTATTGTCTCGCTAGTGTAAGAACCTGAGAGTAAATAAAATCTGAAAGGTACAATAGATACTATGAAAAGGAAAGAATCTGTTTAGAAAACTGGGATCAGGGAAAGGACAAAGGAAAGAAGGAAAGGAAAGAGATACATTTATGTACATATACAGGATAGCTTGAATAATTGTACTTCTGATTGCTGGTCTATTGAAAGGAGCAGTTGATGCTTAAATTATTTTCTTCTGTTTAGTTCCTTAAAATATTTTTAACTACATTTGTGTGCTTATATCAGGTAATCTAAACCACTAGCTTGAAGACAACATTATGCAATGTATCAATCATTGTTGAAATTCTATTATTTTGTTTAATGAAATTCTGTCATTTCTTTTTTCTTTTTCTTTTCTTTTTCTTTTTTTTTCATTTTCTACTAGGAATCAAACTCAGGACTTTGTGCATGCCAGGCAGGTACTTATGCCACTGAGCTATAGTGGTGGTTTTGTTTTGTTTTGTTCTATTTTTATTCTCTTTTGTTTTTCATTTTTTGTATTTTAGGGAAGGGTCTATAGGGTGCTCAGGGTCTCACTACTAGATTGGACTCATAGTGATCCGCCTATTTACAGCCTCACAAGAGCTGGGATTATAGGCACGTGTCACCATGCCCAGTCTCAATTGCTATCTCGGGTGCCCCAGGGGTGGGGTCAGCACAGAAGGCCCAGGGATTGAACTCCTGGCCCCTGTGCCTGCTTGCAGGCATTTGGATCCACTGAGCTATTTTGATGGTCCTATTTTTATTCCCTTGAAAAATTTTTAAAAAGAGCAAATTGAGATACCAATAAGACGATTAATCTGAAACATATATAAGTTCTTAAAGTACAAGTAAAGTATTAGAGTGAGAACTTATACCCATGCCTTCAATCCACAAAAGCCATGTTCTGGACTTCATAATATTTAAATATTTTTGTAGAACAATTCATTACCATAAATGTACCAATATATATATGCAACTTCTTTGATATTATATTAGTTATAGGTTTATCTCTTTCTATCCCATTGAAGCTAAGCAGTGATTATGCCTCAGAATATTTAAGAAGCTGAATAGACAATGTTTTACCAAAACATTCAAGATATCAAATTAACAACCTCTGAATAATTTTTCATCTCAAAAATAATTCTGTATAGTGTATATTTGAAATAAGAATTATAGTCTTTTTAAAATGGTTTCTCAGGATGAAATTTCAGAAATCAGGCATGAATTTATCTTCTTTGCTCTCACTTTTGTTAGGATTTTAGTCTTATTTTATGAGAATTCTATATTATAGATATTACCTGAAGATTTTTTAAGCATAAAATAATATTTTACTAGAATATGAACACAAACATAAAAGCAATGTAAACAGATATAAAATTTTGATGTGACACTATAAATGTGATTTTGATCATACCCAAAGGTACAATTTTATCCAAAGCACTCACAAGACACATCATAAGAAATCATTTCTGAAGATTTTGAACTATATTCACTGTATTGCTTTTCAGACAGATTATGTTGGACCTTTCAAGACAAGACATCTTCTTTGGAATGTATATGAATAACAGTAGAGGCAAACAAAATTACTTGAAGTAGTCAGAGGCAGAGACCTATTCAAAACTGGGTCTCTAATATTTATAATATCTCTTTCAATAACAGCTTTTATTCAGTTTTCTCACCTATAAAAAATGAACATTAATAATCTAAATTAAAATGCAAAAATAATCAATCCATTTTAAGCCACACATAATGGTATCTGAAAACAAAATATGTAGAGTTATACAAAGGGGCAGTAAAAAGTAAGGATGTGAGATAACAATTATTATAAAATTCTAATTTTGTGCCATAAAGACTGACATTTATGCAAGCACTTTAAAGATAAACCTATAGGTACTGAAAAAATAATTGGTTTGTCAAATCTTAAGAGATAAGTGTATAGCATGTAAAAATTTAAATTATGAGTAATGGTTGTACATAATTTTTTTACAAATGTACAGATTTTCTTATTCATGAGTGAAGAAAGATGAGAAAGACAGCTATGTTTTTTTCTGGAAATAACTATTTAATTTGGCGAAGAGAGGGAGGGAGAGGAGGATCATAAAAGAATATGGGTCTCTTTCTTGTGTGTGTTAACACAGAGCCTGCATTCTGGCACCCTTAGTTTTGGATTTCACTGTCTTATTCAGTCTTTACAATATTTGAACAGAAAGGCATACTGTTGTGTTCAAAATGCAGCAGCGATCAAGGTTTATGGGTGTTGCCAACTTGCCAGTGCCACAGTGAGCAAAAGTTTAAAATTATATATGTGTGGTTTTACATTATAAATCTATTTTATTGTCCCAGCTTTTCTCTCATAAATAGGACACGCACCATTAAGATAGAAACTTTAAAGTACAATGTGAAATATGTCAGGCGTTTTGTAAACCCCTGCATCCCCAACTTGCACTTGTGCCGAAAATATTTACATAGACCACTTTCTGTTAGAAACTTGCTATGGTGAGGCTGGCTTGATTTGTTGGGAAAGTAGAAATTTTGCCCTAAAGCTTTTGCATGCTGAGTACTCTGGTCCCAGATGCACAGGAGGAGCTCACATATTCACAAGGGGCTTATGCATCAACATGAGTGATGATTCTTCATCTCTCAATACGTGGTCCATTCCTGTGACCCCAGTTTATAGCAGTCTGGTGGTTGTCTCAATTTAAATTCCTAGGCCTGAATTCACATTGGGATCCTATTCCCTGGACACAGTTTCTCCTTGGCTGTCTATTCTTGCAGCCTCAAATGAGCATTTCCAAAATTGGAATTCATCTTCCCTAGATGTTGATGTCATTTCTTAAATATTTCATTGCCATCATTTTTCCTATTGTCCTTAATTAAGGGACAATAATTTTTTGTATCCTTCTTTAATTTATGATCTCTTTCTCTAAATATTTATTTTCCAACATCTAGGAAATACATGTAAGATGTCCTTTACCATTGCACCTTTATGACCACTATTCTATGCACAGATACAAAGTAGGCCCTCATGTACCTATAACCCTCTATCTAGCTGGGTTTTTTTCTATCTATCTATTATCTCCCTATTTAAACATTATTAATTCATTATGGTCAGTTCCTCAGGTGAGAAACCTTAGAATTATCCTGTATTCCTTTTTTTGCTCTCAGTCACTACCCCCATATCCCTGTATCTATTGGTACATTCTTTTGGGGATATATTCCAACCATTCTCACTTTTTCTGCTGTCAAAATACTGATTCAAATCACCATGGTGGAAGGTGGTAAAGGTCATGGAGAAGATATGGGAAGGGGAAGGGAGATCAGCCCAGATACAAGGGCATTGGGGTACAGGTGGTACTGAGCTTGTCCCTAGCAGGGAAGTAGTAGATGGATGTTTTAATTGATTTTTTTCAATCAAAACCTTGTAGTTTCCAATGATACTAACATAATTTATGTATTGCTACATAAATAAAAATATGAAGTCCTTTGTTTAAGTCATAGGGAAAAAAAGACATCACAAGACAGTGAAACATAGAGATTTCTCTCATTTATGTGACCTCTTTCTTTTTTGTGACCTCTTTCTTGAAGAGAAAGCACAAGCATAAACCCACATAGGCACTCTTAATTTACACTGGAAGCTATGTCTATCCCTGTTTTCCATCCTTGGCTGTCCTCTTTCCCTTGATCCTAGCTGGAATAAAGCAACCTGAACAATGGCTATCGAAGAAGTTAATCCACTCAAACTTATGATCCTGTTGCCTCACCAAATGTAGAGGTATGACCCCTGAAACTTCTGCACCCAAACATGTCTCATTGGAAATGGATGAGAGGCTGGGAAGCTCATGTTACTTGGTGCTGGCAGACCAGTGCGTGGGATGCTGGTGAAAACCTGATCTGCACTCATGTCTCCGAACCCCAGGACAGCTAGTGGGAACATAACACTGACTGTCCCCAACAACATCCTGTCTTCTCCATGGCAGGAGGTGGCAGAGGTCATTAAGAAGATGCAGAAGGGTAAAGATGATCAGCCTAGGATGCAACGGGCATGAGGTGCAGGAGGTAGTGAGCTTGTCCCTGTAGTAAGCAGAGCTAGACATCAAGACCTAGACCATGTTGGAACTCCACAGACTTTACTTGAAAATACAAAGACACACTTTTAAAAAAAAGCAAAATTTTATAACATAGGATTAGACTTCATGTATAGGTAAATTCTAGGCATGGAGCCCATGTGATTTCTATGGAACTACGCCAGTAATGATTCTCTCTCTTTTGTTCTTGATTTACTCAGTGCAGTAACCTATCTTTAAATACAAGACAATCAAATCAGTGTTCTTTAGAAAAGTCTAAAATGACTCTCCATTTTAACAGAAGATTAGTCAAAGCACCAAAAGTGGCTTGCCTTGGCCACCCCCTTATTACTGCCCTATGTTCCCCTCTCCTGTACTGTCCTGTGCACATGAGCTTCTCCGAGCACTCCACACATCACCCAGGCTCATGACTCTGCACTTACTCTTCCCCTGCCTTTAATGTTTTTTCCCAGACACCTGCATGGTTCATTCCCTTGGCAACTCCAGTCTTTGCTCAACATGACCTCAGTGATGATCTCCTCCAACCTCACCATGGTGCCACTCCAACAACCACAGCAGCAAAAGCCACAGGCAATGAGCAGACCCACCTTAAAGAAGCCATGAGAACTCCAGACAGCACTGCTGCAGGGGTGGGGCTGCTCGAGCCCCTTGGAGCTCACATCTTGCCACAGCAAGTCTCAGGTGCTTGATATAAAGCTACAGGATTGAATGTTTGCCCAGCTGGGTTTTGGTCTTGCTTTGATCCCATTTCTTTTTATCTTCCTATTACTCACTTTAAAAATAGGAAAATTTACTTATTTTATGTTAGCAGCATTTAATTTTTCTTTTGCTTTTTATAGGGGTTCATAGTGTAGACTTTGCCTTGAGTCTCATGGGATTCTTTGGACTTATACTTTTCAACAAGGTAGAATTCTTAAGACTTTAGTGACTCAAAGTTGAGTCACTAAAATTATATAATATATGCATATATATTTATTTATTTATATACATTTTACATAAAGAAATGGTCATGAGGTTTTGGAGTTCAGGGGACAGCTACTGTGGTTTATATTTAAAATGTTCCCCCAAACTCTCATGCACTCAGAAGTTAACTGGATCATGGGAGAATTACACCTAACTTGCCGGTAGGAGGCGGGGCGTGGTTGGAAGCAGGCCACTGGTGGCTTTCCCTGGAGTGCTATCTCCCTGCACAGCTCCTCCCTTCTCTCTCCACTTCCTGGCTGCCGTTGTGTGAGCAGCTTTCATTCACCACGGCCTTCCACCATGCTCTTTCTGCCCTGGAGCCAGCCGGTCATGTGCTAAAGCCAGGAGCCAAAACAAACTTCCTCTCCTGTGCATGTCAGGTGTGTTGTTTCAGCCATTAGGAAGTGGCTAAGACAAGCATCTTTAAATCCCATCTATTGTGTTTCTCATGACTATTTTCCCATTCTTTCAGCTGGATGTAGCGCTTTCCTTTTTTAAGATCAAAACACTTGTTTTTCACACACTATTTGAGAAAATAAAAGTAATTATATCTATTACCTAACTACAGGGCCACACTGTATCCTTCCTTGCAACTCATAAGGAACATAAAGCATGGCCTTACACAAAGTGGACACTCAAAATAATTGAATATAATTAGATTGAAAGAAATGAGACACTGAACAAGTTTCATGTTGAAGTGGGGATGTGCAAAAGTTTCTTGTGACTTTAGAAGTCAGATCTGAGAGCAATAGATTTAGGAAAGAAAATTTTGATTCAATATCTTAAATGTAATTAAGATCAAGACCAAATATGAAGAATCCTTGAGCACATAAAGCTACTGGACCTCACAAATGACCTCATATTACCTTGATTTGCAAAAATAAGCAAAACTGAACCTGAGCCCTTTTTTATAATCACTTCTATTAAAGAAAACTTATAATTAACCAATAAGATGCTGCCTATTAAAATAGTTATATAACCGTATCTTAATTGAACTTTCCAGAAATATAAACCAAATGTGGCAACTATGTAGTCAATCAGTCAAATGATCTCTTTGCTTTATTTTCATGTTTACTTCATAAAAGCCTTTCCCTGAGTTATCCTGGTGAGCCCTCAAACCATTTTTGGTCTGGAGTTGTTTGATTCGACCAGTGAAATTTGTTCAAATAAACTGCTAAATTTTTTTTTCAATTTATTTTTAAATATAAATCATAATGATCAAATTCTAAAGCTTGTACAATACAAAATAAATATTCTAAAATGAAATAATTTCCATTATCACAGATATTTATGTAGCTCCATAGTAACAATGTATTTCTTGGCAAATAATTGTAATATATAGTTCTAAAATTGTTTCCAATTTTTGGATTCCTTGATTGCCTTAACAAAAACAAGCAGCAACTTCTACTTTAAGAAAAAATGAAGCTATAATTACATTAATTGTTAAAATCATTTACATAAAGTTTGGAGGTAGTAATAACTCAATATCAAGCAGGTGGTCATGGATTCTCCTGATTGTTGATTGGTGCTGCTTTGAGAGGACCGGAAGTTTATGGGGCCTGCTGAGGATTTTACAGTCTCCAGTGCCTTATGCATCATGCGTGAGCTTTATAAATATTCAGTGCTTAATTAATAATGAAACCTAATTTGCATTTGTATGATCAAAAGTTATTGAAAAAAAGAGATTAAAAGGATCTTAATAATAAAATATAGCTCATTTAAAAAATAGAACTATTTATAGTTTCTTAAGCTTCAATAAAGCATTCAAGATTAATGTTATTGAATTCTTCATGCTTCTTTTTAGTGTCAAGAATGAATTGTTTTGTGTCTCTTGGATTCACGCTATAAATAATGTACTTTCAGCAAATATGTTAAAATATGTGCTTAGACACATGTTTTCATATGTAAATGAGCTGCCTTGAGGTTGAAACTCTTAATCCCTGAATGTTTGAAATGTCTTTCTGTGCATTTGTTCCCTACTGATATTAAGGAGCTAATTTGCAGACTTTTTTTTTTTCTTTTTTCTTTTTTTTTAAACAAGCATTTTTGGTACTCCACGTCTGGCTATGCTTTATTCATGTGATAATATTCATTTGGAAGAACCCTTTATTTACTTAGGGTGATGGGGGAGTCTTGCTCAGGAAATAAGATTTAGGCAGAAGCCCAAAGAAAAGGGAGGAAGCCAGCTGAGTCATAGTCTTCCTGCGTGAAAGGTTCCTAGCCAAGTCAATGTATCCTGTACCTTGCAGAAAGACATATTTGGAAAGCCCCGAGGAAGGCAAATAATGCTGAGTGAATAAAATGACAACACAAGGCAGTAGCACCTTCTCAAGAGCAAGAAAGTAGAGCAGGTAGCAGTGACAGTGAGGACAATAGCAAACGCCGCCAACTTCAGTTAGCTCGGCCATCTGGTTTCGCAGCAGTTTCACCAGTGACACCTGTGATGTTAATGTCAAGACCAGGGCCCAAGCCAGACACTGAGAAGCAGCAATCCACCAGAAATAAAGGAAAGCTCGTTGCTATTTCGGGTCTTCTGCCTGAGCACAGGAGGAAGATTCAAAGCAGGAGAGCCATGCTTGGGCTTCCCAGAAGAAACTAAAACCAGGACAGTTGTTGCAGGGTGTACCCAAGAACGGAGGAGACCCAGCCAAAAGCCATAACTAGAAACGGCTCAATATCAGAGATATAGACAATGCCCAGAAATATCTGTAGAAATCTTAAAAGACCAAAGAATGATTTTTTAACCAAAATGCAGTCTTAGAAAGTAAATTGCAAAACTGAAAAGATACAACTACAAATCAGATATTGCTGCATAATTATTTTTATTTTTCATTTATGAAAATATAGAGTTGCTAGCCATTTATTTCTTAATTCAGTAGGATGACAGTAACCTGCACCAACATATCCCTTTATTTGTAACTACTCTTACTACACTATAATTAATACAAAGACTCAATCACTCTAGTCCTCCATTTACTTAATCTCTTGACCACTGGATTAAAAAAAGTTATAATATTTTCTCTCTTCCTCAGAATAAGAGTAATTTTAGTCCCAGATAAAACCATAACATTGTCATTGAAATGAATTCAAATTTTTATTTTATTTTATTTTAGGGAAGGGTCTACAGGGTGTTCAAGGTCTTACTACTAATCAGACTTGTAGTGATCCACCTATTTACAGCCTCCCAAGAGCTGGGATTATAGGTACAAGCCACCACACCCAGTCTCAATCGTCTTCTCAGCAAGCCCAGTGGGTGGGGCCAGCACATAGGCCCAGGGGCTAAACCCTGGCCCCCGCACCTGCTTGCAGCTGCTTTAATCCTCTGAGCTAGCTGGCCAGCACTTGAAATGAATTCAGATTATAGGACGTGAAACATTCTTTTGAAATGTAAAGAGCAATAACTTTAATCATTCACTTTCTTTTATTTCTCAATTATTATTGAAGATCAAGCCTGCAAGAATGAAGGGAGCAAGGACATTTTAAACAAAGAGAAATGATCTCCTGCATTCTATATTTAAATGTTCCCCCATCCAATTTCATGTATATGAATTTCAAATGTACTGCTGGCACTTGTAGGATGGTTAGATTTTGGACAGCATCTCTATCCATGTACACAGATTCAGAAGCCCACATATGTTAGATTTATGTGAATTCCACACTACCATATTGCTACACGAGCTTCCTCTGCTAAGGACATAGGAAAGCAATCAAGCTGGAGAAGGGAGAAGGACAAAGGCTAGGAAAAGCTGTCACTGCCATCATGTATAGTGACCATTTGCTTTCTGCATATTCGTAACTGGGTTCAAAAACATAAATGACATTTCTCATTTATTTTTCTCACTCTCAACTAAACAAAATATGCCCAAAAAATTTTAAAGCTATTTCGGATCCATAAAAGCAAAACCTTGTCATTTTGAAATTATCAAAGAGCAAGACATGACTCACACAGTTTTTGAAAAGTTCAAATCATGATCATAAATTGCAAGCTGAGTTTCCTTTTGGATTCTCATAAAAGAAAGATCATGTGGTGGGGCAATGGTTTGAGTTCTACAAAGAAAATACTTGTCTGAATAAAAATTTATAAATTAGAAGACAGGAGAGATATAGGTTTAAATCCATCATAAGATCTTCAGTTTTGTTTTTCTTTTTTTATGTTGGCACCAGAGTCAATACTAATTAAAATAATGGGTTTTGTGTTTGGAAGGGATTCCCAAGAGATCATTTAGTCAGGCTTCTTACATTCATTAAAGATTAAACTAAAATCAGGGGCAGATGGTTTCATCTCATATTTCATAACAGACATTTACAACTTTCCTTGGTTCCCTATTCAACTCTTTAATCACTATCTTACTTATTCTTATACTCTCGGTGAATATTAGAGTCATCCAAACTATTTTCATTAACGTCTCATTGGGTGAAATGGAAGCATCATATATACCACTCAATGAGACTTATCCAAAAAATGTCAGATTTATTTACTTTTCTATTCACTGGCATAGTGAAAAGATATTTCTCTATTGGTTTAACCAACTGCTTCATTACAATTACAATGGAATAAATTTACTGACTGATGGCGAGCACAAGTTTGCAGCATTCAGACCATTTATCTGTCCATATTTTCCTCTTCAATTTTCTTATGAAGAGAATGAAATTTAATTGTTTAACCAGGTCCAAAGATGACAAAATAGTTAAAGGTAGGAATATGTAGATGTCTAACAAGTTGCATTTTAAGTATCACTGAGATTAAAATATTTTCTATGTCTCCTTATGATTCTTTCTTTGATAGATAAATTATTCAAAAATTAGTTTTTATGTTTTTTTAATGGACTTTTTCTACATATGTCAATGGCTTCCAATTTAATTTCATTGTATTCAAATAGTCTTTGAAATTGATTGAAACTTATTTTATGACCTAGCATATGGTTATATGTGGTGGAAAATCATGCACATTCTGCAGTTTCTGGGTGCAATATTCTGCAAAATATCAATTAGATATTCAAGCTTGGTAATTGAAAATACTATTTAAATATTCTGTGTCTTTACTAATGTGTTATGGTTTGTGTCTAGCTGTCTCCCTCTTATGGTTTGTGTTGAGGCAACCTCCAAAAGCCTCATGCAGTCATGGGGTAGGCTTCTAGAGTATTTGATTGATTTATGATCCAATTCTGGGATTATGGATGTGAGTGCTACACCCACCTAAGGGTAGGCAGCCTGTATACAATATAAGGGAGGGAAAGACACTTTCTTGCTGCTGCTCCTCTCTTTTTGCTCTTGTTGTGTTGCTGTTTTCTGCTACCATGAACCAGTGCCCTCTGAAATGTGCCATTGCCTTGGAGCCAAACAAGTATGGACTGAAACTTCCACAAACTATGAGCTCAATAAACCTTTCCTTTCTTAATTTTGAGTGTCAGGCATGTGTCTGAGCAATGAGAGAGAAAAATAGCCAAGATACACTCCAAAGTCTCATGCATTTTTCAATGAGGCATTTTTGGAGGTAGCTGAATCTAGAGTTTGTGATTGATTCGTGGTTCACTGCTGGGATTAGGGGTTCTGGGATTAAGGGTAGGTGATTCTAGATCAATCCACTAGATAGGATTAGCACTGCTCTAATTGAGTAGACTGGGCACAATATAAGAGATGAAAAGAGGCTCTTTCTGCTTTTGCTATCTTCCATCACCATCAACAATTGCCCCTCTTCCATATGTCACCTTCCCTTGGAGCCAACCGATTATAGATTAAAACATCCACAAACTAAAATATACAAACCTTTTCACTTTAAATTTGGGTGTCATGCATTTTGTCTCAGGAACAAGAGAAAAGTAACTAACTCAGAATTTAATATCAGACTATTTTGGAATATTTTGCTGAGTTCATACACCTATTACATTTAAATGACGGAACTAAACAAAAAAAAGGGGATTCAGATGAATCTTGTATTCATTTTGCATCTGTGGGTTCAAAATGGTTAGAATAGATATATAGCTACATTCTCTTAATTCAATGAATAGAGGGATTTGTTCTAATAGTGTTTGTAAATAGGATATCATGTCTGCATCTTGTACAACAAATAACCACTAGGAAGGCAGTATGAAATGTGGTAATTATTGAAACTGTTCTACCAATTTGATGTGAAACTGTCTCATTGCTATTTGTTACTCAATAAAATTATGAAAAAAAAAAGAATTTAATATCAGAAAAATGAGGGGCCAGGGAGAGAGCTCAGAGGAATAAGTGCTTGCCTGCCAAGCACAAGATCCTGAGTTCAATCCTTGGTAACACACACACACACACACACACACACACACACACACACATATATCAGGAAATAGCACAGTAGGATAAGTACTTGTTTTGCAAGTGCAAAGGCCTACATTCAAGCCCCAATTCTACCAAAAAGAAAGAAAGAAAGAAAGAAAGAAAGAAAGAAAGAAAGAAAAGAAAAGAAAAGAAAAGAAAAGAAAAGAAAAGAAAAGAAAAGAAAAGAAAAGAAAAGAAAAGAAAAATGAGGTCCTTGCTGTGACTGTACTTGATCATGTGACATGATCCTTTGGGAATAGCTTGTGGCAAGAGACTGGAAAGGGTCAGAGATCCTGACTCACAAAGTAGCACTGGAATCATTTAGGTTATTTCTTATGAGGTATGCTGGTCAGATATCAGAAGACTAGAAGGCTAATAGAAATCCTGCAGGTAAAGACCAGCCTCAAGAGGTTTCTAGTGGGAAGAAAGACTGTATTAGTTGTTAGACTATGGACAAAGTGTGCTATACTTGAGCAGAAATCTTGTCTGCATTTTACTCATTTCCAGAGACTTTGCCTGATACTGAGATTAAGGGTAGCAGACTGATTAATCTGATGGTATAAATTTTAAGGCAGTTGAATGTTGGAGCAGTAGCCTGGCTATTGGGGGATTTTAGCTAGATTTATGTTGAGAGTCAACAACAAAGAGCTCAGCAGCATGATTTAATCCATTGAGAGTTTAGCCAAAAAGGAATTTCCAAAGCGAAAGGAGATCTTGATTGCTGAGAAAGAGGAGGAGAGTAAAAACCATGGCCTGAGGGTATCACAAAAACCAGGACTACTCTTTGCAGCCTCAAAATTGCAAAAGTGAAGGACTTTGCTTTAGGAGGAGAGCCCAGGGCTCCATAGTATAGGATGGTAGCAGCACAGAGAATTTGTTCCTCAGAATTGGATTTGGCTGTTCAGAAATCCAGACATTTGACCCCTGTGGCCTGGAGAGGGGGAAGCCCTGCTATTGCTACAGTTGGCAACAGACCTCAACATTGTGCATGTGGCGCTAGTTTTAGGTAAATGCAGAATAAGAGTTGTGGGGTAAGAAAGGCTTCCACCCAGATTTGAGAAGGGCTGATTTTATAAGGCTAAGAGTGTGAAGCCAAAGGTGCAGTGATGATCCCAGAAGCCTAGAGAAGCCAGGAATGTGGCCCATATACAGCAAGCTTCAAGGAAGAGGCTATGTGGGTCCAAGAGAAAAGCTTTGGGAGCTATTACCACCAGAAATGCCACAGAGGTGCAGCCATCGGGCCCTTTGGGGTTGAAATCTTGCCACAGACTGTTCTGATGCTGCAAATAGGACTACAGAATTTAATGTCTACCCTGCTGGATCTTGGACTTACTTTGGTACAATTGGAGCCAACCAAATATGGTTGTATCTCCTTCATTTGTAATGTCTATCTTGTGTCACTGAATGTTGAAAGTGTTTAACTTTCTTTTCATTTGTACAGAAACTCATAGCTAAGAGTTTTCCTTAAATCTGAGAAAAGATGTAGGACCTGAACATTCTATTTATTTATTTATTTATTTTTATTTTGGCGGAACCAGGGATTGAACTCAGGTCCTTGCATTTGCCAGGGAAGCACTTATTCCACAGAGCCATTTTCCTGGTCCCATGAACATTTTAGTGATGCTAAAAATTGTTAGAATTTTGGCTTCATGGCTGGGGAGATGGCTCAGTAGAATAAGTGCTTCCCTGGCAAGCACAGGGGCCTGAGTTCAATCCCAGGTTCAAAAAAAAAATTTTTTTTTGTCCACTCCTAGAGATGGACTAAATAACTTTTGCATAAAGGAACATACATGAATTTTGGGGGGACCAGGGATATGATGTTACAATTTGTGGCAACATGGTCCACTGAGGTGCAATGCACTTTTATTTTTTATTTATTTATTTATTCTTGGCAGAACCAGGGATTGAACTCAGACCCTTGTGCTTGCCAGGGAAGCACTTATTCCACTGAGCCATCTCCCTGGATGCTCAGGTTGCCTGAAGGGCAGGTCTGGTTTGGCTTGAGGATGAGGGGCTTGAACCACAGCATCCTGAGCCTGACTGCTTTGTATCAACAGGCACTTAAACACCCACCTGAGCTAATGGGCAGCCCCCCGCCACATGCACTTTTAGATGGGACTTTTTTTTTTTTTGAAGGTAGCTGAATCTAGAGTTTGTGATTGATTCATTGTTCAATGCTGGGACTATACATTCTGGGATTAAGGGTAGGTAATTTCTATGGATCAGTCCACTAAATCAGATTTGCACTACCCTAATCCCAAAAGTCTAGAAAAGATAGAAGGGGCAGAAAGATGTTTATTTCTCTCCTCTTCAGTTGCTGCTTTTATCTTCCATGTCCACGAATAAACATTTGCCTCACTGCCAAGTCACCCTGCCTGCAAGCCAACACAGCAAGGAATGAAGCTACAAACCGTGAGCTGCATAAACCTTTCCTCCTGTAACTTTGGGTGTTGGGCATTTTGTCTCAGCAATGTGAGAGAAGCATATAATATTTGTCTCTTTGTTTTAATTTTCAAGTAAAGACAGTTAAAACCTCTAATAATAGTACATTTGCTGACTCACTGTAGTTTTGTCATTCTTTTCTTCTTGGATTTTAAACTATGATTTTATTATATACTTTTATGATTGTTATGTCTGACACAAATAAGCCCTTTCATCTATAGGAAATGACAAGCGCTATCTGTTAGTAACCTTATCTCAAAGTATACTTTACTTAAAATTAATACAATCTATAAGCTTACTTTTCTTTTGTATTTGAATGCTATAACTTTGGCTATTATTTTACCCTGTCTCTATTATTATTTTCAGAGAGTATCATTGGCTTTGTTTTTCATGAAGTCTACCAATATCAAAAGAAGTGAAAATATATATCCACATGACAATCACTCTAGAACATTCATAGTAATATTTTCATAATAGCTAAAACCCATGAATAACTCAAATGTTCATCAATAGGTAAATGAACAAAAACCATGAGCTATATAGTAGAATACTACTGAACATCACCAAGATTACACATATTTATATTTAACAAAATGATTAAATCTAAAAAAAACCTCTAAACTGAGAAGAACCAAGAAGAAAGAACACATTCTTTATTGTTCTATCCATAAGAATAAATCATAACAGTAGTTGTATCTCAGCGTAGGACCAAATTGACTAGAAAGAACACTGGGATAATAGAAATATCTCACATCTTAACTGTACTAATAGTTAAGCAGAGAAATACATTTGTAAAAATTCAAACTAATGCTTATTTGACAAATGTGGTTGTTTCGTTTTATGGAGAGTGTATTTCAATGAACAACGTGTGATAAACTAAAGCTTCAGTACCATTTATTTATTTCCTGTTTTCCTTAAATCTACAGAATTACAGCAAGACAGTCCTAGAAATCTGAAACAGCTCAACCATCTACCTTCATTTTCTTGTTGACCCTTTTGGTTAAAAGTGTTCCTATCAGGTATCTTCAATTCACCATTCCCATGTGGCCAGAAGGACAATGCAAACTTCTCAGAAGTGGATTTCATACATTAGTGGGAAGCAATGGCTCATGGTCCCATTAGATATTTAACTTTAAAATCAACAGGATTTGGATTCATCAATATTATCTGACCCCAAAGGATTCAAAATCTTATTAGGTAGATATAAAGATGCTAATATTTAAATACTACACTGGGTTTAGAAACGATATAAAAGAATAATGTACAAAAGCAATACAAGACAGCAAGGAAGTAAACTATTTGTGATCATGACATGTTTAATCCACTTTTTAAAAACTTACAACTTTATATGAATTATTCAATTTTCAACTGTAGCAGTCCAGGAAGGTGGATCAAGAAAGGAGGAATAGTCCCATCTTTCGGATGTAAAAACTAAAATGGTAGACTATGTATGACCGCCACAAATAAACAAAAGATGCAAAACTGCAACTCAAATGATTTGACTAAAAAAAAAACCCCACAAAAATAAAAATGAAGGGAAAAAAAGACATATTCTTGTCTCTGAGGATAACGGGCACTGAGCGCTGTAGCGATTATAAAAGTTTCTCAGATGAGGTGTTCTTTGGCCTGAGATTTCAAGGGTGCCTCCTGCACATCTAATTGAAAGGGAAATTGTGAACACGTTGCAAGCTCAGACGGGGCTTTCATTTGCCTGGCAAGAGAACGGGAGGCAAATTAGCACAAGAGCAGAGGAGAGGACCCCTTGGAGTAACACAGAGAGCCTTGCTTAGGTCAAGGTGCAGACTGAATCTGGGAAGGTGACAGCACAGTAGAGATGATGGCAAATAGAACGCTCAAGGTCAAAGGCAATTAGTCGAGGGCTTTAAGAAGGAAATGAAATATTTTTACATATATTACATAATATATTAAATATTATGCAGTATTAATATTATAAAATACTGATGTACTTTGTAAAAGTATAATTTTAATACCTATAAGTGTGGACAATTAATGGGTAATAAAGAAAAAAAATTAGATGAGCTGAACTTAGTCAAGAAATTTATAATTAAAGGCAGAGAAACAGGGGCAAAATATAGCTAAAGAGCATATTTCTTTTTTTTTTGAAATTTTATTGATAAACAGATAGCAATGAGACAGTTTCAAATCAAATCGGAAGTACACTTTCAACAAATAATACACTGCATATATTCTTCTTAGTGGTTAATTGCTGTACAAGATGCCGACTTGAGATCCTATTTACAAACACCATTAGAACAAATCATTCTATTCACTAAGAGAATGCAACTATATATCTATCCTAACCACTTTGAATACACAGATATAAAATGGACATTCATCGGTATACCCCATTTTTTCTAAGTTCCATTATTGAATATTATAGGTGTGCAAACTCAGCAAAATATTCTAAAAGAGTCCAGTAGCCCATAATAGCATTGGGTCTTCTGTTTAACTGGCAATGTCAGAAATTATTGACCTGAGTCCCCCACAGAAGAGCATATTTCTTAGCATTGAAAGAACCACGTTTTCCCAAAAGCAGAAAAAAAAAAAAGAATTTAATGAAGAGTAAGAAACTAAAGATATGAAAAGTTGTTGAAGAACTTTTTTTTTTTTGTATTTTAGTACAGAGTCTACAGGGTCTCACTGAATACATCGGACTTGTAGTGATCCTCTTGTTCACAGCCTCCTAAGAGCTGGGATTACAGGCGTATGCCATCATACCCAGTCTCAGTTGCCCTCTCAGCGTGCCCCTGGGGGCGGGGCCGGCATGGCAGGCATGGGGGATAAAATCCCCAGCTCCTGTGTCTGCCTAAGTAGGGACTTTAATCCTCTGAGCTATTAGATGGACCCAGAACATTTTGTCTTAAAATAAGAATTAAATGAGATCAAGAGCAAAGACAATCATTAAGCTTGGAAACCAAGCGCATTAACTTTTAGCCTTAGAAAAACTCAAAATGTATGACTAGATAGATAAATTTTTAAAAATAGGAAGCATGACATTTACCTGACCACTTTAATGAAATATGGTGCAAGATTCTGCTAGATATTTTTTTAATGGTACCAGGGATCAAGGTGAGGACCTTGCACTTGCCAGGCAGACACTTATGCAGCTGTCCTATCTGCCCAGCTAAGATCCTGACAAAGAGGTTAGAAGAAAAGAGCTGAGGCTGAAAAATTCCATAAAGAATAACGCAGTGATCAGTGATTGAAGAATGGGGTTTACTGGCTATTAGACACGAAGGAAAATATTACAATAAAAACACAGAAATGTGCGACATGATTTTAAAAAAACATAAATATAGGCAATAATTCATAAAACATAGGTATCTCGTGCCTTAATCTTGAGTCTTATTTTTTATATGAGTAAAAGAGAGCATGAGGTCTTATGTGCTGTGATTTGGACTAGTGTCCCTCAAACGTGCCTGTGCGGGTTTGTCCCTGACCCATGGTACTGCTGGGGTGGGGCGGAACCTTTAAGAGTCCCATTTGAAACTCCCCTGGACCTGGTAGGATATGTCTTTGGAGGGCATATTAGGGCTTGGACTCCTCCTTTATTTCTCTTTTTGCTTCGTTTCCATTGGGAGGTAAGCAGATTTCTCTATTACGCACTCTGGATTAGGTTGTACTTCTTGTAAAAGGGAGACAAGATCACTACAAGTCCGAGCTGCGTAACAAGACCCTGCACCAAATAAATAAATAAATAAATAAATAAATAAATAAATAAAGTAAGTAAGTAAGTAAGTAAGTAAGTAAGGGAATAATTAGAGCATTTCTGATACTCCTTCAACAAAGCCTGAAGTTTCAACACATATTGGAGAGGAAGCTGCAGAAATTCGATCTGACTCCAAGGTTTGACAACCTGAGACAGGACAGACAGACACCTTCTCTGGTTTCACCAACTCTCAGTCATTATTTTACTTAGGGTATAACTCCTTGTGCTGTCATCCCCATGTTATGGAGGAAAACAGAATGAAAGTTGTACTCAGGGGAAATTTTTTTTTGTCTTAAAATCCTGGGAAAAGACTAAAATGAAGCACAATTATGAGGAACCTTCTACACAAACAAACACAAGTCAGCTGGAAGTTGAATGTGGAGCTATGGAGAATGTATACTTTTAAATATTTCAGAAGATAAAGCTTGGGTGAAGTTTGCATGACTAATAAACATTATTTAGTAACAACAAGCTATGCATGATTTATAAGAATAGATAAGGGCTAGTCAAATAGCTCAGTGGATTAAAGCACCTGCAAGCAGATGCAGGAGTCAAGAGTCTCCATCCCTGGGCCTGCCACCCCAGCCCTGCCCCTGGGGTATGCTGAGACTGCAATTGAGACTGGGCATGGTGGCACATGCCTGTAATCCCAGCTTTTGGGAGGCTGTAAACAGATGGATCACTACAAGTCAAATCTAGTAGTGAGACCCTGAATACCCTGTAGACCCTTCTCTAAAATCATAATAAAAAAAAAAAGAATTAAAATTCAACAAAGTTTTGTAGTAAGAGATAATCTGGGATGCTATGCTGAAGATGGACACAGGTCACACATACATAGAGGCACAACATCTAGGAGTTATTATAAACTATAATACACAGAATTTTCTCATTTTCAGGGATAGACATCCAAACAAAGCACCAGCTTGCTCCTATTAGATTTCACTTGGAACATTTTTCCATTGCTGTTTTAACAATACAGAAGCTGTCTCCACTAAGAGATAACCAAAACTCTCCAAAGCCACATTCATTGCACATCATAGGCACGTCCAAAGGAAAACATATCACCAATATTTACTACCACTCCATGTTTTATTGTGATTGAAATAACCTCCCTTTGCTCTTTTTCATCTTCTACAGTCTGTTTCCATCCCTCACACTGATGTAGAGGGATCGAATTGATGGAAAGCTGTGAGAACCTTAGCAATATTCTGTGTTAGAAATAATTTGGAAATGATTTGCTTTAGCAAAAGTGCCTAAGGGAGCTTACCCAAATCAACCTAGCACAATAGATGGACTGGCTTGAGTTGGCTCAGCATGTTTTCCTGCCTCAAGTGATAAAAAAAAAATAAATAGAAAAGAAAGTCAAATGGGCAAAGCCAAGGCTAAACAACTATATACATTGATGATGTAGTACATAATTTCTATTTTCCCCATAGTTCAGAACAGGAGTTTGAGGCAACCTCTTGTCTTCCAAATGAAAAACCAACCATACCCCCCTTTCTAAATTTACTCTGTAATTCTTTTTTACTAAACAAAAATGAGTATGGACCCTGAAATGACTCTAATAGGGATTGAAAGAAATATAGAACTGGAAAGCACTGTGGAAAGATTCGTTTCTTGCCTTCTATGTGTCATAAAGTTGAGGCTTAGAGAATGTGAGCGTGTCCATAGTTAGCATTCTCTTCCGTCACTTTCCCTGTCCTGAGACACAATACAGTACCAGACACTCACGATTTGAAGTTTATTTTAGCTCACGGTTCATGGACAAGCTGGCATCAAGGTAGGAGCAGGATGGCAGAGGGGTGTAGCAGAAGGAACGGAGCTTGATTTGCAGCTGTAAGGAGGCAGAGAAGGAAGGAGGAGCCTGGAGCAAGAACTCCTGCATGCCCTTCCAGGTCACCCCCGGCGTTGGCCAGCTTCACCCAGGATCCCCTCCTAAGGTCGCATTCAGCTACTGAACTGTCAGTGGATGAATCATCGATAAGCACAGCAGTGCCCCTGTTCAGTCAGCTTCTAAACGCCCTTCCATTGAGCTCCTGAGCCTTTTGGAGACATTTCAGCTTTAAATCATAGTAATATTAGGTCTATTTTTCTGATTCATAGTCCAGTGCTTTTTTTTCCTCCAGGCAACAATAGCTCATTTACAAAGAAGGAAAGAGGGAAGAAAGAAAAAGGAGGGAAAAGGGGAGAGGGAAGGGAAGGGAGAGAGAGAGAGAGAG
>NW_004524843.1:2753157-2756098 GCF_000260255.1 Octodon degus
CCAGGCAACAATAGCTCATTTACAAAGAAGGAAAGAGGGAAAAAAGGAAAGGAGGAAGGAAGGAAGGAAGGAAGGAAGGAAGGAAGGAAGGAAGGAAGGAAGGAAGGAAGGAAGGAAGGAAAGAAAGAAGAAGGAAGGGAGGGAGGGAGGGAGACAGGGAAGGAAAAAAGGGACAGAGGAAAAGAGAGAAGGGAAGGAAGGAAAGAAAAAAGAGAATAAAAAAAGAGGGGGAGGGAGGAAAGGGAAGAACAAAGTACTGTGATACTAAAAAGGAGAACGCATGTGAAGGGAAAGATGACTGTTATTTTCCATTTAGTGAACAAAAATATGTATTAAACTCAGTAAAAACTTGTATCTCTCTTTTATTGGTTGACAGCCAAAGTGAACCTCGCCTCCTTTAAATTGCAAGTGTCAGATATTCTGTCCATGGGACCAAGAAAGTGACTAAGATAAAACCTTGGTGTCCACAACTGGCTCTTAGGGCAGAAGAGCAGGTCTTGCACCCCAAACGACACTGCCAGGCGCACTAGTATTTCTGAAATGTTCACTTGTTGGGAAAGTATGTGCCCAGCGGTGTACAGGAGCAGAGAGCCTTGCCAGACCAAGTACCCCACAGGAACGCAGCGCCTGGGGAAGGCACTGAATTCAGGAAATGATCGCTACCAGGAATTACTCCTGGCCATCAAGCCCACACTTCCCTACAGCACCTGGTCTCACTAAACCTCTCAGCAGAGTTAAGACAAGACAAAGTAGGAACCATCAAAACAAAACTTTTCATCCTCCCAAAATATTTTATGTGGTTATAGAACACTAATAATGTTCTATAGCATTCCCTCAAATCTTAATATTATTCAGCATAGAATGTCCTCTATAAAGATAAGTCAGCAGAAAAAAATCATGAGGAAAGGAAAAGAGATACAGAAATTGCTCAAAATAAGGATGTTCTAAGTAACTGAGAAAGAAATGAAACAGAATTACTACAAATGGGAGAGAATATTTCAGTGCCAAAATACACTGTAATTATAAAATGAAAATACTTTAGGATGAAAACAAAGCTGCATATATATCATAAATATAATATAAAAAGTATTGTAACATAAACAGTAAATTTGAAGATGCAGAAAATCAAATCTGCTAAATAAAAGCTAAACTTAAAAAGTTTCCCAGGTTCTCAGAGTCAACGGACAGTGAGATAGAAGTGATTAAAAACAGAAAGACATAGAAGGGGCAAATGTAAATGATGTTACAGTGAATGACAGTAATCTGAATACAAATGTAATCAAACGTAGTGGTGGCAGCAGATCCTGATACCAGGAAAGAACGGAATATTCAAATCATAAGGTATCATTGAGTAACTCACACACTAATTAAGCACCCCAAATGTAGATAGAGCCTCTTAAGCTAGAAAAGATTAAAAACAAACCAAAGAAATGTCGTTTCTGGTAAAGAGAGATAGCCTTCATGAACAGGGAAAGAAAAACAGAGCAAAAATCTGACTATATAGTGTCTCTATGCTAAACATCTGAGATTCAAAGAACAAGATAATTTAGAGGAAAATATTTGCATACCCACGAAAATTATCCTATATGAGGGCCTTAGGGAGAACTTTTCACACACAGTAGCTGAGGATGCTGGGGAAATGAAGTGTTCTTTGGAGAAAAGTAATGGTTAGGTTTTAAGAAGAATTTGGAGCTCTACAAAGATGATGGAAAGAATTGGGGAAACTACAATTAGCTATATTTAAATCATTATTGCCAACATGATTAAGAAATATTGAAGTTAGAAAGAGCATTTCCCAAAATTTAGTGAGAAATACTAAATGACACATAGTTTATTTTACTTTTCACTTGCATACATTTATTTTGCTGTGCTGGAGAAAATCAAATCCAACTCCTTAAATACACAGGTAAGCTCTTTAGCACCGAGTTACAGCCTAGTCCAACATATATACAATGTATATACATGTATATGTGATATATATATATATATACATATGTACTACATACACAAAATATATATATGCAAAATATATATGCACACAAATATGTATTATATAAGTAAATATATATATCAGAATAGTTATAATGGGTCAGGGAAGGAAGTAACTAACACTTGATCTTACACAAAGCTATTTAATAGATAACTTTTCATTGTGATAATGATGACTTTTAATCTTGTAAGATAATTGAACACAAGACACTATTTGAATTACAAATACCTAGAAAGCAATAAGAAGAAAAGGAAGAAGGACAAAACCGTAGTAAATATACTCCAGTAGGTAAATCAGAAAGAAGTAATGAGGATTAAAAGTAGAAACACAAAACAAGTTGGAAGAAGGGAAATCAAGTATAACTACCACTTACAATATTGTTATGAGTTGGTTGATTTACACTAACAAAATTAGATCATAGTGCAAAAGTTGTGGGGTGGGGAGATAGCTCAGCAATATTAGTGCCTGCCCGGCAAGCAAAAGGTCATGAGTTCAATACCCAGTACTGGAAAAAAAAAGTCTCCAAAAATTGAACAGATGCTGTTTATTTAAAAGCATGGAGGGCCAGGATGATAGCTCAGTGGAATAAGTGCTTGCCTGGCAAGTACAAGATCCTAAGTTCAATCCCTGGTACCACAATAAATAAATAAATAAATAAATAAGCATGGAACAAACTGCCAAAATTAAAAATAAAATGCAGGTAAAAATATATCAGACAAAGCGCCTGCAAGCAGGCACAGGGGCTGGGAGTTTGATCCCCAGGGCCTGCCCTGCTGGCCCCACCACCCTCAGTGCGCGCCGAGAGGGTGATTGAGACTGGGCATGGTGGTGCGCACCTGTAATCCCAGCTCTTGGGAGGCTGTAAACAGGCAGATCACTATAAATCCAATCTAGTAGTGAGACCCTGAACACCATGTAGACTCTTCTCTAAAATATAGAAAAATTTTAAAA
>NW_004524844.1:0-534 GCF_000260255.1 Octodon degus
GAATGTCAGATTGTTTCCTCATATTTGGGAAGTTTTCTGCTACTACTTCTGCCCATATTTTTTAATGTCATTTGTATTGACTCCTTCTTTCTCATTGATGCCTATTAGTTTCACATTGTTCATCTTTGCATCATCTTACAGGTGATGGATTATTCTTTCCAGCATCCTCCTTGTTTTTAAGAGATCCTTTCTTACCTTTTCGCTAGCTACACCAGCATCTTCAAGATCTGAAATTTTGTCTTTACATTCACTTAAACGGTTTTGCAAGCTTGTGATTGCGGTTTTCTTTTCCTCTATATCTCTTTGACTCTGCTTCATGGGACCTATTTCTTTCCTGAATTGTTCATTCAAGGAATCTGTCATTTTTATAATCTCCTCTATTTTTTTATGAATGTCTTCTTTAAAAGCAGTTATAAATTCTTTTACTGCAATGTTTATTTTACATTGGGTTTCCTCCCTATGTTTCTGTAGTTGCTTCTTTACTTCAGATTCCATGAGTTCTGAGAATTCTTTTTTATTTCAGAAAAGAATTGC
>NW_004524844.1:3746-4715 GCF_000260255.1 Octodon degus
GCATAGAGCAGCAGAAATCCACAAGACATTTGTCCAAATCATCCTGCTTACACACATACATAAATTTCTTTCCACCACTCTCCTCTCCTGTCCTTCTTCTCAACTCAGTAACTCTTTCCTTTTGAGTAAGTTCATTCCCATTTCCCAGTATCGATTGTACCCTTCAATTCTATTTTTTGTTTCAGGTTCTCACACTATGGAGATAATATTATATTTGTACATGTGGGTCTGATTTATTTCACTTATGAGTATGTTCTCTACTTGTATGTATTTGCTGCATCATTCAACTATAAAACAGGATAAAATTGAGGGTTAGGAGACTTTAAAATTCCCTCTCATGTCATGATTCTATGACTGCTGTAGAGATAACGTGTAGACTTGTTCTCTAAAGACTCTTTTAAGATACTGGGACTGGGATGTGCAATAGTTGCAAAATGCTCTTTGTCTTTTTCTCAGTATATTTGAATTTCATTTTCTCAATTAATTTGAATTTTAAAGATACAATAGCACAGTGGTATTCAACTTGCTTTTTCAACATTCGTGGCTTCCTACATTTACACCTTAGCCAGTGCCTCTCTTTTCCTAATAGTTGGATGTGGCCTGGAGCTGAAAATGGAGATTGCAATTGGATTAGGATGCTGTCCAAGAGGGGATGAGGCTGGCACCAGGGATGGGTCAGGGCGTGGTGAACACTGGGAATGGAGATGGGGAAGAGATTGATGTTGAGGATGAGGAGGGGATGTGGTTAGTGTTGAAATTGGGCCTGCACGTGAGTTGGGCTTCTAGCCACAGCTTACTACTGACTGTCCCATTACCCTCAGATCCTACACCATTAGACTGTGTCTGCAGAGACTTTCACAAGCTTATGCATCAGGGGTGCAAATGATTGAGGCCAATTACTCTGTGCAACACCCAAAGTACACAGTCCCTTGGAAAGGCAAAAATCTCATGCTCAACAATTGAGGAAAC
>NW_004524844.1:11660-27987 GCF_000260255.1 Octodon degus
GCTTATTTACTATCAACACTATTAATTCATGCATTTGAGGGGAGCTAGTGTCCTCCGCACTTGTTCTGGGTGGGCCCTGGGTTTCCTCCATATGTTTCTGCATTTGATTCTTTACTGCAGATGTTATTAATTCAGGGATTTCTTTTTTATTTCCAATCTGATTTCCTCTATACCTTTCTGCACCTGTTTCTTTATTTCAGAAGCCATTGATTCATTACTTTCAGCTGTGTGATTCGCAATTTGTTCTGTGTTACTGTCCTCTGCTCTTTTTACAGGTGGTGTTGGGTTCTGAGGTTGCATTTTGTTCCTTCTCGTCATTTTGTGTAGCATTGTCTTCTGACTTTTTTGTAGATCTTCATTGTATTTATAACCTTAGTATGTACTGAACTTCAGGTGCAGATCTACAAAGTCTGGATTTATCCAGCTGTACCTGGCTTCCATCTGGCTGCTGTGCTCAGCTCCTTCCTGCTGCTGCCCTTGATGGTGAACCTGTTGTGCCCCTGTGGCAAGATGTTCTGCTCCTTGACTAGCTGAGTGATTCTATCCTCTACCCTGTTTGTACAGATTGCAGCTGCAGGGTTACACCCCAGGCCTGTATATCAGGCCGACACTGAGCCTGTAGGGGACAAGATGTAGTAGGAGGGAGAGGCAGCTCTCCCTCACTCACTGGGTCTGGGCTAGGACTGGTTCTGGGTGTTCCCGGAATGTGGCAGAAATTCCTCCTCGATGGGCGGGGTGGGGGATGTGGTGCGGAGTTGTGGGGGCCTTCCCAAAAGGGTGGAATATTGTCTCACCCACGCTGCAACTGGCTGGGACCCGGAGTTGGTCCCATCTGTGCAGGTTAGCCAGAAGCTCTCCCACACCTATTCAGCTATTAAGAATGATAAACTCGAAGCCTTTATATTCAAGTGGATGCCACTTGAACATATATTCATAAGTGAAATAAACCAGACACACATGTGTAAATATCGTACAGTTTCCCTAGTATAAGAACTCAAAAGAAGAAACACAACTAGAAATATAATACAAGTAGAAGGAAAGCAGTATCTCGTGGACTAACTAATCAAGAGAAGGAAACGAGAAGAGTTAGGGATCATGACAATATCAAGACATATAGTAATATGTAGAAGATGGGCAAGGCAATGATCCTGCGAATCCCCAGAAGATTTTTGAATCTAGCAGTTAATTGGAAAGATTTTCACCTTGACTAACTATATATACTGATACCATGTGAAATAAGCAACTGCACTGTAGATGGCAATCTGTAATAGTAGTTTTATGCTTGGAGTGCCTGTCATTCTGGTCTTCTGAATATGGGGTACTTATCAAGACATGCCAGTTGCTGTGCTGTCTCTCGGGTAAATGATTGTTCAAAAAGAAGGGGTTGGTGAATAAAGGCAAGAGACAGGAAAAGGAATTTTGTGGGACTGTACCTCTTCAAGGTTATATATGGTTAGATTTTTGGACTTATGTGTAAACATAAGAATTATATAATTCTTTATGCCTATTTTACAAATATATTCTAATTTTTGTATGTTTTATCATCATATTCTGTCGGGACTTAAATTTCAACATATCAATACTTGATGAAAAATACCTGTTCCATGTTATGCTTATGATGTTTGATATTGAGACAGTTACAGAGGTTAAGCTTCACAGGATAGGTTGTATGGTAATAACAATAAGTTTTTCTTATGGATGGTTAAAAACCTAAGTTTGCAGACCAAAATTAGAGAAAAAAGAGGGCCGTAACTACATTCAACATTTTGACCCTAGCCTTCCCAGGTCAATTAACACTCAGGACATATGAGAACTTGCACTACAAAGCCATTTAACTCGGGACTGTCCCAAATTTTCTGATCAAGGAGATTATGGGGCCAAAGAGAAAGTGATTGATGATGTAGTGTGTTCCTGAGCAGAATCACATGGAGATAAAACGATCTCTCAGGCTTTCACAGAGAGCACATTGGCCAAGAAATTGCCATGACTCATCCACATGGCTGACACTGACAAACGTTCTACAATCTGAGGTACAGGGTCTTAGGATAAATCCTGAGGCGATTTCACTGACCTTATCAGACCCACAAGCTACATCTCTTGTTGCATAGGTCTTGTTTTATCTTAGTCTTAATCATCCAGCAGAAAAGTATAAAAACGATGTATAAGAAGTAAAGCCATGTTGTTATGTTGAGCTATAGGTGACTCACGTCAATAATTTCTGACATTGCCAGTGAAGTGGAACACCCAATCCTATTATGGGCTACTGGACTCTTTTAGAATATTTTGCTGAGTTTACACACCTATAATATTCAAAGAACGGAACTTAACAAAAAAGGGGATAGAGATGAATGTCCATTTTGTATCTGTGTATTCAAAATGATTAGGATAGATATATAGTTACATTCTCTTAATGAATAGAGTGATTTGTTTTAATAGTGTTTGTAAATAGGATATCATGTCTGCATCTTGTACAGCAATTAATCACTAGGAAGACAGTATGCAATGTGTTAATTATTGAAGCTCTCTTACCAATTTGTTTGAAACTGTCTCATTACTATTTGTTTCTCAATAAAATTATGGAATAATCCATTTTGACTTTAGCTTAGTGCATGGTGATAGACATAGGTCCAGTTTTAGTTTTTGGCATGTAGAAAGCCCGTTTTGCCAGCACCATTAGTTAAAGAGAGTATCTTTCTTCCAGTGAGCATGTTTTGCTCCTTTGTTGAAGATAAGTTTTCGGAGTGTGTTTTCTGAGTCTTCTGAGTTTTCTAGTCTATTCAAATTGACCCTCAGATCAAATTTTTAAAATTAAGCATATTTCTCACAACTTAGCATGCTAATGTTCCCCAACACTCTCCTGAGTATATGACTCTTGTTAATTTCCACTGCAGTGCCCAATGACCCTGTTATCCATGACAAGATTAAAAAGATAAATCTAAGCTCTCAAACTCCACAGTGACACTTATCCAATCTGGCTTACTGTGTCTTCAAGATCAGAGTTAAAAGATTAACTATATGCAAGTGTCATTTTTTGGCTATGGCGCTCAGGACTCCCACTAAAGCAAGATCTTGGCAAGGAGGTGCTAAGTCTAAACAAAAGGATGGCATCCAAACTCCTCCTTTGTCACTTTTCATTTCAAGTGTAGTAAAGAAGATCATCGGGGATAAGCTGGCTGCGATGTGCAGCCAGCAACTGGACCTGGTTCCATCTGTAAGATGAATGGTTACTGGAAATGTGATTGCCCCATCCAGCAAATACCATGTAAGTCATCCATTTCCCAGCTCTAACAGGACAACTTGCTAGAGACACATCCATTGATAGTTGCCCTTTTTGATCTGATAGCTAAAGAGGGACAATGGAGCTTTGGGTCCATGGTCAACATCGAGGTGTTTTATCAGACCCAAAGTCTCACTGGACATCTCAGGTAGGAAACTCTCGTTGCTGATATGAGGGCCAAATGGTGTGTTCTGAGTTATCAAGTCGCTGTATTAGATCTACAGTCTCCATAGCTGGATGTGAGTGGATGACTTACATTACCACTTCAGAAAAGGTACATTCCTTGCCCACACTCTACACTGTTTTTCATTCCTAAGTTCCTTGTGACCCTAAAATTCTCCACACCACTCATGGATTGGGGACTGAAAATCTCTACTTCTCTTCTCCCTCTCTCTCCTCACCGTGCTTGTTATACAAACCCAAGCACAATACACCACCAGCTCATCCCTCCTTCTTCCCTCTTTCCATGTTGACCATATAGACTAGGACACTTCCAATACCTAATCATGCCACCAGTGCTACACCTACATTATTTCACTTCAGCTGTCCCTCAGCCTTTCCCTACAATTGACACTACCCAATCCATAAACACTAATAATGATGAAAACTTGTAATTTGACAATTCCTTACAAAAACTGACAAACCATTTACCCTACAGTATTCCCTTAAAGCCTTAAACACAATGGCTTTTATCATTGAGTTCAAGATCTCAGGGTTAGATATAAGGCAGTTACACATATTCAGACATATGGCTCATTGAAGGTAGCTCAACAAACACAGACACTCAAATACGGACAACATATTCCTTACTCAGAAGATCTAGAATAATAGAGGCCAATGGGTTTTTGTGTTAGTTGATACATTGTGTCAAATTGGCTGAATCAGCTCCGGCAGAGTGGGGGCCTCACCCTGCAGGTGGGCAGGGCCCAGGAATTGAGAAAGGCTTCCTGCCACCCTGCCTGACATCCTGCCTCCTGCTGCCCCGCCCCACTTCCATGGAGAAGTCTTAGTCTTTGAAGGAGCTTGATCTCGGCAGCCACGCGACTTTGGATGAGCTCCGATCTTCATTGTGGAGCGCTGGTCTTCACAGTCAGCACAGAAGGAAGAGAGAGGCTTGATGGACACCGCTGCAGCTGCTGCTCCCCCTCTGCTCTTCATTGTTTTCTGCTGCATGAACTGCTGTTGATTGCCTTGGAGCCAGCGGAATATGGACTGAACCCTCCAGTAGCTGTGAGCTAAATAAACATTTCCTTCCTTCATTTTGAGAGTCGGGTATTTGTCCCAGCAACGAGTAAAAAGTAACTAAGACAGTTTTCAAAACCCATGTCAACAATTTTACTCTGAAACTGCATCCGCCTTCACCTCAGTGCCATTCTGTGCCTTCAACTAGACTCACAGCATCTCCCAGGGCACTCATTTTCCGAAGCACCTGGAGTACAAAGCCTAGGAACTAAAATAAGTGATACTATTCCTCCTTGCCATATTCAAGACAGAAATACAAATTCGGATCCCTGCTTTCTTTCTTTCCTGGATCCTTTAATCATATCATAGCATGGATATTCATATCTCCCTTCCTATTGAAATTTGCTTCAAGATATCTTCAATCTTGGCTCTGAGACTCCACTAACTTTGAATTTCTCAAGATAACTGAGACAACAGGCACTACCTTCTACATGGGAGAGAACCATCATATTCTCAATCTTCTGTGTCCCAAAAATGATGTCCTCATTTAATAGGCTGTAAGGTAAGAGAGTCTTCACCACTTCCTAACAACTAAAATACAGGAATGATAGGTGCTAGCCCAAGTATAAATTGCTGAATTAATGAGGAGGTCATCGAACACTACTAAAGTGCAAAAACAACAGCATACCTTTCCTGAGACTACATACTCCTTGCCTTCCAACAAGAGTCATAGTTACAATCCTCTCTCACTATTACCACCCCACAAGGGACAACACAATCTGTTCCTTATGTATCACAAAAGTTGTACCTGAATGTCTGGCCTAGCAAAAATCTGTATAATCCTAATGACACCTTGTCTCAGGCTGGAGAATTACCCCCATCTTCTTCTATTCTCTCCATGTGCTCATCATTGGTAAAACACACCAAAATTTCTTTTGCTTCCTCTTCTCTGTTGTCCCCAACAGAGAAACCTAACATTGGGCCCTACACAATGTCCCTGTGAGGTCAAAACACAGAATGCAATAGACAAATTAACATTGTATTCTGTGCATTCCAGTAGGTTGCTGATAGACATGAAAACACCAAGAGACAGTCTGTGAAATGGAAGATTTATGAGGGAAATAAAATGAAAGGACATGAGTTATTCGCAAATTTCTATTGTCGAGAAGTAGCAGGAATGTGTCCAATAACCTTTGTCATAGTTACTTTTCTAACATTGATGAAACAAAATATGCAACACAAAAACTAAGGAAGAAAAGATTTATTGCCTCCAAGTTTTTGGAGGTTTCAGTCCATACATGGCTGACTACAAGGTAGAGTGACACAAGGAAAAGTGCAGAACGGCACTGTGACACAAGTGAAGAACAGCAAAAGCAGAAAGAGCAAAAGGGAGGAGAAGCTAGGAGCAAGCCTCTCTCTTTCTCTCCAATACATTGTATCCTGGTTACCTGACCCAGGTGGCAGAGAGTAGCAGTCACAGTCGTAATCCCAACATTGGACCACGAATCAATACAAACCCCATAATCCTGCCCCATGACCCCATATATCCTTGGGAAGCATCATCAAACAAACCAAAACAAGGTTACTTGGCAAAATCTTATCAGAGGTGCATGCTCCAAAACAGCACCGACTGGCCACATCTCATAGCCTTGACACATATTGATCAAGCACCACCAGCCAAATCCAGCCTGGACAACCAGCCCGCAGCAGCACCACTTGGAAAGGTTCCAGTGTACCTGCATTCAAACACCCACTACAAAAACACAGTCAGGGGATTGATGTGCCTCCAACTCACTGAAAAGTTTCTCTTTGGAAATAGGAGAAAGGGCAGATTGTGAGGTGAGAAGGTAATTCATTGGTGAGGTGGAGTCAACCAAGGAACAAATGCCTCTAACTATAATTAATGGGGATGCCATTGGCTGAATATCTGAGTTCTGTCAAGGAAGAGAGTTTGGTCCATGCTCTGCCCATGAAGACCAGAGAGACAAAAGTGCTGCCCAAGGCTACCACACAGAAATATCTGTCAGAGAGATGGTGGGAGCACAACTGCATGGACATGGTAGTCCAGCCAGTGACACAGGCAGGGATCTCAGAAAGGCAGAGGAAGCTGACAGGGAGGGGTCTAGTGCCTGGGATGCATTGCTTTATTGAGTCCTGGCTTCATCAGTGAGTTGAGAGTACTTTTGTTTGATTTTCATTGAAACTTGGCATTGGCAAGGTGCAGCTCTGCTACTAGTGCCAGTGTCGGACCTAGAGCTAAGGTCTGTACCCAAGGCTGCGGATTGCTGCTGATGATCAATACCCACAGCCTAGCTTCCCACATCCTATTCTGGCTCTGGCTGGTCAATGCCAGCCAGCTCTGTGGTTTGCCAATCTCTCTCAACCAATCTGTGCAATGGATCTTCATTTCTTTCAAATATCTGCAGCTCTTCTGGGATAATAAACACAAGTGGTTATTAATTTTTTTTTAAAGCAAGCCCTCTGTCTGCAGTTTTTGGGGTAATAATCCTCAATATATTTCCAGGATGGACAGGGCAAGTTTTGTTTGAAAAAAGCCTGTGATGTAGCAGAGCAGGTTCAGTACAAAAACCAAAAAAGAAAAAAAAAATGATCAGTGATTGCCAGACATTACAGATCAGTGCTCCAGAAGGAATTACAATGGCCTGTGGTTGCTGCAATTTGAGAATATGATTATTTGGAATAGAGATCTATGTTTGGTGAAGATTTGACCCACTTACTTGCTATGATTCCAAGTTGCCAATTTGTGCATATTCAGACGTAATTAGTCTGAATTCAGACCTGCTGATTGGTCTAAATCGGCCCACATTCAAGATGCTGGCATAGAATATGGATTTGCCTCAATTCTGTTTTACTGCTAAGTAGATTCGTACTGCACTGGTGGAGGCCATTGAGAGTCATTGCAACTCTTGTGGTGGCAGTCAAGGTTAGACACGAGGACATGCCAGAGCTGGACTGACAGCTGCATGTCTGCACAAGAATGACCTGACCAATGGCGTGCATCATGCAGAAGGCCTATCTGCGTCCTCAATATATTTCAGATAGAGTAAAGTGGCCTGGTCTCTTCCTGAATATTTTCACAGTAGAGGTGGTTTGCTGGCCACTTTTTCAGAGTTGAGAACACCATTTGGTATGAGTGAGTGCAAGAGAGTGGTACTGTCGTTGATAACCCAATTGCCTCTCCTTTCATAGTGGACCAGGTTACAGCCATGAAGTAAGATTAGAATTGACATTGGAAAGTGGACGTACGCAGTCTCTCGCTATCCTCGGGGCACTGAGAGGGAGCACTGGGAAATGAGGTGGAGTGTGAGGATTGCTGTTGGTCCACCTTCCTCTGGCCGTCAAAGGAGAAAAGGGAGAGTCAGTGGCTTCTCTTTTCTCTGACTACTCTGTGCTCCAGCACTACATACCTGAAGAAGCAACATGGCATATGCATCCTCCAGGGAGTCTGGATGGAAGTCTGCTGAACTATAGTAGCCTGCCACTGTGTCTTCTGCCCCTCTGTAGGAAGGCAGCCTGGACATATTGCTGAGGATGACCAAGTCCCACAGGAGGTGAGGTATGCATCTCCCCCTGCACTTTGTGTGGCATATTGGCCTGAGGTATTATCCTCCTTCCCTTTGCTCAACCTCACTTCTGACTCCCCCTGCCTTGTTTGCTTCTCGTCTCCCTTCTTTGCTCACCTCTTGCATTCTCTGTGCAGGACATCACCAAATCTATCCATGCTCTGCTCTCGCTCTCTCTCTCTCTCTCTCTCTCTCTCTCTCTCTCTCTCTCTTCCCCCCTTACTCTGCCAATACTCAATTTTATTTAACTCATCCAATGCCTTTATTTTTCAAGTGTGGCTGGAAAGTTCCTCTGGGCCCTCACCAATGTGCTCCTGAATTTCCTGTCGCCCTATCTCTGTCCTCTCAGGGCTAGGATTAGGCATCCGCTCAAGCAGCTCATCTGATTCAGAGGTGCCATGGGGAGCAAAGAATGGAGAAAGGCACATACAGGCATTGTTTCAGTCAGAATCTCCAAATGGCTGATCTTTCCTTACTCAGCACAAAGCCTCCATGAAGCCCACAGCTCCAATATCCACAGCCAGGCCCTTGATCTCTGCTGCTTGGCATTGCAGAAGTGTGTGCATGTGTGCTCACATATGTGTGCATGGATACATGAGCATCTGTCAATGTGTTCAATTCTTATGTGTACTCATTTGTGCTAGAAAATACTACCATTTATTTTGATTCATTTTAAATATTTCACTTCCGTCTCTTTCAGAACCACATTCCAGCTCCCTTATTGCTTATTGGGATATGTTTGCAAGAGAAATAGTTACATTTGTTTGGGAGAAAGGAAATCTGTGTGTGTGTGTGTGTGTGTGTGTGTGTGTGTGTGTAATTTTTAACTATTTTCCCTTCTTTTCTTCTTCTTCTAGTTTCCTTTCTCACCTCTCAATTCTCTACCATGTCACATTATTATCAGGCTATCAGTTTGTGATTTGGCTGCATCCTTTGTTTTCAACTCATTGACTTTGTGTTGTTGTTTCGTTGCTTGTTTCATGGTAAGAGGGATTGAACTCAGGACACTACGCTTGTCAGGCAAGTACTTATTCTACTGAGCTATCTCCCCGGGCTACATTGTACTTTATAATAATATTTTTTCATGGCCAGGGACATTCCTCAGTAGAATAAGTGCATGCCTGGCAAGTGTAAGGGCCTGAGTTCAATCCCAGGTTCCTCAAAAAATTAATAATAATAATAATAATAATAATAATAATAGCAATAACAGTAATTGTTTCTCAAAGTTCTTTTCTATTCCCTACTGTCATTGTTTTTCACTAAGTATAACACCAAAGCCTCATGCAGTCATGGGCTGGATTTCTAGAGTTTGTGATTAACTCATGATTCACTGGGATTATGAGTGATCCAAGGCTGGGATTATGGGTCTGAATACTGCTGGGATTATAAGTGTGAGTGCTACACCCAAACTGAGGCAGATAGCCTTTATGTAATAAAAGAGAGACAGAAACACAGGCTTGCTCTTAACGTTACCATTATTTTTGTTGTTCCTGTCATTTGCTCTCTGCTTTTTGCTGCCACCATGAATGGTTTTCTCTGCCATGTGCCTACTACCCTTGCAGCCAGTAAAGTATGGATTGAAACCAACAGTAACTGTGAGATACATTAACCTTTCTTCCATGCATGTTGGGTGTCAGGTACTTGTCTCAGCAACAAGAGAAGAGAGACTGAGATACCTACCCTGGAATGCTTCATTGTGTATTCTGCATGTTCCTGCTCTGATTCTACTTCTCTAACAAATTTCTATGAGAAAATTGTTCATCTTCAAAGATTTTAGTCCTTTTCCATCAGTTCTGCACCCTCTAGCACAAACTGTCCATCTATCTTTTTCTTCTAGCCTGGATTCCTGTGACTGACACAGGTCATGATTATGGGACGTCTGCCGCTGTGCTATCTTCTGTTATCTTGACCACTGTTATGGACTGATACTGGTTAAACCCTAGACTTTCACCTTCTCACTGGAGGTCGGAAGGTAATAACCCTCTGTTGCTTCTTCCTTGGTCCCTAAAGCATCACTGAAACAGTTCACAAATCCATTCAGTCAGGCACCAAACCTGCACCTGGGCAGCTGTTCTCTCAGGTACCTAGGGACAAGTACACTGGTATCCCTACCATGTAGAAGATATCCTTGGAACACAAGGATGTCACGACATCTTAAAATCAATAACACTTTTACACGCTTGAAAAGTCCACTTTCGGTCTTAATAAAATAAAGCAACAAAGGCATATATCAACCTCATATATTGGGAAAGAATATTCAAAGTTATCCAATAGCTAGTAATGCTAGATAAAGTTTAAGGATAGGTTTGGAAGGTGGTGTTGTATTATTGTCCTCAGGATCATCCATGTCTATATGTTTCATATGATTTGACTTATCCAATTCTTGAATGCGTGGAGGTCGGTATAGATGGCTGGACCCTTTACTATCCGATCAGGAGTGGATCTCAAGGACACAAGGCCTTGAAGATAGCCACGGCAGACCACAGGACTTCCAATGTCTACCTGTTGAGGGAAGAGAAGAGGAAGTAAGGAGCAATGGAGAGGAATCAGGAAGAAACACAAAGAAAGACAGACCACAGTGAGGCAAAAGAAAAGGAAGCGAGGAAAGCAAAAAATACAGTATGAGAGCAGATAAGCCCTAGACATAAACAAGGGGGACAAACCAAGCAGGCCTCAGGGATATCTGTGAGTCAGAGGCAGAGGTGATGGAGAGAAAAACAGAAGTGGTGATCCCTGCAAACAATGAAGGCACAGAGATCCGAGGCTGAACTAAAGGGCTACACCCTTAATCTTCAAGTCATCAAACCATATCACTGTAGGTAGGCATCCTAAACCATCCTAAATAGTCCTGCCTCTCAAATACCAGATCTCTCTCCCAGGTCTTGGAAAAGTTCTCTCTAAAACTTCAAACCAACGTAAATCTCCATTTCCAGTCCTCTAGAGAAGACTGGATTAGGAGGGGATTTGGTGCTCGGGAGCCACTGGAGTTAAAGATGGGGGTCTACTTTGAAGTAGGGCTGGGGATCCTGAATGTAGCCCACCATTCTGTTCATACAACTGTGTTCAGACTCCCTGGAACCTCGAGATGTCACTCCTGGGTTTTTTCCTCCATCTCCTGTCTCTCAGGACCAGGGCTTTGCATGTTACTGCAGGTTCCCTACTTCTCACGGCTCTCTCTGCCTTTCTCTGTATCTTCTTTACCCTGTAGCTCAGCTTTACTTCTCACCTTCCTTCTTTCCTCTCTCTGTATCTCCTTGCACCCACATCTTCTTATGGAACCATATACTCATGGTCCTGTGATTTCTAAGAGGTTCCTTAGTTCCTTAACGACCTTGTGTCCTCTGTAGGTTTTACAGCCCCTTCTCCATTCTAAACACATGCCACGTATCCCAGTCTCTAACCTTGTAAATGTCCTGGTTGTTGAGACCATGAGTGCAGAACGTATTGGGATAATAGCCTTTCTTTGCTCTGCAGATGTTTGGAGATCGCACTCGAACATACACACACTGTTGTTTCTCAGGTTGTTGGCCTGCAAGAAAGAACAAAATGTCAGAAACACTCCTGGGACTGTTCACCCCTGTTGGGGGAATGACAGCTGGCACAACCACTACAGAAATCAGTGAGGACACTCCTTAAAAACCAGGACAGGAAATCCTATTCAATCCAACTATTCTCCTTCTGAGTGTTGTCTCAAAAGAACTGAAAGCCTCATACCATAGTAATACATGTGCATCCATGTTTATGGCAGGACAATTTGTCATAGTCAAATCTTGAAAACAGTGAAAGTGCCCATCATCCAAGGAATAAATAAAACAGATGTGGTACTTCTACACAATGGAGTATTACTGAGCTAAAAAGAAAGACAAACTCAAAGCCTTCATAGGTGAGTGGACACAATTAGAGGCTATATTCATAAGAGAAATAAATCAGACCCTCAAATGTAAATAGTGAATTGTCTCCCTAGTGTACGAACCCGAAAGAAGAAATAAAACTGGAATGATGTAACAGATAGAGTAAAAAGGAAAGAAAGGCAGCTTGAGTATTAAACATCAAAGAGGATACAAAAGAAAAAACAGGGAAAAAAGGTAGGGGAAAAATCATGCAAGTATATATACATGATAGCTGAGATGACTGTACTAAAAATTTCCATTAGTTTTCTGATAATAGCAGTTAATGTGTAGAATTTTCACCTTCACTAAATCTGTGTGCTCAAGCCTGTGATCTAAGCAACTACATTGAGGACTTGAAGTACTCTGCTCCATGTTCTTCTTGCCTTCATGTTTTCAAAGAGATGTTGGCCGTAATTCTGATGGGGTTTCCTTTGAATGTGATCTGCTTCTTTTCTCTAGTGGCTTTCAGTAAATTATTCTTGTGCTGGATTTCTGGGATCTGAACTATTATATGTCTTGGTTTTCAGTTCATTTGAGGTTATTCTGCGTTCTGTATGCCTTGGTTATCTGGATGTCAGATTGTTTCCTCATATTTGAACAGTTTTCTGCTATCACTCCTGCCCATATTCTTTCTATATCATTTGTATTGACTCCATCTTTCTCCTTGATGCCTATTAATCTCACATTTTTCATCTTTGCACCATCTTGAAAGTGATGAATTATTTTTTCATGCATCCTGTTTGTTTTTAAGAGATCTTTTCTTACCTTTTCACTATCTACGCATTCAAAGGAAACCCCATCAGAATTGCGGCCAACATCTCTTTGAAAACATGAAGGCAAGAAGAACATGGAGCAGAGTACTTCAAGTCCTCCATGAAAACAAATTCCAGCCAAAACTACTTTACCCTGCAAAAATCTCCTTCAAGATTGATGGATAAGTGAAATACTTCCATGACAAGGAACAACTAAAGAATTTCATGATGACAAATCTAACACTTCACAGGCTCCTGAAAGATGTTATAGAGAGGGACCAAACAGATCAGTGCTGCACAAATGAGATCAGAGGCAAAGAGCTAAATATGGCAAACAATTAAGCACAGGAGAAAACAACAGCAGGTAAATAACATATCAATTGTAAGTCAATACATCTCAATTATAACCATCACTGTAAATGGACTCAACCAATTAAGAGAAATATAAAGGCACAGTGGATTAGCAAGTGAAGTCCAACATTATACTCTATACAAGAAACACACTTAACACAAAAACACATTCATAGACTTAAAGTCAAAGGATGGAAAACAATATCACGTACTGCAAAACCTCAGGAAAGAAATAAGAGTAGCAATCCTATTCTGAGAGAGTCTAAACTTCAAACCAGGAATGATGAAGTCAAATAAAGAAGGCCACTATATACTGCCACTATATACTGTTAGGGTGAAAATACAAGAGGAAGAGGTAACGCTCGTAAATATGTATACACCAAGCATGGGAGTACACAATGATATAAAACAAAACTTAATGGACAAGAAAAATCTAATATTCAAAACCTCTTAACAAGAGACCTTAACACCGCCTTATCACAAAATGTTTGGTCAAACAGACATCAAATTAGCAAAGAAGTAACAGACCTGAACCAGAGCTTGAAACAAGTGGGCTAAGTGGGCATATACCCAGTATTCCACAAAACACAGCTGAATACACACTTTTCTCAGCTTCACATAGGTCATTTCCTAAATTAGACCACATACTGAACCATAGATCATGCATAAGTATATGCAATTAAGCAAAAATTATCCCATCCATATTATCTAACCACAGTGCAGTGAAACTGGAAAGAAATGACAAAAGAAAACAGAAAAAATTATTAAATATATGGAAATTAAATGACACCCTACTCAGCAACAAATGGGTTACAGAAGAAATTCGACAATATCTACAATTCAAAGAAAGTTCAACCACAACGTGTCAGAATTTATGGGATACGTTGAAAACATTTCTCAGAGAGAAATTCATACCTGTGAACTCCCACATTAGGCAAACAGAAAAGGAACAAATAAACACGCTAACGGTGAATATCCAACAACTATGAAAGGAAGAGCAAACCATACACACAGCACAAAGACGGGAAGAAATCATAAAGATTAGAGCAGAAATTAATTCATTTAAAATGAAGAAAGCAGTTCCAAGACTTAACTAAACAAAATGCTGGTACTTTGAAAGATTAATTAAATCGAAAAGCCCCTAGCTAACCTCCTCAAAAAGAGGAAAGAAAAAATTCAAATATAAACTATAAGGAATGAAAAGAGTGTAATTATGACAGACCCAGTGGAAATTCAGTGGATTGTCAATAACTACTTTGAGAATCTTTAATCTCACAGGATAGAAGACACAGAAGAAATGGACAGATTCCTAGAAAGGTATGAATTGCCAAAACAGAATATACAAGATAAAACCATGCTCAATAAGCCCAATAAGAAACAAAGAAATATGAGATATAATGAAAAACCTGCCCACAAAGAAAAGTCCAAGACTGGATGGATTCTCAGCTGAATTCTACAAGAAATTTACAAAACACATTCTCCCTATGCTGCTCAAACTCTTCAATGAAATTGAAAAAGAAGCAGTCCTCCCAAAATTATTCCTGGAGGCAAGTATGATACTGATAACAAAAACCAGGGAAAACACAACTGAAAGAGAACCAGAAGCCAATCTCCCTTATGAATATAGATGCAAAAATCCTCAATAAAATCCTACCAAACAGAATAGAGCAAATCATCGACAAGATCATATGACAAGACCAGGTAGGAATCATCACAGGGATGCAAGGATGGTTCAATGTCCAAAAATCTAAAAATGTAATACACTATATGAATACAGGGAAAACTAAAAATCACATGATCATCTCAATTGATACATAAAAGGCTTTTTACAAGCTCCAACACTCATTCATGTTCAAAGTCCTACAGAAAATTAGAATAGATGGCTTACACTTCAAACTGGTAAAAGCCATTTATGAAAACCCAATGGCTAAAATGATTCTAAATGGGAAAAAACTAAAATCTTTTACTCTTAGATCTGGTACAAGACAAGGTTGCCCTCTATCATCACTCCTAATCAATATAGTTCTGGAAACATTAGCTAGAGTCAATAGACAAGAGAAAGAAATAAAAGGAATAAGAAAGGTAAAAAAGAAATTAAATTATCATTATTTGTAGATGACATGATACGTTACTTGAAAGACCAAAAAAATGTTAGAAAGAAGCTACTAGAATTAATACATAAATTCAGTAGCATAGCAGGATACAAAGTCAGTATCGAAAAAGGCAAAAGCCTTCCTCTACACAGATAACAAGCACACAGAGAAGGAAATTAGAGAAACATTCCCTTTCATAATAGCACTGAGGAAAATTAAATACTTTGGAATTAATCCGACTAATAAAGTCAAAGATATTTTCAAGGAAAATTACTGTATTCTTAAGAAAGAGATCATAGAGGATTTCAGAAAATGGAGAGATATTCCATGCTTCTGGATAGGAAGAACAAAAATTGTGAAGATGGTCATACCTCTAAAATTTCTGTACCAATTTAATGCAATCCTTATCAAGCTACAATCAACACAACTCACACGCCAAGGGAAATCATTTCTAAAATTTATGTGGAACCAGATAGGACTTAGAATAGCAAATGCAATCCTGGCCAACACAGACAATGCAGGAGGCATTACACTTCTTGACTTGAAATTATACTACAAGGCTACTTTGGTAAAATCAGCCTGGGACTAGCAATGAAATAGATCTGAGAATCAATAAAATAGATGAGAAGAGGATGAAACCTCTACAAACAAACTCGGTCATTTTATCTTGACAAAGAGGCCAAACATGCTCACTGGAAGAAAGATAGCCTGTTTAACAAATGGTGCTAGAAAAACTGGCCCTCTACATGCCAAAAATTAAAACTTGACCCACGACTGTCACCATGCAATAAAGTAAAGTCAAAATGGATTAAAGAACTAAACATTAAAATGAAACACTAAAATTCCTGAAAAAGAAAGTAGGACCTTCTCTTGAAGACATACTTGTAGGCAAAGAGTTCATCAACTAAAATCAAATCGTGAGAAACACTTGAAAGAATTAACAACTGGGAATCCTCTTATTCAGAAGTTTTTGCACATTATAAGAAACTACCAACAAAGTGAAAAGACAACCAAAAAATTTGGAAAACATCTTGACAAATCAGTACTCAGACAAAAGTCTGCTCTCTACAACTTATACACAACTAAAAAGGCCTACGGCCCCAAAATATAAAGACCCAGTACAAAATGGGTATTCGAGATGAACAAACACTTCTCGCACAATGAAATTAAAGAAGTGAATAAATATATGATAAAATGA
>NW_004524844.1:29182-41597 GCF_000260255.1 Octodon degus
CAGAGGCAAAGCCATACAGTTATATGTTCAAGATGGGAAAGGCAATGATTCTGAGATCTTCAGAAGATTATCAAATCTAGTAGTTAATTGGAAGGATTCTCACACTGACTAACTATATATACTGACACCTGTGAACTAAGCAACTGCACTGAAGATGGCACTTTGTAATAGTAGGTTCATGCTTGGAGTGCCTGTCACTGTGGTCTTTTCAATAAGTGCTGCTTGTCATGACATGCCAATGGCTGCCATGATGGTTCTTGTGTAGATGATTGTTTAAAAAGTAAGAGGGTTGTGAATAAATGCAGAAGATAGGAAAAGCAATGTTATGGTACTGTCCTGCAACAATGTTTTATATGGTGAGATTTCTGGAGCTATGTGTAAAAATATATAATTCTTTATTCCTTTTTTTAATATACTAATTTTTTTAATTTTTAGTCGTATTCTGTATTCACTTAAAGTTTAACATATCAATATTTGGCGGAAAATGTCTGTTCCATGTTATGCATAAGATGTTTGTTATTCAGACAGTCAGTGAGGTTAAGCTCAACAGATTTGGTTATACATTAACAACAATAAGATTCTCTTCTGGCGGGTTAACAACCTAAGTTTACAGACCAAAATTAGACAAAAAAGAGGGCCACAAGGAAAGCCAAAATTTTAGCCCTAGCTTTCCAATGTCAATTAAAACTCAGGACATATGAGAACTTGTACTGTAACATCATGTAACTGAGTTGTGTCCCAAATTTTCTAATCATGGAGATTGTAGGGCCAAAGAGGAAAGAGATTCATGATGTAGAGTATGCATAAGGAGTCACATGGAGATAAATTATTTTCTCAGTCTTTCACGAAGTAGCAAATTGGCCAAGCAATGGCTGTGACGCATCCATGTAGCGGACACTAAGAGAGGATATAGAAACTGAGGTATAGGGTCTCAGGATAAATCCTAAGGGAATTTGGCTGACCTTATCATATCCAAAACCTATGATTCTTGTTATATAGGTCTTGCTATGTCTTTGTCCTAACCATCCTGCAGAAAATTATAAAAACGAAGTATAAGAAGTAAACCATGTTATTATTTTGAGCTGTAGGGGACTCAGGTCAACAACTTCTGACATTGCCAGTCAAGCGAAAGACCCATACTATTAGGGACTACTGACTATTTTGGAATATTTTGCTGAGTTCACACAACTATATTTAAGTGACAGAACTAAACAAAATTGGGGGATACAGATGAATAGCCAAGTTGTATTTGTATATTCAAAATGATTAGGATAGATATATAGCTGCATTCCATTAATTCACTGAATAGAGGGATTTTTTCTAATAGTGTTTGTAAATAGGATATCATGTCTGCATGTTCTACACCAAATACCTACTGCAAAGACAGTATGCAATGTGTTAATTATTGAAACTGTCCTACCAATTTGAATTGAAACTATCTCATTTCTATTCGTTTCTCAATAAAATTATGGAAAAAATATAGTAATGGCTATAACCAATAAAAAATACAAAAAGAAACACTCCTGCATGGAGATCCCAGGCGTGCAGTTGCACCTTCATGACCAGGACGTGCTTAAGGTGCAAACAAGCCTGGGTGTTGTGGCATTCACCTGTAATCCCAACCCTTGAGAGGGTGAAAGGAAGAGAATCACTACAACTCTGACCAATGCAGAAAGATACTGTATAGCCTGTAGAAGGAAAATCTATTACAGATTGTTCTGTAGAAAAAAAAATTGTATTCTTGTATGTTATCCTGTTTCTATCTGTTTCTTCTACTTTTTTGCTTTAGTTTTAACTTTTCAAGCTAGGTAGTGAGGTTAAACTCAACTGCCAACATTGTAGGGTAATAATAAAATTTAATTAAATTTTTAAAAAAAGAAACACGGCTATCTCCTGGGCAGAGACAGCCATGAGCATCACTGAATTAAGAGACAGGAACCCCAGAACTCACCTTTCAGTTTCAGACCCCAGCCGGACACCAAGCACCTCGTTCCAGATCTCGGAGTGGTGGAGGCAATGTTGATGGTCGAGACGGTGCTTGATAACAGAGCAGGTTTGTTCAACTTGATGAGCATGAGGTCATTGCCTTTCTCAGAGGCTGTGTATTCTGGGTGCACCACAGAGAAACGGGCCTCAATCATCTGTATCCCTCGTTCATTAGGAAGGGAAAGACTGTGCAGACCCAGTCCAATGGTGTAGTATCTGAGTGCAATGGGACAGTCAGTACTATGCACTGTCTAGAAGCCCAAACTCATGTACAGGCCCAATTTCAATCCTAACCCACCCCCCACTCATCCTGAACATAAGTCTCATCCCCATTCCCATTCCCACTGTCCATGTTCAGACCAGTCCCTAGTGCCAGCCTCATCCCCTTTGGACAGCATCTAAATCTCATCCCAATCTCCTCTCCCAGGTTCAGACCACATCCCAATGACTACAACAAGAGAAGTTCTGGCTGACAGGCAAATGTAGGAAGCCAGTAATGCTAAAAAATGAAGTTCAATGGTACTGTATTATAATATCTTTAAAACTAATGCAGAATATCCACCATCAAGAACTACCAGAACATGAACATAAGCAAGGATTTGACATTGCCACTAGCTCTAACTAGACACACCCAGATCTTGTCTCATTTCTATTGTGCAAATTTTCTTTATCACGCATATTTGCATTAGTATTAATTTCTTAAAAATAGTACACTGAAATACTGATGCTGCTGAGAGACCTTTTGTCTTCTCTCACCATATACCAGGCACTGAACACACATGCATATATAGGTACCCCTCTACCTGGCTCTGTCCTTAATTGTCTTTCTCCACTTGACCCATGCCAAATACAACCTGCTGACAAGAGGTCCCTTGTCCACCATCTGGATCATCAAGACTGAACTGAGATCCAGGTCTGATTCTGTCAAGCAACCTAAACTGAACTTTCATATCTGGGTCTAAAACAGAGACATGAGTGGGTTCTCTTCCCTTATGCTGGAAGCTCTGCATGTCCTTCAGATCAACCCGAGTGATGAATGTTTCTCAGGACGGAGGAAGTGGCTGTAGCTCCAAACTTCACCAAGTCTAGAGTTCAGAATCTCAGCCCTGCAAAAGTCCAGCTTCTGTGGCTAAGGCCCACAACTCATGCAGACTCTCTGTAGTAATGGAACTAAATGCAGGGCCAACCCTCTGCTCTACCTGCTCAATCCCCAGCCTGGGAATTGCCTCTCACTGCACTGAGAGCTATGCCCACATGGCCTCTTTAACAAGCAGGACCTATTCCAGCCCTCTGCTCATACCCAAATGCAGCCACCCTCCCCTGTGCTTGCTCACGGTTTCCAACACTCTGCAGCAGTCAGCACCCACAGGCTATGCAACAGAACTCCAGAGCACACCAAAACGTTGTTGAAGAACAAAGCGGCTTGCCAGGGCTGCCACTTTGGATAGCATGAGGAGCTTCTAGGGAGGAATAGTCCAACAGGGGCAGGCTCTTCTGAGAACTCACTGCTGGTTTCTTCTGAGGCAATCACATCTCCTGAGGGAAGAATCAGCACACAGTGGATCTGCTACTTGCGTGGGAGCCAGTTAGAACCAGGAGTGGATTCCGTGAGTATCTTGTGCCTCCCATTTACTAAGGCGCAGGTTATACAAGGAGAACAAAAAATGGGCACTGGAAAGGGTTTGCCTCTGGGCCTCAAGCAGGACTCCCCTCTGAGACTTAGGCTTCAAACCTGTGCTCCACGACCTCAGTGGCATAGAATCAATTGTATTTCTCAATGAGGGGCTGCTGTTCCAAGCAGAGAACGGAGGCCAACATACCTCAGATTACTTTTACTAGATATTCAGGGTGGACAGCAGGGCACAGAACAATGTCTCTCTGGGGATAAGAACTAGCTGCATAGAACTGAGACCTCTATACAGTGACCTTCTGCAGACGCTCAGGTGCGGTGACCTCTATAAGGAAGCAAGCAGTGTCACACTTGTCTGCCACCTGGAACAGAAAGACTACGTACAGTGTTCTTCTGGTACTAATGTCAGCTAAAATCTGGACACTTGCTCATGCTGAGGTAGGGAAGGATGTGCGTTTAAACTGTATTATCTAAGCTGCTTTCAGATTGAGGTGGGCAAACAATGGCATAGAAACATTAGGGATTTTACCCAGCTGACAGGCAATAAGAGCACTTAGCTCTGGATCCAACTGCTGCCTCTCCAAAGCCTCCTTTCCTATCCTAGTGCCATGCAGACTGCCCAGTAGGCCTACAGACAGGGCAGGGTTGCACTCTTCAGGTGCACACATGCTAGCCCACACCTCCAGTCTCAGATACCTGCAGCCATTTGGATGATGTATCCCAGGAGACAAACCCACAGGGTTTGTGCTGTGGTCTCCATGTCAGCACCTGGTAGGGAAAGGATGAAGTTACACTGGGGCCTTCTTAATGTTTGCTGTCCCAGACAGAAAGGACCCATCCAGCCTGGATTCTAAGGCCCTAGCTGTGAAATGGTAACATGGGTCAGAAGTTCTCACCCACTATATTGCTGATATATACCTTTTGTGACTGGGCATGGATTCAGGACATAATGAGGAGAATCAAAGTCTCTGAGCTTTTCCAATAGCCACTGCTCCGTTGATAGACAGTCTTCATGATGCACACTGCCTTGTGTAATGCAGTGTGCGTTATATCCTGTTCGAGCCACTCCCTACCCAGCTGAGTCCCATAACAATCACCCAGAACACCTATTCTTTGTCCAGGTCCTTAGAGAAGACACTGTGAGTTCTACCTGTGAGAAGAGAGAATGGCAAAGAGAATAAGGAAGGCATGGCAGTTAAACACAGAGAAAGAGACACCGAAACTGAGGCTGATTCCTGCAACAGCAAGGTGGAGCACCAGACAAAGAAGTCTCAGGGTCCTGAAGTGAAAGAATACTGAGATGGAAATACAGGAGAGAGTTTCAGGGCTCAGCCCTGTGCCCGGGCACTGCACTGAGCATGGGACAGGTGGTGACTGACTGTCACAGCCAATTCAAGAGGCAGGCCCTGGGAGTATTTCCATTCTTCAGAGGGAACATGACACAAACAGACTGAGTAACAGGAGGACAACAATAGAAATTGTGCTCTAAAACCTCACTAAAATTCTTGATGGTGGTGTGACCTGCAATCCCACGGAACTTTGGGAATAAAGCTCAAAAATTCCAGGTTGTCCACTGAGACACAGCAGTAGTCTAAGGCCAAAAGGGAGTATACACAGAGGGGCACAGACAAAAAAGATGGTGGAACAGAAAAGACAGAAGGAAAGACAAAGCCTTGGGGTGGGAGAACAAAGGTCGTTCACCTTGCGTTGGCTGATTCCTACTTGGGGCACAGCTGTCCTGCTCCTGGCTGGCCTCTGTTAGATGCGGCCTGTCCAGAGCCTTCCAGGGTCTTATGAGGCTTAGAAATGCGGGCTGTCCTGCCCTCCAGCTGCCTGAAATATTAGAGCCCAAGGCTATCACTTGTCTGGACACATCCTGTGAGCCTGCTACTTCTAATGACATCACGGCACAGGCAGTAGGGGTCTGGGTCCTGAGGGATGAGGGCATGTGGCTCAGAACCTGAACGAAGTGACTGTCTTTGAGTGCTCTCTGGACCTTTCTGGAGGCTCTGCCTCTCCACCAACCAACCCACCCAGTCTACTCTTTGCTACACACAGCCTTCTTCTCTCATGCAGTTTCTCATTTTGATTCCTTGCCCTTGTAACTCTTGTTATGTATTAGATTAAGGAAAAGAGTATAAAATCAAGGCAATCTGTGGGGGGGTGGGACTGAATACAGCATCTTCAAACTGAGCTCATAAAAATTCACGTTTTTATTTTATATTGAGTTAGAGTCCCATTAGGTTGCCATGTTGTTTAGACTGGGCTCATACTTAAAGAGTCTTATGAGTTGATTTACAAGAGAACCTGGGGTTGCAGTCATGCAACACCACAGGCACTATATTTCTCTCTATCAGAGACCCACCACACTTACTGCACTACCCCAACTCTCAATCTGCAGCCATATCAGATTGCTACTTCATGAGATCCCCCAGCAAGGTCACCCTTGCCTTAGTCAGTGAGTTAGCAGTTCCTTTTGCCTCTTGTCTCCATGCGACACTTAATTTTTCCTCTAAAACAATTTCAGCTATGAATGACCTCACAAATCAAAACTTTCCTCTTTCATGTCATTGCTCTGCATGTTCTAACCTATCTACCATGTGTAACAAAGACGTGGTCACCAAGGAATGAAGCTGTCCATCACTTGCCAAGGATGTCCTGTAGACTCACCAATCACTTCCTCCTAGCAACAGCTGATCTGTTTACTGCCCCCATCACTGGTCTTCTTCAGAACCATGGAAATGGAATGCTGCAGTGCACCACATAGGCATCCTTCACTGAACTCCCGCCCGGTGTATGTATTTTGCCTGGTCACCTTTCCACACCAAGAGGACTCCATGGTTTGCAAGGACCTGTTTATCTACCCAATGCCCACATTTCGTATTATTTGACTTCATTTGACCCCAGGTCCACACCCTGTGACCCCTTTCTAACTTACAATATGGCCATGGTGTGAATCTCACCCATGGGTCAACAAATTTATTGCAATGGTCCAGAGGCAAATATGAACCTCTTGTGAACAGACACTTTCTGCTGCACTTACTCAATTCTGCTGCCTCTGCAGGAAGACAGCTAAACCAGATCATGTGATCACATGGGATGAAAATGTGATTGACAGGCCTGCAAATATACCCTAGCAGTGCAACACTTCCGTTGAAAGTGTGAGGTGGTGAGTTCAATTCCCAGGAAAAAACAAACAAACAAACAAAAAGCTAACCCTGATATAAAAACAGCACATGGATTAAGAATACGAGTGTCATCAGCTTGCTGTATCACACTGCAAATAGGAACCTGGCGTCTAGGAATGCATGGCCAAATCCGTAGCAAAATACAGCAGTTCAATGGAAAAAAAAATAAGCATGGAGGAAGAGACTCTCTGTGAAGGCCCTGGGTTCCACTACTAGTACTGCAGAAACAAGTAAATGAAAACAATATCAGGTCTTCTTGTTTTCTTCTTCAGATCTCACCAAGTGGTCTCTCTAACATGCACAATGACCACAGTGCTACCTATTAATGGGACTCTCTCAGGTGGTCTCCAAAACAGTGAGCTAAATAAACCTTTGTCTCCACAACTCATCCAGGCTTGGATATTTTATGACAGAATTGGAAGACAGAATAATACGAGTGCTGCCTATCCTACCTCTTTTCTCCCCTGGGCTTCCCCATGGGGCCCTGGATGGACTTGTGGCTTCCACATTCCGAGGTGTGTCAGTGTTCCATGGGAGTCATCAGGCTGCCTGTCATTTCCTCAGACCACGGGCTGCCACAGATGCAAAGAAGTGGGGCCCCATATGGCCTTTTATATATCCCCTTGGGAAGAGGAGACCACTGAGAAACAAGGGAGTGACGAGGTTCCCATCAACAAAGTGAACTTATGTGACCGTAGTCTGTGGTCCATCCACTTGCTGAACAAGAAATATCCATATCCTCATGGATTCTATGAAAATGTAGTAGCTAATTGTTATGCTCATCATTAAACAAGTAAAGGCATTACAAAAAAGTACATCTGCTTTATCTTGTTTTATGATGATTCATTTACCTCATACAGGGTCTTCCAATGCAGTTCAGACTTATAGTGTCCTCTGGTCTCAGCCTCTCCAATCCTAGGATTACAGGTGTGCATCACCATGCGTGGATGTGGAGGCAACTCAGAATATCTCATGTTCCAGGAACAGCAGACAGTACTGCAGTCAAACTCAGGTCCTTGTGCACATTAAGTGGGTGCTTAGACTACCAAGATAACTTCCTCCACTTTTATTGTTTGTGCATAGGTTCCCCCAAAGCCTCATGCAGTCCTGAGGCAACTTCTGGAGATTGTGAATGATTTTTTTAAGCTCATTACTTAGATAACTGTGATTGATTATTGTGCATGTAAATGCTTCACTTGCCCTGCAGTATGTAATTTGCATTACAATGTAAAAAGCACTGAGAGGATAGCTAGCTGCTTGAGATCCTTTCACACCCTGGGGAGGATCATGGGGACAACAGAGATCAAGTTAGAACACCCTCAGATCGATAGCAATGCTCTTCTGAAGCCTTCACGCACATGTCAGCTACAATTGTCACAGTGATGTGGACACTTATGACGGAGAAAATCTCCAATAGTTTGGGGTACATTTATATGTATCGAAGTTATATTGGTAGGTAGATCATGATATTTGTATTTCTTATAATCACATTCTTTCAAAAATTGTGATAATGTACTACTGCAATATTTATTACAGGTGATGGTTAGTACATTGACAATGTTGTACAATCATCATTATTCATTTTATGACCCCTTAGTCATCTTTAACGTAAACCGCAATCAGTGGAATAGACACACTCTGTTGTCCACTCCTCTGAAGGCTGGAAATCACCATTCTGCTCTCTCCATGGATTTGCCCATTCTGAACATCCTATAGCATTAGAATCTAACATATGTCATTTTTCATGGCTGAATTGTTTTACTGAGCATCATGTCTTAATCGTTTGACTTAACAGCCATGCTGAGTATTTCATTTCTCTTTATGAATGTTCCTGAATATTCCACTGTATGACAATATCACAGTGATTATTCTAATTACTGGGATTGGCTACTGGGCTTGGATGAAAAAGACTCTGATAAATATTACTTTTACGTATTCTATGTAGGCTAATATAGCACATGTAACATATGCATTGCATATAACAAAGTTTATTTTCATATACACAAAAGAGTGAGATTTCTGGGCAATGGAGACACATGTCTTCATTATTCTATCTGAGGTCTTAGAAGATTCATCTTCAATTACATGGTGAATGTCCCTCACATTTATGTCTTCTATACACTTGGGTTCTGAGAGTACTATAAGGCAGGAATCTGCCAGTCTAGATGATATATTTCTGTATGATACTCCTATTGGAGTATAACAGTTATTTGTCATGCAAGGAAGCACTAGTCAGGGTTGTACTGATGAGAGTGAAAGAATTTAACAAGGCCAAGGAGAGTGTAAAATTGAAGAAATTGCAAAAGAACAATGAACAAGTCAAAGGGAGAACGTTAAAACCAAGGTCTGAGACAAAACTGGAAAAACAGATTGATCACAGAGAGTGTCACATTCAGACTGTCTTTAGGACTCCATACAATCTATCTAATGCACAGGGATACCTGTATTATTTCTATAGTTAAACCTTCAAGGACATGTCACCTACACCTGTCAGAGATGTGGGTAATTACTATTATACAGATGCAAAAGTTATATGTCTGGTTATATAGGTCTTATATTATTTTTGCCTTAAATATCCGGCAGAAATGTGTAGAAACAAAGTATGAAAAGTGAAACCTTGAGCTATGGGAGGCTCAAGTCAACAGATTGGGACATAGTCAGTGCTGTGGACAATGCAGTACAATTGTAGAATACTGCACTGTATTGGATTATTTTGCTCAATTCATGGACCAACAAATGTTTAAATGGCAATGGAATACCCATGTCTGACAAAACTAAACATAAAGAGGGAATATAAACGAAGGACAATTTTGTATATGCATTAAAAGATAATAAGGATAGATGTGAAGCTACTTTCTCTTAATTCAATGACAAGAAAGCTTTGTACTAATAATATTTGGAGAGGATATCATACCTGCATCTTGTACTATCAATAAGTATTATGAACCAGTCCGACCCCAGGTTCAGTGACTTTGTGGGAGAGCTTCCTGGTACCTTGGGGCGGCCGGAACAAATACCGGTCCCAGCTGAGGCGTGGTGTGGGCAGAACACCCTCAAACCCACTTGGGACGCCCCCCCAACACTCCACCGCACCTCAGCCACCCCACCCACCGAGTATGAAATTCTGCCGCATTCCAGGAACCCCAAGAGCAGGTCTGGGGGCTGGTGAGATGGCTCAGTGGTCTAAAGCATCTACTTAGAACAAGCTAAGCTAAGCAAAGCACAGGGACCGCGGTTCAATCCCCAGCACCACATGCCAGACAGCCCCGCCCCCTGGTGGGCTGAGCTGGCCACACACACACAAAATAAATAAATTAATTAATTAATTTAAAAAAAAAGAGCAGGTCTGGTGTGGGTGTGGGAGAGCTTCCTGCTACCCTGTGCCGAAGAGACCAGTATCAGCCCACGCACAGCGTGGGTCAGAACCTCTCCCACCCCCTTGGGCAGCCCCCAAACACTCTGCAGCACATCCCCCCTCCCGGCCCGGCGAATAGGAATTTCTACGGCGTTCCTGGAACCCCCAGGCCCAGTCCCAGGCCAGACCCAGTGAGTGTGAGGGAGAGCTTCCGCTCCCCCATACTCCACCTTGCCCCTGCAGGCACAGCTTAGGCTTGGCATACACGCCTGGGGTGTAACCCTGCAGCTGCAATCCCTGCAGAGAGTGTAGAGAATAGATCCACCCAGCTAGTCCAGGAGCAGAACATCTTGCCACAGGGGCACAACAGGTTCACCCTCAAGGGCAGCAGCAGGAAGGAGCTGAGCACAGCAGCCAGATCCAAGCCAGAAACAGTAGATAAGTCCAAACTTTGTAGAGCTGCACCTGAACTTCAGTACATGCGAAGGTTATAACTACAACAAAGAATTACAACACAGGTCAGAAGATAGTGCTAAACAATATGACGAGAAGTAACAAAATGCAACCTTAGAACCCAAGCCCACCTGTGACAAGTGCAGAGGACACTAAAACAGAAAAAATTGGAAATCACAACACCTGAAAGCAATGAATCAATGGCTTCTGAAATAAAGAAACAGCAGCAGAAACATATAGAGGACCTCAGATTGGAAATAAAAAAAGAAATTCCTGAATTAATAACAACTGCACTAAAGAATCAAATGCAGAAACATATGGAAGAAACCCAGTGCCCACCCAGAACAAGTGCGGAGGACACAAGCTAGGCTCAAATGCATGAATTAATAGCGTCGATAGTAAATAAGCAACAGCAGGAAGATATAGAGGAAATCAGAGCGCAATTCGTTTCTGAAATAAAAAAAGAACTCTCAGAACTCATAACATCTCAAGAAAAGAGGCAACTACAGAAACATAGGGAGGAAACCCAATCTGAAAAAAACACTGCAGTAAAAGAATTTATAACTGCTTCTAGAGAAGATATTGATAAAAAAAAAATAGAGGGGATAAGGAAAATGACGGATTCCTTGAATGAGCAATACAGGAAACAAAAAGATCGCATGAAGCAGAGTCAAAGAGACATAGAGGAAATTAAAATCTCAATCACAAGCTTGCAAAACCGTTAAAGTGAAAGTGAAGACAGAGTTTCATATCTTGTACATGCTGGTGCAGCTAGTGAAAAGGTAAGAAAAGATTTCTTGTAAACGAGGACGCAGGAAAGAATAATCCATCACCTGCAAGATGATGTAAAGATGAACAATGTGAGACTAATACTCATCAATGACAAAGAAGGAGTCAACACAAATGACATTAAAAAAATATGGGCAGAAGTAACAGCAGAAAACTTCCAAAATATGAGGAAACAATCTGACATTCAGGTAACTGAGGCATACAGAACGCCAAGGAACCTCAACTCAATGAAGAACACATCGAGACATATAATAGTCAAGATCCCAGAAATTCAGCACAAGAATAATCTACTGAAAGCCGCTAGAGAAAAGAAGCAGATCACATTCAGAGGAAAACCCATCAGAATTACGGCCGACTTCTCTTCACAAACCATGCAGGCAAGAAGAGCATGGAGCAGAGTACTTCAGGTCCTCTGTGAAGAAAAATTCCAGCCCAGACTACGGTACCCTGCAAAACTCCCTTTCAAGTTTGATAGAGAAGTGAAATACTTCCATGACAAAGAACAGCTAAAGAATTTCGCGATGAGAAATCCAACCTTACACAGGTTACAGAAAGATATTCGGAGAGAGAACGAAACGATCAGAACTGCACGAATGAGATCAGAAACAACCAATTAAACAGGGAAAGCAATTCAACACAGGACAAAAAGGAGTAAGCGATAACAGGTAAATAACATGGCAACCATAATTCAATACATCTCAATTATAAACATGAAAGTAAATGCACTCAATTCACCAACTAAGAGAAATAGACTGGCACAGTGGATTAGGAAACAAAATCCAACAATATGCTGTATACAAGAAACACATTTAACTCATAAAGACATTCATAGGATGGAACACAATACTACATGCCCCAGGACCTTAGAAAAAAACAGGGTATCAATGCTATCCTCAGACAGTACCAGCTTCAAATCAACAATGATCAAGCGAAATAAAGAAGGCCACTATATACTGGTTAGGGGAAAAATTCAAGAGGAAGAGGTAACACTCATAAATATGTATGCACCAAACA
>NW_004524844.1:41942-43957 GCF_000260255.1 Octodon degus
AACTAAATGACACCCTACTCAGCAACCAATGGGTCACAGATGAAATTAAACAAGAAATTCAACAATATCTACAATTCAATGAAAATTCAAGCAAAACTTATCATAATTTATGGGATACGATGAAAGCAGTTCTCATTGGGAAATTCATAGCTGTGAACTCACACATTAGAAAAACAGAACGGGAACAAATAAATACCCTAATGCTCCACCTTCAACAACTAAAAAAGGAAGAGCAAAGCAAACTCAGAGCCCATAGAAGGGAGGAAATCATAAAGCTTAGAGCAGAAATTAATTCAATTGAGACAAAGAAAACAATTTAAGGAATAAAAGAAGCAAAAAGCTGTTTCTTTGAAAGATTAAAGAAAATTGATGAGTCCCCAGCTCACTTCGTCAAACAGAGGAAAGAAAAAATTCAAATACAAGCAATAAGGAATGACAACGGTTTAATTAACACAGACTCAGTGGAAATTCAAAAGATTATCAATAGATATTTTGAGAATCTTTACTCTCACAGAATAGAATTCACGGAAGAAACAAACGGATTCCTAGAAATGTACAAATTACCTCAACTGAATCAATAAGATATAACCACGCTCAATCGCCCAATAACAGCCAATGAAATATGAAATATAATTAAAAACTTAATGGCAAAGAAAAGTCCAGGTCCGGATAGATTCACAGATGAATTCTGCAAGACATTTACAGAAGATGTAGTCCCTATACTCCTCAAACTTTTCCAAGAAATGGAAAAGGAAGCAACACTCCCAAAACCATTCCTGGAGGCAAGTATTATAGTGACACCAAAACCAGGGAAAGATGCAACTAAGAAAGAGAACTAGAGACCAGTCTCCATCTTCAACATAGATGCCAAAATCCTCAATAAAATACAAGCAACTACAATACAGCAAATCAACAAGAGGATCATACACCATGACAAGGTAGGATTCATCCCAGGGATGCAAGGATGGTTCAATATTCGAAAATCTATCAATGTAATACACTATATCAATAGAGCGAAAACTAAAAACCACAAGATCATCTCCATTGATGCAGAAAAGGCTTTTGACAAAGTCGAACACTCATTCATGTTCAAAGTACTAGAGAAAATTGGACTAGATGGCATCTACTTCAATCTGGTAAAAGCCATTTATGAAAACCCAACAGCTAACATAATCCTAAATGGGAAAAAGTGAAATTTTTTACACTTAGATCTAGTACAAGACAAGGAAGTCCTCTATCACCACTCCTATACAATATAGTTCTGGAATCATGACCTACATCCAATAGACAAGAGAAAGAAATAAAAGGAATAAGAATAGGCAAAGAAGAAGTTAAAGTATCTTTATTTGCAGATGACATGATACTTTTACTTGACTGACCCATACAGCTCCACCAAGAAGCTACTAGAATTAATACAGAAATTCAGTAGCATAGCAGGTTATAAAGTCAATACCCAGAGACCCAGTACCAGCCCAGGTCCAGTGAGTGTGTGGAGAGCTTCCTGCTAAACTGCGCCGGCGGGACCAGTCCCAGCCCAGGCGCAGGGTGGGCTGAACCCTCTCCCAACACCTTGGGCCGCCCCCCACCACTCCGCAGTACATCCCCCACCGCGCCTGAAAAGTAGGAATTCCTGACGCGTTCCGGGAACCCACAAACCCAGTCCTAGCCCAGATTCCGTGAGTGTGTGGGAGAGCTTCCTCTTCTCCCTACTTCACCTTGCCCCCTCCAGGCACAGCTTAGGGCTGGCACACACACCTGGGGTGTAACCCTGCAACTGCAATCCCTGCAAAGAGTGCAGAGGTTAGATCCACCCAGCTAGTCCAGGAGCAGAACATCTTGCGACAGGGGCACAACAGGTTCATCCTTAACAGCACCACAGGAAGGAGCTGAGCACAGCAGCCAGACCCAAGCCAGACACAGATGGATAAGTCCAAACTTTGTAGAGCTGCACCTGAACTTCAGTACGTGCGAAGGTTATAAGTACAGCAAAGATCTACAACAAAGGTCAGAAGACA
>NW_004524844.1:54261-73845 GCF_000260255.1 Octodon degus
AGGAGGAACTCTTGAAGACATAGGGGTAGGCAAAGAGTTCATGGACAGAAATCAAATCGCACGAGAAACAGTTGAAAGAATTAACAACTGGGGCTTCCTCTTACTGAGAAGTTTTTTCACGTCAAAAGAAATTACCAACAAACTGAAAAGGCAACTCACAAATTTGGAAAAAAATCATGACAAATAAGAATTCAGACAAAGGTCTGCTGTCTAGAATCTATAAAGAACTAAAAACACTAGGACCCCAAAATTTAAAACCCATCCCAGAATTGGGCATCCGAGATGAACACACACTTCTCAGAGGAAGAAATTAAGCAAGCGAATAAATATATGAAAAAATGCTCCACATCACTAGCTATTCGTGAAATGCAAATTAAATCCACACTGAGATATCATCTCAACCCAGAAAAAAATGGCAATCATAAAGAAATCACCCAACAACAAATGTTGGAGAGGCTGTGGGGAAAAAGGAACCCTTCTCCTCTGTTGGTGGGAATGTAGACTGGTGCAACCATTATGGAAATCAGTATGGAGACCCCTTAGCAAAGTTGCTCTGGAAATCCCCTTTAAACCAGCAATTCCTCTACTGAGAATTTTCCGCGAGTATCTGAGAACATCATGTCATAGTGATATATGTGTGCCTATGTTGATAGCAGCACAATTTGTGATAGCCAAATCTTGGAAACAACCAAGATGCCCATCACCTGAGGAATGGTTGAGAAAGATGTGGTGTTTTTACACAATGGAGTATTATTCAGCTATTAAGAATGATAAACTGCAAGCCTTTATATTGAAGTGGATGCCACTTGAACATATACTCATAAGTGAAATAAACCAGACACACATGTGTAAATATCGTATAGTCTAGCTAGTATAAGAACTCCAAAGAAGAAATACAAATAGAAAGATATAATACAAGTAAAAGGAAGGCAGGATCTCAAGGGATAACTAATCAAGAGAGGAAAAGGAGAAAAGCTAGGAAACATGACAATGTCAGGCCATACAGTTATATGTAAAAGATGAGCAAGGCAATGACCCTGAGAATATTCAGAAGGTTTTTTTAATCTAGCAGTTAATTGGAAAGATTCTCACCCTGACAAACTATATATACTGATACCTGTGAAATAAGCTACTGCACTGCAGATGGTAATCTGTAATAGTAGTTTCATGTTTGTAGTGCCTGTCATTCTGGTATTCTGAATATGGGCTGCTTGTCATGACATGCCAGTTACTGCTATGATGTCTCTTGGGTAGGTGGATATTCAAGAAGGGGGTTGTGACTGAAAACAAGACACAGGAAAAGGAACATTGTGGAACTGTCCTGCTTCAAGGTTGTATATGTTGAGATTTTTGGACTTATGTGCAAACATGAGAAGTATATAATTCTTCATGCCTATTTTTAAAATATATGCTGATTTTTAAATGTTTTTTATCATATTCTGCAAGGACTTAAAGTTTAACATGTCAATACTTGATGAAAAATTCCTGTTCCATAGTATACCTAAGATTTTTGATATGCAGACAGATAGTGAGATAAAGCTTAGCAGCCTAAGTTGTTTGATAATAACAATAAGCTTGTCTTCTGGATGGTTAACAACCTAAGTTTGCAGACCAAAATTAGAGAAAAAGGAGGGCTACAAGGAAATGCAACATTTTGACCCTAACCTTCTAAGGTCAATTAAGACTCAGGACATATGAGAACTTGTACTGTACCGTCATGTAACTCGGTAGTGTCCCAACTTTTCTGATCAAGGAGATTATGGGGCCAAAGAGGAAAGTGATCGATGATGTAGAGTGTGCCTAAGGAGAGTCACATGGAGAGAAAACGTTCTCTCGGGCTTTTACAGAGAGCACATTGGCCAAGCAAGGGCCATGACTCATCCACATGGCTGACATGATAAAGGTTCTACAATCTTAGGTACAGAATCTCAAGATAAGTCCTGAGAGGATTTCACTGACCTTCTGAGACCCAAAAGCTACAACTCTTGTTGCATAGGTCCTGCTTTACCTTGGTCTTAACCATCCAGTAGAAAAGTATAAAAACGAAATATAAGAAGTAAAGCCATGCTGCTATGTTGAGCTGTTGGGAACTCGGGTCAACAATTTCTGACATTGCCAGGTAAGTGAAAGACCTAATACCGTTATGGGCTGCTGGACTCTTTTAGAATATTTTGCTAAGTTTACACACCTATAATATTCAAATCATGGAACTTAGCAAAAAAAGGGTGTGCAGATGAATGTCCATTTTGTATCTGTGTATTCAAAGTGGTTAGGATAGATATATAGTTACAATCTGTTAATGAATAGAATGATTAGTTCTAATGGTGTTTGTAAATAGGAAATCAATTCCGCATCTTGTACAGCAATTAACCACTAAGAAGATTGTATGCAGTGTGTTAGTTATTGAAACTGTCCTAACGATTTGATTTGAAACTGTCTCATTGCTATTTGTTTATCAATAAAATTATGTGATAAAACAGTACATAGCATTCATAACATAAAAAAACCCTTGTCAACAATTTTACCCTGGAGCTGCATCTTCCTTCGCCTCAGTCCCCTTCAGTACCTTCAACTGGACTCACAGCACTTCCCAGGGCACTCATTTTCCGAAACACTTGGAGTGCAAAGGCCAGGAATTTTAAAAAAGTGATACTATTCCCCCTCACCATATTCGCGATAGAATTACAAATTCGGATCCCAGCGTTCATGCCTTCCTGGGTCCTTTAATCATATCATGGAATGGATATTCATATCACCCTTCCTATTGAAATTTGCTACAAGATATCTTCAGTCTTGGCTGTGAGCCTCCACTAACAATGAATTTCTCAAGATAACTGTGACAACAGGCACTACCTTTTACATGGGAGTGAACCATCATATTCTCAATCTTCTGTGTCCCAAAAATGATGTCCTCATTTAATAGGCTGTAAACTAAGAGAGTCTTCACCACTTCATAACAACTAAAATACAGGAATGATAGGTACTAGCCCAAGTATAAATTGCTGAATTAATGAGGAGGTCATCTAACATGACTAAAGCGCAAAAACAACAGCATATCTTTCCTGAGACCACATACTCTTTACCTCCCAACAAGAGTCATAGTTACAATCCCCTCTCACTTTTACCACCCCACAAGGGACAACACAATCTGTTCCTTATGTATCACAAAAGTTGTACCTGAATGTCTGGCCTAGCAAAAATCTGTATAACCCTAATGACACCTTGTCTCAAGCCAGAGGATCCCCCCATCTTCCTCAGATTCTCTCCATGTGCTCATCATTGGTAAAACCCACCAACATCTCTTTTGCTTCCTCTTCTCTGTTGCTTCCAACAGAGAAACCTAACATGGAACCCTAGACAAAGTCCCTTTGAGATCATGATGCAGAATGCAATAGATGAATTAACATTGTGTTCTGTGCATTCCAGTAGGTGGCTGATAGACATGAAAACACCAAGAGACAGTCTGTGAAATGGAAGATTTATGAGGGAAATAAAATGAAAGGACATGAGTTATTCGCAAATTTCTATTGTCGAGAAGTAGCAGGAATGTGTCCAATAACCTTTGTTGTGGTTATTTTTCTAACATTGATTAAACAAAATATGCAACACAAAAATTAAGGAAGAAAAGATTTACTTACCTCCAAGTTTTTGGAGGTTTCTGTCCATTCATGGCTGGCTATAAGAGCAAAAGGGAGGACAAGCTAGGAGCAAACCTCTCTCTTTCTCTCCAACACATTGTATACTGGTTGCCTGACCCAGGTGGCAGAGAGTAGCAGTCACAGTCATAATCCCAGCATTGGACCACGAATCAATACAAACCCCATAATCCTGCCCCATGACCCCATATATCCTTGGGAAGCATCATCAAACAAACCAAAACAAGGTTACTTGGCAAAATCTTATCAGAGGTGCATACTCCAAAACAGCATCGACTGGCCACATCTCACAGCCTTGCGCATATTGATGAAGCCCCACCAGCCAAATCCAGCCTGGGAAACCAGCGCACAACAGCACCACTTGGAAAGGTTCCAGTGTACCTACATCCAAACACCCACTACAAAAACACAGTCAGGGGAATGATGTGCATCCAACTCATTGCAACGTTTCTCTTTGGCAATAGGGGAAAAAGCAGATTGTGAGCTGAGAAGATAAACAACTAGATACTGGTGAAGTGGGGTCAATGAATGAACAAATGTCTCTAAATATAATTAATGGGGCTGTCATTGGCTGAATTCTGAGTTCTGTCAAGGAAGTGAGTTAGGTCCATGCTCCGCCCATGAGGACCAGAGAGAAAAACTGCTGCCCAAGGCTACACACAAAAATATCTGTCAGAGAGACAGAGAGAGCACAACTGAATGGACATGGTACTCCAGCGAGTGCCACAGGCAGGGATCTCAGAAAGTCAGAGGAAGCTGACAGGGAGGGGTCTAGAACCTGGGATGCATTGCCTTTTTTAAGTCTTGGATTCATCAGTCAGTTGAGAGTACTTTTGTTTGATTTTCATAGAAATTCAGCATTGGCAAGGTGCAGCTCTGCTACTAGTTCCAGTGTCAGCACCTTGAGCTAAGGTCTGTATCCGAGGCTGATGATTGCTGCTGATGCTGTTGTTGATGATGATGATGATGATCAATACCCACAGCCTAGCTTCTTACATCCTCTTCTACCTGCAGCGGGTCAATACCAGCCAGCTCTGTGGTTTGCCAATCTCTCTCAACAACTCTCTGTAGTGGATCTTCCTTTGTTTCTGATCTCTGCAGCTCTTCTGGGATAATAAACCCGAGTGGTTATTAATTTTTTGAAAGCAAGCCCTCTGTCCGCAGCTTTTGGGGCAATAATCCAGAATATATTTACAGGATGGACAGGGCAAGCTTTGTTTGAAGAAAGCCTGTGCTGTAGCAGAGCAGGTTCAGCACAACAAACAAAAAAATTGAAAAGAAGTAAATGATCAATGATTGTAAGACATTACAGACCAGTGCTCCAGAAATAACTATACTGTCCTGTGATTGTTGCAATTTGATCCTGCTGATTATTTGGAATTGAAATCTATGTTTGGTGAAGATTTGACCCATCTACTTGTGATAATTTCAAGTTGCCAATTTGTTCATATTCAGGCATGTAATTAGTCTGAATTCAGGCCTGCTGATTGGTCCAAATCGGTCCACATTCATGGTGCAGGCTTAGAATATGGATTTACCTCAATTTTGTTTTGCTGCTAAGAAGATTCCTGCTGGACTGGTGGAGGCCATTGAGAGTCATTGCAACTCTTGTGGTGGCAGTCAAGGTTAGGCAAGAGGACATGCCAGAGCTGGACTGACAGCTGCATGTCTGCACAAGAATGACCTGACCAATGGCGTGCATCATGCAGAAGGGCTATCTGCATCCTCAATATATTTCAGATACAGTAAAGTGGACTGGTCTCTTCCTGAATGCTTTCACAGTAAATGTGGTTTCCTGGCCACTTCTTCAGAGTTCGGAGCAGCATTTGGGATGGTGGGAGCAAGAGAGTAGCACTGTCATTGATAACTCAATTGCCCTTCCTTTCATAGTGAACCAGGTTAGAGCCAAGAAGTAAGCTTAGAATTGACATTGGGAAATGAACATATGTAGTCTCTTTCTATCCTCGGGACACTGGGAAGGAGCACTGGGAAATGAGGTGGAGTGAGAGGATTGCTGTTGGCCTACCTTCCTCTGGCCATCACAGCAGAAAAGGGAGAGTCAGTGGCTTCTCCTTTCTCTGACTGCTCTATGCTCCAGCACTGCGTGCCTGAAGAAGCAACATGGCATATGTATCCTCCAGGGCATCTGGATGGAAGCCTGCTGAACTCTAGTAGCCTGCCACTGTGTCTTCTGCCCCTCTGTGGAAAGGCAGGCTGGACATATTGCTGAGGACGCCCAAGTCCCACAGGAAGTGAGGTCTGCATCTCCCCCTTCCCTGTGTGTGGCATATTGGCCTGAGATATTAGCTTCCTTCCCTTAGCTCGTCCTCCGGCCTGACTCTCCCTGCCTTGTTTGCTTCTCCTCTCCCTTCTTCTTTGCTCACCTCTTGCATCTTTTTTGCAGGGCATCTCTAAGTCTATCTGTGCTTTGGTTCTCTCTCTCTCTCTCTCTCTCTCTCTCTCTCTCTCTCTCTCTCTCTCTCATACTTACTCTGCCAATAGCCAATTTTGTTTAATTCCTCCTTTGCCCTTACTTTTCAGATGTAGCTGGAATGTTCCTCTGGCCCCCTCACCAATGTGCTCCTGAAGTTCTTGTCTTCCTATCTCTGTCCCCTCAGGCCCAGGAATGACCATCCTCTCAAATATCTTATTTGGCTGAGAGGTGTCATGGGGAGCAAAGAAAGAAGAAATGCACATACAGGCATTTTTTCAGTCAGAATCTCCAAATTGATCATTCCTTACTCAATGCAAGGCTGCCATGAAGCCCACAGCTCCACTTCCCACAGCCAGGCCTTTGATGTCTGCTGGTTGGCATCACAGAAGTATATGCAATTGTGTTCACATGCATGTGCATGAAAGCATGGGCCTCTGTGAATGTGTGCATTTCTTATGCATACTCATTTGTGCTAGGAAATCCTACTATTTAGTTTGATTTTTTTTTAATCTTTCACTTCTGTCTCTTTCAGAACCACATTATAACTCACTAATTTCTTATTGGGATATGTCTTCAAGAGAGACAATTACATTTCTTTGGGAGAAAGGTGTCCTCTGTGTGTGTGTGTGTGTGTGTGTGTGTGTGTGTGTAATTTTTAACCATTTTTCGCTTTCTCTCTTCTTCTAGTTTCCTTTCTCACCTCTCTATTCTCTACCATCTCACATTATTATCAGCCTAATAGTTTGTGATTTAGCTGCATCCTTTGTTTTTAATTCATTGGGTTTTTTGTACTGTTTGTTTGTTTGTTTGTTTGTTTGTTTGTTTTGTGGTATGAGGGATTGAACTCAGAACCCTGTGCTTGTCAGACAAGCACTTATTCTACTGAGCCATCTCCCCAGCTTCAGTGTACTTTATAATGCTATTTTTTGGGGGACAGGGAGATTGCTCAGTAGAATAAGTGCTTCCCTGGCAAGTAAAAGGGCCTGAGTTCAATCTTCGGTTCCTCCAAAAATTAATTATTATTATTATTATTATTATTATTAATTATTTCAAAATGTTTTCTATTCCCTTCTATTACAGTTTGTCTCTAAGTAAACCGCAACATGCAGTCTAAAGCCTAAAGCCTCATGCAGTCATGGGCTGGACTTCTAGAGTTTGTGATTAACTCATGATTCACTGGGATTATGAGTGATCCAAGGCTGGGATTATGGGTGTGAGTGCTACACCCAGCCTGAAGCAGATTGCCTGTATGTAATATAAGAGAGACAGAGAGGCAGGCTTTCTCTTAATGTTACCATTGTTTTTGCTGCTCCCGTCACTTGCTCTCTGCTCTTTGCTGCCACTGTGAAAGGTTTTTCTCTGCCATGTGCCTGTTAGCCTTGCAGCCTGCTATGTATGGATTGAAACCTCCAGTAACTATGAGCTAAAAAAATTTTTCTTCCTGCACGTTGGGTGTCAGGTATTTTTTTCAGCAACAAGAGGAGAGCAACTGAGACACCTTCCCTGGAATGCTTCATTGTGCATTCTGCATGTTCCTACTTTGATTCTATTTCTCTAACAAATTTCTGTGAGAAAGCTTTTGCTCTTTAAAGATTTTGGTTCTACTTTTCCATCAGTTCTGCTCCCTCTAGCACAAACTGTCCATCTGTCCTTTTCTAGCCTGAATTTCTCTGAACTGACACAGCTCATGGCTATGAGACATGTCTGCCGCTGTGCTATCTTCTGCTGACTTGACCACTGTTATGGCCTTATAGTGGTTAAACTCTAGATTCTCACTTGTTCAGGTGAGGTCGGAAGGTAATAACACTCTGTTGCTTCTTCTCTGATCGCTGAAGCATCACTGCCACCATTCAGAACTCCATTCCATCAGGCACCAAACCTGCACCTGGGCAGCTGTTCTCCCAGGTTACTAGGGACAAGTACACTGGTATCCCTTCCATGTAGCAGATATCCCAAGAACACCAGGATGTCGTGACATCTTAAAATTAATAACACTTTTACACGCTTGAAAAGCCCACTTTCAGTCTTAACAAAGTGAAGCAACAGAGGCATACATCACCCTCATATATTCGGAAAGAATATTCAAAGTAATCCAGTAGCTAGTGATGATAGATAAAGCTTAAGGATAGACTTGGAAGGTGGAGTTGGATTGTTGGCCTCAAGATCATCCATGTTTATATGTTTCACGTAATTTTCCTTATCCACTTCTTGAATGTGAAGAGATTGGTATAGACACCTGGATCTTCATGTTTACCATCAGGAGTGAATCTCCAGGACACAAGGCCCTGAAGAAACCCACGGCAGATCACAGGACCTCCAGAGTCTACCTGTTGAGGAAAGAGAGGATGAAGTTAGGTACAGCGGAGAGGAGTGAGGAAGAAAAACACAGAAAGCCAGAGCACAATCCGGCAAAGGCAGAGGAAGAGAGGAGACAAAAAACACAGTACGAGAGTACTTAAGCGCTAGACATAAGCAAGGCGGACAAACCCAGCAGGCCCCAGAGACATATGGGTGCCAGAGGCATAGGTGATGGGGAGAAAAACCGACCTGGTGATCCCCAAAGACAATGAAAACACAGAGACCTGAGGCTTAACTACAAGGCTACACCCTTAATCCTCAAGTCATCAAACCATATCACTGTAGGTAGGCATCCTACACCATCCTAGACAGTTCTGCCTCTCACACACCAGCTTTCTCTCTCCCAGGCCAGAATGTAGCTACCATTCTGTTCTTACAACTGTGTTCAGTCTCCCAGAAACCCCCTGCTGTCACTCCTGAGTTTTTCTCTCCATCACCTGTCTCAGTACCAGGGCTCTGTGTGTTTTTGCAGACTTCTTAATTCTCTCTGATTCTCCTTGCCTTCTCTGTGTCTTCTTTACCCTATAACTCAGCTTTCCTTCTCACCCTCCTTCTTTCTTCTCTCTGTCTCTCCTTGCACCAACATCTTCTTATGGAACCATATCCTCGTGGTCCTAGGAGGTCTGAGAGTTTCCTTAATTCCTTATCAACCTTGTGTCCTCTGTGGGTTTTACAGCCCCTTCTCTATTCTAAACACTTGCCCCTGTCCCAGTCTCTTACCTTGTAAGTGTACTTATTGTTGAGTCCAGAAGCGCAGAACATACTGCGAGCATAGTAGGTACTCACTGCTCTGCAGGTTTTTGGATATTGAACTTGAACATACACACACTGTTGATTGTCAGGGTACAGGCCTGCAAGAAAGGACACAATGTCTGAAACACTCCTGCAACTGTACACCACTGCTGGTGGGAATGTGGTCTGACACAACCACTGTGGAAATCAGTGTGGACACTCCTGAAAAACTAGGACTGGAAATACTATTCAATCCAACTATTCTCCTTCTGGATGTTGTCTCAAAAGAACTAAAAACATCATAACACAATGATATACGTGCATCCACATTTATAGCAGGACAATTTGTCATAGCCAAATCTTGAAAACAATGAAAATGCCCATCACCCAAGGAATGGACTAAAAAGATTTGGTACTTCTACACAATGGAGTATTACTGAACTAAAAAGAAAGACAAACTCGAAGTCTTCATAGGTAAGTAGACCGAACTAGTGGCTATATTCATAAGTGAAATAAATCACACCCACACGTGTAAGTAGTATATTTTCTCCCTCGTGTAGGAATCCTAAAGAAAAAAATAAAACTGGAACAGTATAACAGATATAGTAAAATAGAAAGAAATGGAGCTTAAGTATTTAGCAATAAAGATGATAGAAAGGAAAAAACATAGGGGAAAAAGGGGAAAAATCATGCAAGTATATATACATGATAGCTGAGGTGACTGTACTAAAAATATCCATTAGTTTTCTGCCAATAGAAGTTAATGTGTAGAATTTTCACCTTCACTAAAACTGTGTCCTGAAACCTGTGATCTAAGCCGCTACATCAAGGACAGAAATGTTTAATATAAAGACATGCTTGAATACCTGTCATACTGGTCTTCTAAATGTGAATCATTTCTAATGCCACATCAATTATTACTATACTCTCTTAAAGTAATTTTAAAGGTTAAAAAATAAAAAAGAAGAGAGAAAAAATATTAAAGTGTTCTTCAAAGCAATCAGTAATATGCAATCATATGTCTGATTTTACTTAACAGTATGTGTTAATCTGAGCAACAGATTTGATGATAAAAATAGATAATACATAAACCACAATTATTCAGCTATACTTGTTTTGAAAATGTGTAAAATAAGACTGGCCCGATAGCTCAGAGGACTAAAGCACCTGCTTAGGCAGGCTCAGGGATGGAGATTCAATCCCTAGTGTGCTGTGCCAGCCCCGAGAGCAGGGCAAGGTGAGACAGTGACTGAGACTAGGCTTGGTGGTGCATGCCCTTTATCCCAGTGCTTGGAAGAATGAAAACAGGAGGATCACTATAAGTCCAGTCTCTGTAGTGAGACCTCGTAGACCCTGTGCTAAATACATAAAAAAAAAATATCTATAACATACATATTATTGTATGTTACCCTGTTTATGCCCTTTTATGCTTGTTTTTGCTTTTCTTTTTAATTTTTAAAATTGAACTAAATTAATTTAAAAAACAAACACTCTGGGTGGAGATCTCAGGTGTGCTGTTCCAGCTCCATGACCCAGATGTGCTTATGCAGGAAACAAGACTGGGCTTGGTGGAGTTCTCCTGTAATAACAGCCCTTGGGAAGCTGAAAACAGGATTGCTGAAAGTCTCATCACTGTAGAGAGACCCTGTATATCCTGTAGAAAAAAATCTGAAACATATGTATTGTTCTATGTTATTCTGTTTCTTTCTTTGTTTCTACTACTTGTTTTTGCTTTAGCTTTTACTTTTGAAATTAGTGAGGTTAAGCTCAACTGTCTATGTTGTAGGGTAATAACAAAATTAAATTAAATTTAAAATAAAGAAACAGGGCTGGAGAGATGGCTCAGTGGTCTAAAGCACCTACTTAGAACAAGCTTGGCAAGGCATCAGGGACCGCGGTTCAATCCCCCAGCACCACATGCCAGCCAGCCCCGCCCCCTGGTGGGCTGAGCTGGCCACACACACACACCACACTCTCTCTCTCTCTCTCTCTCTCTCTCTCTCTCTCTCTCTCTCTCATAAATAAAAAAAAAGAAAAATAAAATAAAATAAAGAAACACTCCTGGACAGAAACAGCCATATCAGTGAATCCAGAGACAGGAACCTTAAAACTCACCATTCAGTTTCAGACCCCAGCCTGACACCAAGCACCTGGTTCCAGGTCTCGGATTTGTAGAGGCAAGGTTGACAGTCGAGACAGTGTTTGACATCACAGCGGGTTTGTTCAACTTGATGAGCATGATGTCATTGCGATTCCGAGAGGATAGGTATTCTGGGTGTTCCACAGAGTAACTGGCCTCAATCATCTGTACCCCTGGTTCATAAGGTTGGGAAAGTCTGTGCAGACCTAGTCCAATGGTGTAGGATCTGAGAGCAATGGGAGAGTCAGTTATATGCCCTCTCTAGAAGCCCAAACTCACATGCAGGCCCAATTTCAATCCTAACCCCACTCCCACTCATCCTAAACATCAGCCTCATGCTCATTCCCATTCCCACAGCCCACCATGCTCAGACCCATCCCTAGTGCAGGCCTCATACCCTTTTGGACAGTATCTAAATCCCATCCCAATCTCCATTCCCAGCTTTAGCCCACATCCCAGTGACTAGGACAAGAGAAGTTCTGGCTAATGTGGAAGCCACTAATGCTAAAAAATGAAGTCGAATGGTACTGTATTATAATACCTTTAAAACTAATGCAGAATATCTACCATGAGCAACTACCAGAACCTGAAGGTAAGGCAACATTTGACGCGGCACTAACTCTATCAGGACACACCCAGATCTTGGCTGATTTCTACTGTGCAAATTTTCCTTATCAAGGATATTTGTATTAGTACAAATTTCTCTAAAATAGTACATTGAGATATTCATGCTGCTGAGAGAGATTTTGCTTTGTCTCACCGTATACCATGCATTGTACACACATGTATACCTAGGTCCCAATCCACCTGGCTTTGTCTTTAATTGTCTCTCTCCACTTGATCCATGCCCAATACAACCTTGGGGCAAGAGGTCTGTTGTCCACCACCTGGCTTATCAAGACTGAACTGAGATCCAAGCCTGATTCTGTCAAGCGATCTACTCTGCACTTTCATATCTGGGTCAATCCCAGGGACATGCGTGGGTTCTCTTCCCTCATGCTGGAGACTCTGCTTGAGGAGTCAGATCCACCCAAGAGTACTGAATGTTTCTCAAGCCTGGGGAAGTGGCTGTAGTTCCACGCCTCAACAAGCCTAGGGTTTGAAATATCAGCCCTGGACAAGTCTGCCTTCTTGGTCTAAGGCCCACACCTGATCGAGATCCTCTGTAATGATGGAACCAAATGCAGGGCCAACACTCTTCCCTATTTGCTCAATCCCCAGCCTGGGAATGGCCTCTCACTGCACTGAGAATTATGCTCACATGACCTCATCCAGGAGAAGCCCCCCAGTCCAGCCCTCTTCCCATCCTCCAATGCAGACACACTCCCCTGGGCTTGCTCACGGTTTCCAGCACTGTGCAGCAGTCAGCACCCACTCCGGATGTATCAGAACTCCAGAGCACACCAAAAAGTTGTTGAAGAACAGAGCCGCCTGCCAAGGTTGCCAGTTTGAATAGCATGAAGAGCCTCCAGTGAGGAATTCTCCAACAGGGGCATGTTCCTGTGAGAACTCACTGCTGGTTTCTTCTGAGGCAATCACATCTCCTGGGGGCAGAATCAGCACACAGTGGATCTGATAGTTAGGTGGGAGCTGGTCAGACCAGGAGAGGATACCATAGGTGTCTTGTACCTCCCATTTACTAAGGCGCAGATTATATAAGGAGAACCAAAAATGGGCACTGCAAAGGGTCTGCCTCCAGGCCTCCAACAGGACTTCCTTCTGAGACTTAAGCTTTAAAGCTGTGTTCCACCGTCCCAGTGGAATAGACTCAATTGTTTTTCTCAATGAGGGGCTGATGTTCCAAGCAGAGAGTAGAGGCCACCATACCTCAGATTTTTTTTGCTAAATATTCAGGGTGGACAGCAGGGCACAGAACAATGTCACTCTGGCGATAAGTATTAGCTGCCCAGAACCCAGACCTCTGCACAGCAACCTTCTCCAGGGGCTCAAGTATAGTGACCTCTATAAGGAAGCAAGTAGTGCCACACTTGTCTGCAGCTGGGGCAGAAACTCTAGGCACAGTGCTCTTCTGGTGCTAATGACAGCTAACATCCGGACTCTTGCTCATGCTGAGATAGGGAAGGATGTGCGTTTAAACTGTATTATCTAAGCTGCTTTCAGATTGAGGTGGGCAAACAGTGGCACAGAAACTTTAGGGACTTGACCCAGCGGAGAGGTAACAACAGCACTTCAATCTGCATCCAATGGCTGCCTCTCCACAGCTTCCTTTCCTAGCCTAGCACCATGAAGTCCCACCCAGTTAGCATTCAGTCAGGGTAGGATTGCACTCCGCAGGTGCACACATGCTAGCCCACACCTCCAGTCTCAGATACCTGCAGCCGTTTGGATGATGTATCCCAGGAGACAAACCCACAGGGTTTGTGCGGTGGTCCCCATGTCAGCACCTGGTGGAGAAGGGATGAGGTCACTCTAGGGCCTCCTTGGCACTTCCAGGATCAGCCAGAAAGGACCCATCCAGCCTGGATTCTAAGGCCCTAACTCTGTAACCATAACATATGTCAGAAATTCTCACCCACTATATTGCTGATATATATCCCTCTGTAACTGGGCATGGATTCAGGACATCCCAAGGACACCCAGTGTCTCTGAGCTCTCCTAATAGCCACTGCTGACTATTGATAGAGAGCCTTCATGATGTGCACTGCCTTGTGTACTGCATATCCTGTATGAGTCACTCCCTGCCCACCCAAGTCCTATAACAGGCAAGGAAAACACCTATTCACTGTCCAGGTCCTTACAGAAGACACGGTGATCTCTACCTGTGAGGAGAGAGAAAGGCAAAGAGACTAAGGAAGGCACAGCATTGAGAGACACAGACAGACACCAAGACTGAGGCTGAACCCTGCAACAGGGAACATGGGCACCAGACAAAGAAGTCTCAGGGTCCTGAAGCCAAAGGATACTGAGATGGAAACACAATGGAGAGTTTCAGGGCTCAGCCCTGTGCCAAGGCATTTCACTGAGCATGGGACAGGTGGTGACTGACTATCACAGCCAATCAAGTGGCAGGCCCTGGGAGTATTCCCATTCTTCAGGGGGAAAGTGACACAAACAGGCTGAGTAACAAGTGGAGAACACTAGAAACTGTGCTCTAAAACCTCACTAAAATTCTTGATAGTGGCATGGCCTGCAATCCCACGGAACTTGGGGAAGAAGGCTCACAAACTTCAGGCTCTCTACTGAGACACAGCAATGGTCTAAGGCCAAAAGAGAAACACACACAGTGGGGCAGAGACAAAAATGATGGTGGAACACAAAAGACAGAAGGACAGAGAAAAGCTTGGAGTAGGAGTTCACAAGTCATTCACCTGGCTCCCTTGCTTGGGCCTCACAGCACAGTAGTCCTGCTTATGGCTGGCTTCTGCCGGTTGCTGCCTGTCCAGAGACTTTCAAGGTCTTATGAGGCTTGAAAAATGGGGGTTGGCCTGCCCTGGGGCTGTTGTACACTTTAGATCACAAGGACATCGCTTCTCTGGACACACCTCCTGTGGATGTCCTAATGTGATCCGGGTAGAGCCAGTAACGGCCTGTTTCCTTAGGGATGAAGGCGTATGGCTTAAACCCTGAATAAATTGACTGTCTTTGTGTGCTCTTTGAACATCTCTAGAGGCCCTGCCTCTCTCCCAACCAATCCACCCAGTATACTCTTTGCTACACTTAACCTTTTCTCATGGAGTTTCTGCTTTTGATTCCTTGCCCTTGTAGCTCTTGTTGTATATTAAATTAAGCAAAAGTGCATGAAATAAAGATAATCTGTGGGGGGACTAAATCCAGCATCTTCCAACTGAATTCATAGAAAACCGTATTTTTATTTTATATTGAGTTAGAGTCTCATTAGGTTGCCACATTGTTCAACTGGGCTCATACTTAAGAGTTTTCTATGTTGATTTCCCTGAGAACTGGGGTTACAGTCATGCAGCACCATAGCCACTGTATTTCTCTCTCGCAGAGACCCACCAGGCCTACTGCGCTCCCCCAACCATCATACTGCAGCCATATCAGATGACTACTTCATGGGATCCCCAGGCAGGTTCACACCTGTGTTAGTCGATGAGATAACTATTCCTTTTGCCTCTTGTCTCCATGGGTCACTTGATTTTCCCTCTAAAACAATTTCAGCTATGATTGACCTAAGACCTCAAAAATTTGCTCTTTCAGGTCATTGTCCTGCATTCTGACTTATCTACGATGTGTAACAAAGACGTGACCATCAAGGAATGGAGCTTTCCGTCACCTGCCATAGATGTCCTGTAGACTCACCAATCACTTCCTCCTAGCAACAGCTGACCTGTTTACTGCCCCCATCACTAGTCTTCTTCAGAATCATTGAAATGGAATCCTGCAGTGCACCACATAGCCATCCTGCCCTGGACTCCTACCCTGTGTGTGTATTGTGCCTCATCAACTTTCCACTCCAAGAGGACTCCACGGTTTGCATGGACCTGTTTTTCTACCCACAGCCCATATTTCGTATTACTTGACCTCATTTGACCCCAGTTACACACCCTGTGGCTCCTTTTTAACTCGCAATATGGCAATCATGTGAATCTCACCCATGGGTCAGCAAATTTATTGCAAAGGTTCAGAGGCAATTATGATGGGCTTGTAGAAAGACACTGTCTGCTGCACTTACTCAATTCTGCTGCCTCTGCAGGAAGACAACTAAACCAGAGCATGTGACTACACTGGATGAAAATGCGATTGACAGGACTGGGAATATACCCTAGCAGTGCAGCACTTGCGTGGAAAGTGTGAGGTGGTGAGTTCAATTCCCAGGACCAAAATAAAACAAACAAAAAAGCAAGCCCTGACTTATAGAGAGCATGTGGATCAAGCCTGGGAGTGTCATCAGCTTGCTGGATCAAACTGCAAGTAGGACCACTAAGTCAAAGAATGGATGGCCAACTCCATAGCAATATGCAGTAGTTGCAGCTCCTGCCCATGGGCCTCATCTCAGGACATATGCAGCTCCAAGTCTGCAGTCAGAAGGTGACAACTGAGGTCTGCAGGATGGGCATAGATCATCTCTTGGTGGACACCGGGGACTAGATATCGGGACCGAGGTCATGAGTATCACTTTGTGAGACATCATCTGGATAGCTATGAGAAGTCATCGAGAGCACAACTGTTGGATGTGGTGGTGTGTCCCTAGCAGTCTTTCACTGGGTACTTGGTCCAAGCATGTTTACCTTAACAGTTGGTGGGACCTTTAAAAAGGAAAGCACAGTGCAAGTCCAGAGTGAAGTTTCCCTGGGGATTAAACAGGTTCTCAAAAAAAAAAAGTTGGTTCTCACAAGACTTAGTCTGCTAGGTCTACAAGCGCATTCTTATGGGACACAGCCTTCTGCTGGGCCTCATGGTCCATGCCTGTAATACCAACATTCTAGCAGGCTGAGGCAGGGAGACTGCAAATGGGAGCCCAGCCTAGGAAGCTTAGTGCCTCAACAAGACCCTGTCTCAATGGAAAAAAAATAAGCATGGAGCATGAGACTCAATGTGAAGACCCTGGGTTCCACCACTAATACTGCAAAGAAAATAAACAAAAACAAACAAAATCAAGTCTTCTGCCTTCTTCTTCAGGTCTCACCACGTGGTCCCTCTAACACACACACTGACCACAGTGCTACATATGAATGGGCCTCTCTCAGGTGGTTTCCAAAACAGTGAGCTAAATAAATCTTTGTCTTCACAACTCATCCAGGCTTGGATATTTTATGACAGAATGGGAAGACAGAATAATACAAGCGCAGCACATCCTACCTCTTTTCTCCCCTGGGCCTCCCCATGTGGCCCTGGATGGACATGTTACTTCCACATCCAAGGTGTATCAATGTTCCATGAGAGTCATCAGGCGGCCTGTCCTTTCCTCAGAGCACAGGCTGCCACAGATGCAAAGAAGTGGGGCCCCATGTGGCCCTTTGTGGATCCTCTTGGAAAGAGAAGACCACTGAGAGAAAGATCTGGAGCCAAGGAAGTGACCAGGTTCCCATCAATCAAGTGAACTTATGTGACCTTAGTGTGTGATCCATCCACTTGCTGGACCAGAACTATCCATATTCACATATGAAAATGTATTTAACTAATTGTTATGCCCATCATTAAATAGGTAAAGGCAATACAAAAAAGTACAACTGCTCAATAGCTGTACATTTATTTTCTACCCCAAATATTTTCACTATAATTGCATATATTTGAATTTAACAATTTGCTTAAGTGCAAAACTGTAGCACTTCTAAAATTTAAATTTACAAGGGAAATCATTTTAATTTCTTAATATCTATACTATAATTTGCAAAATGCATAAAAATTCTTCATATTTATAGTAAATTCAAAGTGAATTTTAGCTTATATTATTTTTTATTTATTTACCTCATACAGGGCCTTGCAATGCAGTTCAGACTTGTAGTGTCCTCCGGGCTCAGCCTCCCCAGTGCTAGGATTACAGGTGTGCATCACCGTGCCTGGTTTTGGGGACAGCTCAGCATGTCTTATGTTCCAGGCACAGTATGCAGTACTGCAGTCAAACTCAGGTCCTTGTGCACACCAAGCAGGTGCTTAGACCACCAAGATACCTTCACCCCCTTTTATGGTTTGTGCACAGGTTACTCCCAAAGCTTCACGCAGTCATGAGGCAACTTCTGGAGTTTGTGATTGATTTTTTTAAGCACATTACTTAGATAACTGTGATTAATTATTGTGCATGTGAATGCTGCACTTGCCCTCCAGGAGGTAATTTGTATTACAATGTAAGGAGTGCTGACAGGCTAACTAGCTGCTTGAGCTGCTGCCAAACCCTGGGGGAGGCTCCTGGGGGCAACAGAGATCAAGTTAAAACACCCTCAGATAGATAGCAAAGCTCTCCTGAACTCTTCATGTACGTCACCTACAGTTGTCACAGTGATGTGGACACACTTATAACAGAGAAAATCTCAAATGGTTTGGGGTAGATTTATGTGTATCAAAGTTACATTGGTATGTAGATCATGGTATCTAAATTTTCTATAATCTCATTCTTTTAAAAGTTTTGATAACATACACACTGCAGTATTTACTACAAGTGATGTTTAGTACATGCACAATGTTGCACAACCATCATTGTTCATTTTATGACACTTTAGTCATCTTTAAGGTAAACCTCAATCAGAGCAGTAGCCACCACCCATTGTCCACTTCTCTGAGGCCTGGAAATCATCAATCTGCTCTCTCCACGGATTTGCCCATTCTGAACATCCTATAGCATTAGAATCCAACATATGTCATTTTTCATGGCTGAATTGTTTTGCTGAGCATCATGTCTTAGTGGTTTGATTTAACAGCCATGCTGAGTATTTCATTTCTCTTTATGAATGTTCCTGAATATTCCACTGTATGACAATATCACAGTGATTATTCTAATTACTGAGTTTGGCTGTTGGGCTTTTTCAGGGTTTGGATGAAAAAGACTGATAAATATTACTTTTATATATTCTATGTGGCTAATATAGCACATACAACATACAGATTGCATATAACACAGTTTATTTTTGTATATACTCAAAAGTGAGATTTCTGGGCAATGGAGACCCATATCTTCATTATTCTATCTGAGGTCTTGAAAGATTCATTATAAATTACATGGTGAATGTCTCTCACATTTATGTCTTCTATACACTTGGGTTCTGTGAGTACTATAAGGCAGGAATCTGCCAGTCTAGATGATATATTTCTGTATCATACTCCTATTGGAGTATAACAGTTATTTGTCATGCAAGGAAGCACTAGTTAGGGTTGTACTGATGAGAGTGAAAGAATTTAACAAAGCCAAGGACAGTATAAAATTGAAGAAAATTCGAAAGAACAATAAACAAGTCCAAGGGAGAACCTTACAACCAAAGTAGGAGACAGGATTGGGAAACCGGATGGTCACAGACAGTGTAACATTCAGGCTGTCTTTAGGACTCCACACACTCTATCTAACACACAAGAATACCTGTATTATGTCTATAGTTAATCCTTACAGGATATATCACCTACACCTGTCACAGAGATGTGGGTAATTATAATTATAGAGAGTACCTGTATTGGTTGGTTATAAATTTATATGTATAGAAGTTATGTGGCTATGTTAATAATATTATTTAAATATTCAATAGCCTCATTCTTTTAAAAAAAATTGTGATAATACGCACACTACAATGTTTATCTGACACAGTCGGCTACTCTGGTTCTAATTTATTTTTTTTCTACAGTTTTATTGATAAACA
>NW_004524844.1:77905-80317 GCF_000260255.1 Octodon degus
CTGCGCCTGGGCTGGGACTGGTCCCGCCGGCGCAGGTAGCAAGAAGCTCCTCTGGTTCTAATTTAAAGCCCTGAAGGTTTCAATAAAGAATATCTGTAAATATCACCTATGGCAAAAGGGTCATATGCCATCAGAAGAAAACATATGTGTTCCAAATCAAGGCCTGTGTGTGTATTGCTTTTATATAGAGTATTGCCTGTGCTAATCATACACTCACCCAATACATGCCCTGTCCTATAACTTGATGTGGCAAGAGAATAGACTCATGTGACTGTGCTCTAACTGTGGAGTAATTCACTTCCTGTCTTCTCCTGCATTTCACTGAAAATACTGGCTCCACATTGCAACTCTGGGCTCTGTTATTTCAGGTGACAAGTTTGTAAATGTATAGGTCTGTTTCTGACTCTATTTTTACCTTTTGGATTAGTTGACTTATCTTGGTTAATATCATTTTGTCAAAAGATGGTACTAGAAGAACAAGTCTGTGCACATGTTAGCTTTAGCATCTTGGATAATGATACTTTGCTCTTCTAAATACATATTAGGAACAGCTATCTACGTTCTGTAAAAGATCTGTTGGATTTTTGTTTGGGTGCTATCGAGCTTATAGATGAAGTTGGATTCAAAGTGCATCCATCTTCCAACAAGTGACTGGAGTTTATAATTCTTTTTTGTTCATTTTAATGAGAAAAAAAGATGAAATAGTTTCAAAACAGCTTAGTAGGACAATTACAATAATTAATACATTGCATATTGTTTTCTCAGTAGTAGTTATTCACTGGACAAGATGCAGACCTGATATCTTGTGTAAAAAATATTACTACAAATCTTACTTCTCACTGAGCTAAGAAAAAGTAGCTATATACCAATCCTAACTATCTTCTATGCATATATAGTTTTTCACAACGAAACACGATTCTATTTCTTTCCCTTTTGTTTTCTTTTCTCAGAGATGGGTGTTCCATTGTTGTTAGAGAAGCTGTATTTGGAGAAGCCTTTAAAGGACCTTTTCACACTTGATGCCAGTCCAAAGATAGTAGGTACTTGAGTTCAGCAAAATGACCCAATATAATCCAATAGTCCACAGTAGTAGTAAGTTATCAGCACATCTGGCAATTGTCTGAAGTTGTTGACTTGAGCCTTTTAAAGTGCAACAAATTAATATGGCATTACTTTGTATACCTTGTGGTTATAACCTTCTGCTGGATGGGTAAAACCAAGTTAAAGCAAGACCTACAGAACATTACCCAGACCCTGTGAGTGTGTGAGAGAGCTTTCACCTATGCTGCACCCATGGGACCTATCCAGTCCAAACTCAGGAACAGCTTGAGCGAGACCTTCTTCCACGTCCTTTGGACCCCCACCACTACTCCGCAGCCCCCGCAAAGCCCACAAGTTAAAACTTCTGTCGCATTCTCGGCTTTAGTGCAAACCCGTTGAGTGTGTGGGAGAGCTCCCGGCTACGCTGTGCCAGCGGGACCTGTACTGTCAAAGCACAGGAGGAGTATGGGTGAGACCCACTTACACCCACTTGAGGACCCCCCCACCAAAACTCCACAGTCCCCCCACTTTCGCCCAGTGAATGACAAATTCTGCCACATTCTCAGGACCTCCAGATCCACCCTTAGCTCAAGCCCAGTGAGTGTGTGGGAGAGTGTCTGGCTACGCTGCACCAATGGGACCTGTACTGCCAAAGCCGAGGTACAGCATGGGTAAAACCCTCTTCCACCCACTTGGGGACCCCCTACACCACTCCAAACTCCCCCCCACTCCCGCTCAGTGAGTGAGAACTTCTGCCATGTTCAAGGGACCCCCAGTTCCAGCCCAAGCCCAGGCCTAGTGAGTGTGCAGGAGAGCTTCCTCTCCCACCTACTCCACCTTGTCCCTCCAGACTCAGCTCAGGCCTGGAATATAGGCCTGGGGTAAAACTCTGCAGCTGCAGTCCCTGCAGAGAGTAGGGGATGGAACCACCCAGCTAGTCCAGCAGCAGAACATCTTGCCAGAGGGGAACACCAGGTTCACTCCCAAGTGTGGCAGCAGGAAGGAGCTGAGCACAGCAGCCAGACTCAAGCCAGGAACAGCTGAAAAATTCAAACTTTCTAGATGTGCACCTGAATTTCAGTAGGTGCTAAGGTTGTAACTGCACCAAAGCTCTAAAACAAAGGTCACAAGACAGTGCTATACAAAATGAAAATGAAAAGGAACAAAATGCAATCTCAGACACCAAGGCCACCCATAACAAGTGCAAAGGACACTAACACAGAACAAATTGGAAATCACTCAAGTGAAAGCAATGAATCAACAGCTTCTGAAATAAAGAAACACTGACAGAAAGGTATAGAGGAACTCAGATTGGAAATTAGAAAAGAAATCCCTGATTCACAGAGAGCACATTGGCCAAGCAATGGCCGT
>NW_004524844.1:81788-83345 GCF_000260255.1 Octodon degus
GCTACTTTCTTTTAATGAAATGAGAAGAAAGTTTTGAACTAATAGTGTTTAGACAAGATATCATGTCTGAATCTTGTACTATGAATAACTAGTATGAAGAAAACAACATGCAATGTATTAATTATTATAACTGTCCTGTTATCCAGTTTTGAATCTCTCTCATTGCTATTTCTTTCTCGATAAAATTAATGAAAAATAAAAAATGAATGGCCATCATTTTCTATGTTTTTCAACATATTTAACCTAGTAAACTCATCTAACTTCAGTCATTTTTGACTAAACTATTGAAAACTAATGCACTTTATCTGTTATTTGTAAGTTTTAGTTTACAATTTTGCAGTTAGCAATTTTGCAAAACAGAGCTCAACACAACTACTAGTTTGACCTAAATATATATTTGTGTGATTAATAAGTATCTTCAACAATAAGCACACTGTGTACTTCTGATTTTAAATCATTCACCTACCAGAGACACATATTCTCTTTTTATCTACCACTATAATTTATTTAAATCTAAGCAATTGTATATTATGAATATTGCATATATTTATTGGCCTTGTCAATGAAATTCCATTTACTTGATAAATACCAATTTTGTCTTCTCATTCAGTAATTCATCATCAGAAATATAGATGACAATAAGCAAATATTAATTTGATGCTGACAGAATATAGTATTGTAACTGTTTTCTCTGGAGTGAGAAGTCACAAGTTGTCATGCCAATGAAAAGATTACCAATCTTATGTGCATAGTTTGCTTTTTCAAAATAAAAAAGGATCGCTTCTCGGCCTTTTAGCTAAGATCAAGTATAGTATCTGTTCTTCTCAGTTTAAAATCTGATACATCCTCTATCCGAGGACAATATATTAAATGGATTTTTGGAGCTGGGAGATGGAATAGGAGCTTGCTCCGTCCACTCCACGCATCGACCTGGTATTGCAGTACCTCCAGGAATGGTGCACCCCCTAGGGGAAACAAAAAAATAAAATAAAAAATAAAAAATAAAAAAGGAATATTCTGCCTTGCAGGAAATGAAAAATCATGTCACTTTTTTTATGTGTACAGAAATTTAACGTTGTATTAACAAATATGTGACTAATTATTGTGATGACTCTGGTCTACATTATTGAGTGATCATGAGAATGACACAGAAATTGTACTTATGCTAACTGATGTTTCCATGAAGAGATGAGAAGTCCAGTCTACTATTGACAAAAACAATGAAGAGAAAGGTTTACAAAGAGGAGAAGTTTTGTGGTAGTAAAGAAATTAGTGAATACTCCACAAAGAAAACTCAATAATATCTCGAAGCCTATATGGAGAGGATTATAAGTGATGGCCTACAAATTTGTCTCAGACCCTCAGCGAAAGACACACAAAGATGAAATAGGAAATCTTGAGGTGAGAAGCAGTCTGCTGAACAAATTTAATTGAGCCTAAAAGTACACAGGGGAGACAAAAATAAGATTGTTAAATTATCAACTGTTAATAACTGATAAATATGTGAAATATTAAATTTTGCATGAAACAGAAACAAATATAAAATAAAATAAAATA
>NW_004524844.1:84125-85553 GCF_000260255.1 Octodon degus
GCCAGCAAGCTGATAACTCTCACAAACTTGATCCAGGTGCTCTCTGTAAATCATGGCTTGCTTATTTTTATTTGTTTTATTTTGGTCCTGGAAATTGAACTCACCACTTTGCATTTGCCGGGCAGGGGCTGCACTGCTGGCGTATATCCCCAGCCCTGTCAATCATATTCTCATGCAGTGCAATCAGTATATGCTCTGGTTTAGCTGTCTTCATGCAGAGGCAGCAGAAATGAGTAAGTGAAGCAGACAGTATCTGCCCACAAGCCCACCATAATTGACTCTGGACATTTGCAATAAATTTGTTGACCCATGGTTGAGATTCACATGCTGGTTTCCCACCCCCAAGCCAAGAGACAGATGGAGATGAGAGTACAGAACACAAGCTTGAAAGGAGAGGCAGATCTCAGGTTTCAGACCCAAGCTGTAGACTGTATACCCTGTTCCATAATACACACTCAATGTCCCTGTTTCAAAACAGGGCCCCAGCCATACTCCAGGGACACACAGAGATACAGGATACATTACTGAAGAGAAAGTATGGTCACAGAAAGAAAGGAGGGACTAAAGAGTGGAATAGGCAGAGAGGGAAACAGAGGGAGACAGAGAGACAAACAGAAAGACAGAGACAGAGACAGAGGCAGAGACAAAGACAGAGAGCTCAGAAAAGAGCAACCAGGCAGACAATGTCTCTACAAACTGAAGGACAGTCAGAAGTTTTTCATTCAATTGTGGTCATTAAATGAGCAATGATGAAACACTCACTAAGATAAATGAGATACACATAGAATATGTTACCAGAATACCATCTATTAATACAAATCCCATATTGTAAGTTAACAAGGGGTCCCAGGGTGAGGGATGTGGAGCCAAATGAGGTCAAGAAATACAAATGTGGGCAATGGGTAGATAAATAGGTCCTTGCAAACCATGGAGTCCTCTTGGTGTGGAAAGGTGACCAGGCAAAATACATACACCCAGCGGGAGTCCAGGGCAAGATAACTTTGTGGTGCACTGCAGCATTCCATTTCCATGGTTCTGAAGAAGACCAGTGATGGGGGCAGTAAACAGATTAGCGGTTGCTAGGAGGAAGTGATTGGTGAGTTTACAGGACATCTTTGGCATTCATTCCTTTATGGCCACGTCTTTGTTAGATAGGTTAGAACATGTATAGCAATGACATGAAAGAGGAAAGTTTTGATTTGTGAGGTCAATCATAGCTGAAATTGTTTTAGACGAAAAATTAAGTGGCGCATGGAGACAAGAGGCGAAAGGAACTGCTAACTCACTGACTAAGGCAAGGGTGACCCTGCTGGGGGATCTCATGAAGTAGCAATCTGATATGGCTGCAGGATAAGAGTTGGGGGAGTGCAGTAGGCTTGGTGGGTCTCTGATAGAGAGAAATATAGTGCCTGTGATGTTGCATGACTG
>NW_004524844.1:85778-90046 GCF_000260255.1 Octodon degus
TACAAGGGCAAGGAATCAAAATGAGAAACTGCATGAGAGAAGAAGGCTGTGTGTAGCAAAGAGTAGACTGGGTGGGTTGGTTGGTGGAGAGGCAGAGCCTCCAGAAAGGTCCAGAGAGCACTCAAACACAGTCACTTCATTCAGGTTCTGAGCCACATGCCCTCATCCCTCAGGACCCAGACCCCTACTGCCTGTGCCGTGATGTCATTAGAAGTAGCAGGCTCACAGGATGTGTCCAGACAAGTGATAGCCTTGGGCTCTAATATTTCAGGCAGCCGCAGGGCAGGACAGCCCGCATTTCTAAGCCTCATAAAACCCTGGAAGGCTCTGGACAAGCAGCAACCAACAGAGGCCATCCAGGAGCAGGACAGCTGTGCCCCGAGGCCCAAGGAGCCAAAGCTAGGTGAAGGACCTGTGTTCTCCCATACCTCACTTTGTTCTTCTGTCTTTTGAGTTCCACCATCTTTTTTGTCTCTGTCCTGTTGTCTGTGTGTCTCCCTCTTTGCCTTAGGCCATTGCTGTGACTCAGTGGACAGCCAGGAGTTTGAAAGACTCCCTCCAGTTTTCTGGAATTACTGGCCATGTCACCATGAAAACTTGTAGTGAGGTTTTAAGAGCACAAACTATACTGTTCTCCTCTTGTTGCTCAGCCTGTTTGTATCACTTTCCTTATGAGGAATCGGGATACTCACAGGATCTGGCACTTGAACAAGGTGTGACAATGATTCACTGCCTTTCCCAGGTTCAGTGCAATGCCTGGGCACAGGTCTGAGCCCTGAAACTCTCCCCTGTATTTCCTTCTCTATCTTTTGGCTTCAGCACCCGGAGACTTCTCTGTCTGGTGCCTATCTTCCCTGTTGCAGCATTCGGCCTCAGTCTCTATCTCTCACTGCCATACCTTCCATAGTCTCTTTGCCTCTCTCTCTCCTCACAGACAGAGCTCACGATGTTTTTTCTAAGAACCTAGACAGTGAATAGGCATTCTGGGTGTCCATTCTGTAACATGAGTGGGCAGGGAGTAGCTTGCATGGGATATAACACACACTACAGTACACATTGCACTGCCCAGCATGAAGACTTTCCACCCAACAGTCAGCAGTGGCTAATGGTAGAGCTCAGAGGTGTTGGGGTCCTGGAGTGTTCTGAATCCATGCTCTGCCACAGAAGGATAGAGTCAGTAATGCAAAAGGTGAAAACCTCTCCCCTACATTAGGTTTCCACTGCCAGGGTCTCAGAGTCCAGGCCATAAGTGTCCTTTCTGACTGCTCTTGGAAGTGTGAGGGAGGCCCCAGAATGACCTCATCACTTCCCCACCAGGTGCTGACATGGGGACCACGCCAAAAACCCTCTGGGTCTATCTCCTGGGATACATCATCCACACGGCTGCAGGTATCTGACTCTTGGGGAGCAGGCGAGCCTGTGTGCACCCACAGTGTGCAATACTTCCCTGACTGTAGGCCACCTGTGGTCTGCAGGGCTCCAGGCTAGGAAAGGAGACTGTGGAGAGGCAACAACTGGATGCAGAGCCCAGCGCTCTTACCTCTCCGCTGAATAGTCCCCAATGTTTCTGTGCCACTGTTTGCCCACCTCAATCTGAAAGCAGCTTAGATAATATAGTCTAAATTCACATCCTTCCCTACTTCAGCATGAGCAAGTACCCAGATGTCTGCTGTAATTACACAAGGACAGCACTGTTCCTGAGCTTTCTGCCCCAGCTGGCAGATGAATGTGGCACTGCTTCCTTCCTTGTGGAGGTCACCCCACCTGAGCTCCTGGAGAAGGTTGCTGTGCAGAGGTCTGGGTTCTTGGCAGCTAGGACTTGCCCCCAAAATAACTTTTCTCTGTGCCCTGCTGTCCATACTATGTGTGCAACAAACAGAATCCAAGGCATGGTGGCCTCCACCTTCTGCTTGGAACAGCGGCCCCTCATTGGGAAAGATGTGTGAATGGTGGCTCTAGGTGTATGCCACTGGGGTGATGGAGCACAGCTCTGAAGCTTAAGTCTCAGGGGGGAGTCTGGCCTTGTAACTGTCCTGCTTGAGGCCCAGAGGCAGAGTCCCTGACAGTGCCCATTCTTGGCCCTCCTGATATAACCTGCACATCAGTAACTGTGAGGCACAGGGCACCTATGAGATCCTCTCCTGGTTCCCACTGGCTCCCACCCAACCACTGGATCCATTCTGTGCTATTCCTGCCCCAGGAACTGTGATTCCCTCTGAAGGAACCAGCAGTGAGGTCTCAAATGAGCTTCTCCCGGTCAGAGGCCCTACTTGTCACCCAGACTGGCAACCATGGCAGGCGGCTCTGTTCTTCAACAACTCTCTGGCATGCTCTGGAGCTCTGGTGCACCCCCAGTGGGTGCTGACAGCTGCACACTGCTGGAGGCGGTGAGTAAGCACAGGGGACTATGCCTGCAGTGGAAGATAGGCAGAGGGTTGGACTGGGGGTTTCTTTTGGATGAGGCCATGTGGCAAGGGCTTTCAGGGCAGTGAAGGGCTAGGCCCAGACTAAGGATTGAACATAAAGAGTAGAGTGTTGATCCAGGGTTTGGCTCCAACTTTATGGAGGGGCTGGGCCAGGATTTAGGCAATAGCCCCAGAAGATGGACTTGTCCAGGGATGAGATTTGAAACTCTAGGTTTCATCAAAGTTGGAGATACAGTCACTTCCCCAAGCTGGAGGAACATTCCCCTCTCTTGGGTGGATCTGAATGACAAGCAGAGATTCTAGCATGAGGGAAGAGAACCCACACACTTCCCTGGGGTTCACATAGGTATGAAGGAAGTGGCTCAAGAAAATCAAGCTTGGATATCCGTTCAGTCTCAAGAAACTACGTGGTGGACAAAGGACCTCTTGTTACCAGGGCGTATGGCATAAGTCAAGGGGAGAGAGACAGATTAGGACAGAGCCAGGTAGATGGAAACCAAGATATGCACATGGCTCCAGGGCAGGGTGTTTGGTGAAACAAGGCAAAAGCTCTCTCAGAATGACAGATATCTGAGTGTACTATTTAAAAGAAATTAATACTAATGCAACAGCCATGATGAACACAATATGCACGCTGGAAATCAGACAGGCTAAGGGGCTATGCGGTCAGAGCAATATGCAGCATCAAATACTGTCTTCCCTTAAGTTTGAGAGATTTTACTCATGATAGATTTTCTGCCTTAACTTTGAATGTTAAAGATATTATAGTACAGTACTATTCAACTTGCTTTTTCAGCATTAGTAGCTTCCAATACTTACACCTTAGCCAGTGCTTCTTTTGCACTAGTAGTTGGAATGTGGGCTGAAGCTGGGAGTGGAGATTGGGATGATGTACCAAAAGGAACATAGGGATGGGTCTGGGCATGGTGGACACGGGGAATGGGGATGGGGATGAGACTGATGTTGAGGATGAGTGGGAGGTGGGCTTAGGATTGAAATTGGGCCTGCATGAGTGTGGGCTTCTAGACAGGGCGTAGAAGTCTGTGTCCCATGAGTGTCCCATTTCCCTCAGATCCTACACCATTGGACTGGGTCTGCGCAGACTCTCCCAACCTTATGGACCAGGGGTACAGATGATTGAGGCCAATTTCTCTGTGCAACACCCAGACTACAATGGCCCTTGGAATGGCAATGACCTAACGCTCATCAGGTTGAGCAAACCTGTTGTGCTATCAGACACCGTCTCAACCGTCATCATTGCCTCCACATGTCCAAAACCTGGAACCACATGTTTGGTGTCAGGCTGGGGTCAGCGATTGGATGGTGAGTTCTGTGGTTCCTGTCTCTGGATTCACTGATACTCATGGCTATCTCTGCCCAGGAGTGTTTCTTTTTAAAAAAAAAGTTTATTTTATTGTATTTTGAAAAGTAAAAACAAATAGAGAAACAAAGACAGAAACAGGATAATATAAAACAATACATATGTAGCACATTTTTTATGGCAACAGGGTATACAGAGTCTCACTGCACTGATCAGACTCATAATGATTCTCCTGCTTTAAGCCTCCCGAGTGCTGGGATTACAGGCAAGTGCCACCATGCCCTGTCTCACTGACCAAATCAGTGTGCCCAATGGCAGGGCTGGCACGGCATGCCTGGGGTCAAACCTCAGTTCCTGAGCCTACCTTGCAGATGCTTTAGTATGCTGAGCTATCTGGCCAGCCCTATGTTGCACATTTTTAAAACAAGAATAGTTGATTAACAAGGTTGTTACATTATCTGTTTTTAATCATCAAATCTATTGCTCAGATTAACAGATATAGTTATATGCAATGGGACATA
>NW_004524844.1:90796-93567 GCF_000260255.1 Octodon degus
GCTGGGGGATTGAACCGCGGTCCATGTGTTTTGCTAAACTTGTTCTAAGTAGGTGCTTTAGACCACTGAGCCATCTCACCAGCCCCTTCACTGTTTAATCTTTAAGTTTTGTTTCTTTCCATTTTACTACATCTGTTATACCTTTCAAGTTTTAGTTTTTCTTTAGGGTTCTTACACTAGGGAGACAATGCAATATTTACACATGTGGATCCAATTTATTTCACTTATGAGTATAGACTCTGGTTGCATCCACTGACCTATGTAGGCTTCAAGTTTGTCTTTCTTTATACTGAGTAATACTCAAATGTATAAAATATCGCATCTTTTTCATCCTGTCCTTGGGCAGTGGGAATTTTGGTTGCTTCCAATATTTTGCTATGACAGATTGTGTTGCTATAAAATGGGCACATATATGTCACTGTGGTAGAATGTTTTGAGTTCTTTTGGAAAAAATCCTCAGAAGGGAAATAGCTGGATTGTATGGAATTTCCAGTCCTAGTTTTTGATGAGTAGCCACAGTGATTTCCACAGTGGTTGTACCAGTCTACATTCTCACCAGCAGTGGAGAAGGAAACAGGTGTGTTTCTGACATTGTGTCCTTTCTTGCAGGCCACTACCTTGATGATCAGCAGTGTTTATGTCTTCGAGTGCGATCTCTAAAGACCTGCAGAGTAGTGTATGACTACTATGACAGCAGTGTTTTCTGCGCTGGTAGTTATGGCAAGAACATTTGCAAGGTAAAATACTGAGACAGAAGGCAGGCATTTAGAATTGAGAAGGAGGTGTAGAACTCAGAGGACACAAGGTCCTAAATGAACTAGGAAACTCTGGCCTCCAAGGACCATGAGCAGATGGTTCCATAAGAAAATGTAGTTGCAAAGAGAAACAGAAAGAAGAAAGTAGGAGGGTGAGAAAGGAAGCTGAGATACAGGGTAAAGAAGACACAGAGAAAGAAAAGGAGAGCCAGAGAGTAGTAAAGAACCTGCAGAAACACTCAGAGACCAGGCGTTAAGAGACGGGAGATGGAGAGAAAAATCCAGGAGTGACAGCAAGTGGTTCCTGGGAGACTGAACACAGCTGTAAGATCAGAGTGGTGACTGCACTCAGAATCTCCAGCCCTACTGCCAAGCAGAGCTCCACCTTTAACTCCAGTGGCTCCCCAGCCCCAAGTCCCTTCCTAGTCTCCCTAGTCCATTGGACCAAAGCAGGGACTGGAAAGGAGATGTAAGCAGAGGTGGATCTCCTCAGGGGAACTTTTCAAGGCCTGAAAGAAAGCTGGTGTTTGAGAGGCAGGACGGTGCATGCCTGCCTACAATTTTACGGTTTGACTGCTTGGATGTTAAGGGCATAGGCCTCCAGTTCAGCCTCGGATCTCTGTGTCTTCACTGTCCTGGATGATCACCAGTATCTATTTGTCACCCAATCACTTCTGCCTCTGGCACCCCATGTATCTCTGGGCCTGCTGAGTTTGTCTCCTTTGCTTCTGTCTAGGGCTCACCCACCGCCACACTGTGTGTTCCTGCTCTGCTCACTCCATCTGCCTTTGCCTCCTTATGCTCTGGCTTTCTGTGTGTCTCCCTCACTCCTCTCCACCATGGCTAACTTCCTCTTCTCTTTCCTCAACAGGTAGGCTCTGGAGGTCCTGTGATGTGCAATGGGTATCTTAAGGGCCTTGTGTCCTGGAGATTCAGTCCCTGTGGGAAACCTGGAGTTCCAGCCACCTATACAAAGCTCTGTGTATACAAGAAGTGGATACAGAAAACTATGCACAACATATAAACATGGATGATCTTGAGATGAAGAGTCCAGCACCACTTTTCAAATCTATCCTTAAGCTGTATCTATCATCAACAGCTATTGGATGGATTTGAATATTCTTTACCGATATACAAAAATAATATATGTCTTTCTTGATTCATTTTATTAAGCTTGAAAGGGCTGGGGAGATACCTCAGCAGAATAGGTGCCTGCCTGGCAAGCAAAAGGTTGTGAATTCAATCCCAGGTACCATCAAAAAAAAATTGAAAGTGGACTTTTCAAGTGTGTAAAGGTATTATTGATTTTAAGATGTTGTGACATCATTGTCTTCCTGGAACATCTGACACATGGTGGGGATAGCAATGTATTTGCCCCTAATTACCTTGGAGAGCAGCTGCCTAGGGACAGGTTAGGTAGCTCACGTTGTGGAGTTTAAAATGGTGGCAGAGATGCTTTAGGTACAGGGAAGAGGGAACACATTAGTCTCACCTCTTAACCTCACCTGAACAAGTGAGAATCTAGGGTTTAACCACTTAGATCATTACAGTGGTTAAAACAGCAGAAAATAGCACAGAGGCAGACTTTACCTGCAGGCATGAACTGTGTCAACTCAGAGGAATGGAGGAGAGGAGAAAAAGACAGATGGACAAGTTGTGCTAGAGGTAGCAGAACTGATGGAAAACTAGAACCAAAATCTTTAAAAAAAACAACGTCTCCCAAAGGTGTGTTAGGGGAGAAGCAACAGAGAAAGAGCATGCAGTATGCACAATGAACAATTCCAGGGCAGGGAACACAAAAAAAGATTTTTTTAATATTATTTTTTAAATACAATGAATTAATAACAAAGAATGCAGCTAAATCACAAATAGGCTGTTAAGAAATGTGAGATGTTAGAGCATAGAGAGATGAGGAAGAAAACTAGGAAAAGAGAAGGAAAAGGAAAAATGATCAAGCAATTACAGAGAGAGAGAGAGAGAGAGAGAGAGAGAGAGAGAGAGAGAGAGAGAGAGAGA
>NW_004524844.1:93667-95462 GCF_000260255.1 Octodon degus
AGAGAGAGAGAGAGAGAGAGAGAGAGAGAGAGAGAGAGAGAGAGAGAGAGATCCTCTATCTACAAAACAAATGTAAATTTTGCCGGTACAAATTTACCAATAAGAAATCAGGGATCTGGAAATGTGGTTCTGAAAGATACAGAAATGAAAGACTTAAAACAATTCAAAGGAAGTATAGTCTCTCCTAGCACCAATGAATACACACTGGAATGGCACACATTCACAGATGCACATGCATCCTTGCATACGCATGTGTTCAAGTGCTGCCTGGCTGTGGGAAGTGGAGGTGTGAGCTTCATGGTGACCTTATTCTGAGTACACAAAGATAATCCATTTGGAGATTCTGACTCAAACAATGCCTATGATTTCCTGACTTCCTTTCTCCTCTCTTTGATCCCCATGACACTTCAGAGCCAATCAAGCTGTGTGAGAGGATGCTCATTCCTGGGCTTTGGGGACAGAGATAGTTCAGGCTGGCCTTCTGCTGGCTTTTGTAATACCCAGGTTGGTCTGAAACTCACACAATTTTCGATTGCAACCTCCCAAGTGCTGTGATTACACTCATGTGCCACCAGGGCCAGGTAGATAGCTCAGTCGCATAAACCCCTAACTGGCAAGCCTGGTTCACCACCTGGTCTCAGCTATTATCTCTTGTCTTTATTTTCTCAATGTCCTCACCATTTTCTTTGAGGGCCTACAGAGATACCAACAGGTCCCTACAGGACTGGTGGTGGGGATGAAGGAGGAGGTGGGAAGATGAGGTGTAGTTTTGGGGCTTCAGCCATGTTAGGTGACCACTATAATAATTCAGCAATTTATACTCAGGTGGGAGACCATCAGTCACAACTTTTGAGTATCTGATGTGTTGAGCTTCAGGCTCCTGCTTAGTATCTATTGGATATAATCTACCACAGAGCATTACCATGGGCCCTGTGGACCCATCCTAGCTGTGTGTCTGTTATACACTCAGTATCCACTTCAATTCCTGTGTGGCTACTTGTAGAACCAGGAGGCTCAGAATTCTCTCTTGATTGCCTACAGTCCCCCAAGGAGGACAACACAGCTCAAAGTGAAGCAGCTCTGGCCCATCCCGATGTCTTCATTTTCTGCTTTTGTCTACCCTGACCTGAACTTCAGGACCCAGGTCATGGGGCTGAGGTCTCTAATAGTGGTGTGATGACCTTTCTTGTATTCTACCATCAACCTAGATGAATGGCACCAGAATTTGCTTTTACTCAGTTTTAATGATGGGAGCAGTCATGGTAGGGAATATTCATGGCTTGGCTGCCATGGTGTCCCTCATCCAATTCATATAGGGTTTCAGTGTAGTGCAGATTTCAGGAGCACTGTAAAGGCAACAGGAAAGGTGACCCCCTGCACCCAGGTGGTGGAGGATATCATTGTAGACCAGTGCAACCCCACAGCTACACCAGAAAGAGACAGTGGGGCAGTGAACATAGCTTGGTGGTCTAAACCCTTGCCTGGCAAGCACAGGGACCTGAGTTTAATCCCTGATACCCTATGCCCTGCCAGTCCCAGAATCCCAAGTATGCCATTTCAGTCCCAAAAACGGTGTGTTGGTGTATGAATGTAATCCCACCACTGGGGTACCTAAGACATGCGTAAAAACTGCATAGCAAGACCCTATATTGAGAGAATTATTGAAAAATCCTAAAAGCCCACATGTCAAATGAGAATTATAATGAAAATTAGAAAATATTTTTAATCAAATGCTAAGATAGCACAGCACACATTTATTATATGTATCCTTGATAGTGTTCAGTGAGAAATAGTG
>NW_004524844.1:96742-99735 GCF_000260255.1 Octodon degus
TTTATTTACAATTTTGTGAAGTTAGTAATGCATGGCACTAGGTTTCCTAGCAACTCACAGCTAACCTTGACCAGATAGGATGTTCATCTCAGGAGTGTGGTAGCTTGTTTGAGTTAGGCACTGGGCCAAGTCCCACCTACATATATTTGATGAATTTCCTAGCTTCGAGCCCCCAGCATCCCACCCTTTGTCACTTTTTCAACAGAGATGGGTGTTCCACTGTAGTTAGAAAATATATGTGTATACGCAAAAGAGTTAACATAGATATACAGCTATTTTCTCTTAGTTAACTGAGAATAAAAGTTTGTACTAATACTGTTTAAACAACATGTCATCTCTGCATCTTGTCTTCTGAATAACTAACACAAAGACAAAAACACACAATATATTATTGTAAACATCCTACTTACCTGTTTTGAAACTGTTTCATTGCTATTTTGCCTTTTTTCCCATTAAAATGAATTTAAAAAATTTTAAAACTTCAGGGTTCAGATACTGTTCCTTAGGAAGAGGACCACACAGCAGTGGGTAGACAGGCAGTTAGGCAACTCCAGCCCAACAGGCAAGCGTCACAGACAAGCAAAACTCATGATAAGGCAGGCTAACAAAAGCAAATGGAGATGCAGGCATGCTAGCTATGTCAGGACTTTGAAACCCTGACTGATACGCAAGGATGCTTGCTAAATACTGGTGGTACCTGCAGAGTCACTAAGCGCAAGAATGTGCTGAAAAAGATCAGACAAAACCAGGGCCACCAAGACTCTACTCTCAACTCTGCAGAGGACATTTTCTATTCTGCTTCTTCTGATAATCTCAGAAAAAGTTTCTATTAATTTTACCTGCAGAAGGAAACTTACAGAATTCCCTCAGTTTACTTTTTTAATATTTTTGTTTGTGTCCCTTTTTGATTCGTTTTTTATTAATTTTATTAAGGAACAAACAGCAAAGAGACAATTTCAAAACCAATTAGACATTTATATGCATAAGATGGATAAGGCAATGATCCTGAGAAACATCAGCAGGTTTTTGAAACTAGCAGTTAATTGGTAGGATTCTCACCCTGATTAACTATATAAGCTGATACCTGTGACCAAAGCAACTGCGCTGAAGATAGCAATGTGTATTACTAGGGTCATGCTTGGAGTGCCTGTCATTCTGGCCTTCTAAATACATACTGCTTCTCATGACATAACAATTATTGCCATACTGTCTCTCAAGTAAATGTTTTTTTTTGTAAAAGTCTAATAAATAAAAAAAGTGAAAAGAAATACAAAATGTCACAGGACTGTCCTGCTACAATGCTGTATACGGTTAGATAGTTGAGCTGTGGGGGACTCAGGTCAATAATTTCTGACATTGCCAGTTAAACAGAAGACCCAATGCTACTATGGGCTACTGGACTCTTTTAGAATATTTTGTTGAGTTTACACACCTATAATATTCAATAACGGAACTTAGAAAACATGGGGTATACCGATGAATGTCCATTTTGTATCTGTATATTCAAAATAGGGCCCTAACCTTCCAAGGTCAATTAAGACTCAGGACATAGGAGAACCAGTACTGTAACATCATTCAACTCAATTGTGTCCCAAATTTTCTGATCAAGGAGATTATGGGGCCACAGAGGAAAGTGAATGACAATGTAGAGTGTGACTAAGGAGAGTCACATGAACACAAAACATTCTCTCAGGCTTTTAGAAAGGTCAATTGCAAATTGGTCAAGCAATGGCCGTGACTCATGCACATGGCTGACACTGAAAAAGGATCTGCAAACTGCGATACAGGGTTTTAGGATAAATCCTGAGGGGATTTGACTAACCTTTTCAAATACAAAAGTTACATTTCTTGTTATATAAGTCTTGCTTCATCTTGGTATTAACCATCCAGCAGAAAAGTATAAAGACGAAGTATAAAAAGTAAAGCCATATTAATATGCTGAGCCTTAAAAGGTTCAAGTCAATAACTTCTGACATTATCAATCTTACAGAAAAATCACTACTATTATGGACTACTGGACTACATTTGAATATTTTGCTGAATTCAGGCACCTACAATATTTAAATGACAATGGAATATCCTTCTCTGACAAAACTAAGCAAAAAAGTGATATAAATGAACAACCATTTTGTATCTGTATATTCAAAATAGGGCCCTAACCTTCCAAGGTCAATTAAGACTCAGGACATATGAGAACTGGTACTGTAATGTCACATAACTCAGTAGTGTCCCAAATTTTCTGATCAAGGAAATTATGGGGCCAAAGAAGAAAGTGATCAATGATGTAGAGTGTGCCTAAGGAGGGTCACAAGGAGAGAAAACATTCTCTCGGGCTTTCACAGAGAGCACATTAGCCTATCAATGGCTGTGATTCATCCAAATGGCTGACACTGACGAAGGATCTACAATCTGAGGTACAGGATCTCAGGATAAATCCTGAGGGGATTTCACCGACCTTATCAGACCCAAAAGCTACAATTCTTTTTGCATAGGTCCTGCTGTATCTTGGTCTTAACCATCCAGCAGAAAAGTATTAAAATGAAATATAAAAAGTAAAGCCATGCTGTTATGTTGAGCTGTAGGGGACTCAGGTCAGCAATTTCTGACATTGCCGGTCAAGCGGAAGCCCCAATACTATTATGGGCTACTGGACTCTTTTAGAATATTTTGCTGAGTTAACACATCTATAATATTCAAATAACATAACTAACCAAAAAAAGGGGATACAGATGAATATCCATTTTGTATCTGTGTATTCAAAATGGTTAGAATAGATATATAGTTACATTCTCCTAATGAATACAGGGATCTGTTCTAATAGTGTTTGTAAATAGGATATCATTTCCACATCTTCTACAGCAATTAACCACCAGGAAGAATGTATGCAATGTGTTAATTATTGAAACTGACCTACCAATTTGGTTTGAAACTGTCTCATTGCTATTTGTTTCTCAATAAAATTATGGGGAAAATAGGATAGATATACAGCTACA
>NW_004524844.1:100245-101882 GCF_000260255.1 Octodon degus
CAAGCACAAGGGCCTGAGTTTAATCCCCAGTTCCACCAAATAAATAAATAAATAAATAAATAAATAAATAAATAAATATTGTAGGAGCATGAAATCAGCAAAATAATCCAATATAGTCCAGTAGTCCATAATATTGGGTTAATGTAACTTTTGTATCCTACAAGGTCAGTCAAACCCCCTCAGGATTTACTCTGAAACCCTGTACCACAGTTTGTGTTTTTTTCATTTAGAGACAGGCTCTCACTATGCTATTCAGGCTGGCCTTACACTCATGGAAATCCTCCAATATATTTTTCATTAGGTCAATAATTTTAACATTGTGAAGAATTGTACAATTGTTTGATAAATACTATGAAGCAAATATACCAGAAGAAATGAAAAGTCTGAGTTCTCCTGTCTAAATAAGTGTCTCATTTCACCTGTGTGTTGGCTTTATCACTGTCACCTTGTGCCTGGGGATGTTCACTTATAAAGTAGAAAGGTTGATTTTGTCCACATTTTTGGAGGTTCCAATCCAATATCAATCATTCTGTTACTCTGGACCTCTGACAGGCATATAGGACGACAGTGACAGGCAGCCCAGGGTAGAGCAAACTGCTCCTCTCATAGCCAAAAAAAAAAGGAAACTAGAAGGGGCTGGATCTTCCAGTGCCCTTCAGAGGCAGCCCCATGACATAAACGCCTACGCTACCACAGTCCAATAGCGCCACCTGGTGACTGAGATTTTCTCATCCCTCAGAAAAAACAAACATTCATAAATTAAGGAGCAAAGCTTTATCTAGATCACTATTTGTAGAGGTTTCAGTACATAATTGGCTGACTCCAAAGTAGTTTTCCACTCAGACAGGTATCACAGAGGAGAAACACTCCATGCCAGCAAAGTAATAAGGGATGAACACTGCACTTTCCATCCATTATATCTTCTCCAGGCTCTTAGAGCAGGTAGCATTCAAAATACTTCATCCAAGTGCCCTTGATCATAACATTGCAGCATGAATTAAATCTAGTATCACACAGGTTGATCCTTCCACCTCTGGAAAAGCCCCACCTACTACTCCAGTACATTTCGGGGAGAACATATAGCCACAAACCATAACAATCTGCCCTTCGCCCCATAAGTGCTTATCCATGTCCCATTATGCAATGGCATTTTGCCCATCACTGACAGTTGCCAAAGTCCTATCAGTTCAGCATTGATGAAAAGTCAAATACATAGTCCCCTTGGTGATTTTAGGCTACAGGCCCCTAAATTCTTAGCTACAGGCCCCTAAACACATCATAACAGAGTTAAACCTATCCCATACCTAATGGTATCAGATAGAGACACTTTCATTGCAAAAGGTCAAACCAGGGGGATAGCAAGGAAGTAGAACAAAGCGAGACCAAAGTGGAGGATGGAAAACATTAAAATCCACAGTTCACTGCCAGCTTGTCTGCCAATCTCTGGCAAGTTGTCCATTAAGAGTGCTTGAGGGGGCTGGGGAGATGACTCAGTTGAATAAGTGCTTGACTGGCAAGCACAAGGGCCTGAGTTCAACCCCCAGTTACACAAAAATAAAAGAGTGCTTGGAGACCCAGTCCTAGCCCAGGTCCGGTGAGTGTGTGGAGAGCTTCCTGCTACCCTGCACCAGCGGGAC
>NW_004524844.1:108159-111419 GCF_000260255.1 Octodon degus
GAAAGGATTTTAAAAAGAAACAGGGCATTTCATTAAAATTCATGAATAAATGAGCAAAATTGCGGAATTTATTCAAAATAAAGTTGTAAAATCAAAAAAAAAAAAAGAGTGCTTGGATGGCTTTGTCCCTATGGCACTTATGGTGGTTATAAATTCCATGGCTTCTTTTCGTGACTATCTCAGCTCCATCATTACAGCTTTCCTTTGGATGATTCCCACTTCTGTTTTCTGCAATTTTCTCAGGTCTCCAATGCATCTTCCTCTTCACACTCAGAGCTTCACTCTCTACCCCCACAAGGGAACATTGCTGATCAACCAGATAACTTCTGAAATAAGGTTGGAAGTCTTCCTGACTTCACAAGCATTACTTTCTGCTCAGGCACAAAACCAGCACCAGGAGGATATCATTAGGATCAGCTTCTGGATGAAGCATTTTCAGGCTTCCTTCTGTCTGGGATATACAGATCCACTGACTATGAACCAAATACCGAGGAGCTGCCCAAGGCTAATGGCAATCTGAACCATGGTTCTTTTGAAAACAGTCTTTCACATTTGCAATTTTGAGGCTGCAGTTGGTGGGGTCTTCATTCCTATGAAGCTGTCAGGCCGTATTCTGTTTCTTCCTTCTCAGCAATCCAAACCTTCTCTCTTTTTTAACTTTTGAAGTTTAACTTTTTTATTAAAGTACAGAAATTTCTGTAAGACAAGTACATTAATGAACTGTTTCCAAAGAACAATATATACTCTAGTTTGCTCTTTGAGCTGAAACCTTCACCAAACTTCTCTGCAAGGCGCAAATTTACTTGGGCTTCCATTATGGGCAAACTCAAAACATTTTAAATTATTATGCCAGGCACTTTTGTTGAGGATCATGTATGATAAATTGAGTCTTGGAGAAATCCAAGCTTGACCTTCTCCTGCCCTTTGGTATCTGATTGGAACATGGAAATTCCACCTTCCCTTTCTGATCACAGCTGGAAGCCCTAGGAATAAAGATTGTTGTGCAGCTCACATGGTAAGATAAGATCTGCGATAGTATAGAAGACCCATAGGTAACTAATTTCCTTTTATTTTTTGAGACAGGATTTCACTATGCAATTTAGGCTGCCCACATACTCACTTTGTAGCCCAGTTGGGCCTTGAACTTGCTGGGTATCATGTGCCTCAGTCTCCTGCGTTCTGGAATTACAGGCATGAAGCACCATGTCTGGATGGACACAAATTTCCTTATTGTCCTTCTGTCTCATTCTTGTTCTTGGCCTTGTAATTATTTTTGCAATAATGTCAAGAAGGTCTCGATCTTCTCAGGCCACTGTCTGGGTTACTTGTCTCTCATTGCTGGGACAAACAACTGCCACTCAAAATGAAGGAAGGAAAGGTTTCTTTAACTCACAGTTACTGGAAGTTTCAGTCCATACTCGGTTTGCTCCATGGCACAAAGGCACATGGCAGAGAACAACCTTTCATGGCAGTGGCAAAGAGCAGAGAGCAGAATGGAGAAGCAGCAGCAACAATGGCTGCAGAAAGCAAGCATGTCTCCCTTATGTTACATTCAGGCTATTACCCTAGGCTAGGTGTAGCAATCACACCCATAATCTCAGTAGCACACAGACCCATAATCCCATCCTTGCATCATGAATTAATCATAAACTCTAGAACTGCACTTCAATGACTGCATGAGACTGGGGGAACAAACAGACACAAACCATAACAGCCATGTAATTACCATTCTTGTTCCCAAAAACACCCACTGCCAAAGAGTGTCCAGTACTCTTTGCTCTTGCTTCTCAACATAAGTCTGACTAAAAGTGCTCCACAGTAGCTGCACCACAATCTCAACATTAGACTGCTTTGAAATTTGTTTCACAAATTTTTTAAAAATTTAATTTTATTTTGAAAAGTAAAAGCAAAGCAACAAAAATCAGAACCTAAGAAACAGGGCACCATACAAAAGTACATATATTATGGATTTTCAAACCAAGAGTAGCTGATTATCAATGGTTGTATATTATCCATTTTACTGCCAAATCTGTTCCTTAGAGTAGCAGATATAGTTATGTAAGATTGGACGTATGATTGGGTATTACCACTTGCTTCCAAGAAACCTTAAATTTTTACTCTTGTCTCTTTTTTTAAAGTTGTTTTAAGGTAAGTATAGTAATAAGTGATATGACATTAGAAATGGTTCACATTTAGAGAACCAAGACGTCAAGTATTCGAGCATGATTTGTGTATTACACATTGCTATCCTCGATGTAGGTGCTTAGTTCACAGCTATCAGCACACAGAGTTATCCAAAGTGAAAATTCTACACATAAGCTATTTTCAAAAGATTGATGGAGATTTTCAGTACAGTGACCTCAACCATCCTGTATATATACTTGCCTAATTTTCCCTATCTTTTCTCTTATATTTGCTATTTTCTCTCCTCTTTGTTGTTTAATCCTCAAGTTCATTTCTTTCTGTTTTACTATATATGATATACCTTTCAGAATTTATTTCTTTTTTTAGGTCTGTAAGCTAGGGAGACAATATGATATTTGCCCATGTGGGTCTGCTTTATTTTACTTATGCATATAGCTTCTAGTTGCATTCAATTACCTATGAAGACTTCTAGTTTGTCTTTCTCTATAGCTGAGTAATATGACATTGTGTAAAAAAAATAAAAAATAAAAAAAACCCACATCTTTTCCATCCATCCTTCAGTGATGGGCATTTTTGTTGCTTCAAAGATTTGGCTACAACAAATTGTGCTGCTATAAACATGGGTGCACATTGTGCACAATGTTTTAGTTCTTTTGGGGAAATTCCCAGAAAGGGAATAGCTGGATCTAATGGGATTTCCAGTCCTAGCTTTTTTAGGAGTCTCCACAATGATTTCCATAGTGGTTGTACCAGTCTACATCCCACCAGTAGTGGAGAAAGGTTCCTTTATCCACAAAGCCTCTCCAGCATTTATTTTTAGTTGATTTCGTTATAATAGCCATTCTTTTTATTATTTATTTATTTCATTACAGTTTCTTTTATTTTGAATATAAAAACAAGAGTGACAAAAACAAAGATACAAATACGGTAACATATATCAATATATACTTTACAGATTTTCAAAACAAGAATAGCTGATTAACACTGATTTCTATGTTATCTATTTTTGTCATCTAATGTGTTGTTCAGATTAACATAGACAGTCATGCAAGATAGAACATATAATTGAATATTACTACATGTTTTCAAGAAAACTTAAAATTTTGTTCTTGCTT
>NW_004524844.1:112744-114164 GCF_000260255.1 Octodon degus
GTAATTTCTTTTGACGTGCAAAAACTTCTCAATAAGAGGAAGTACCAGTTGTTAATTCTTTCAATTATTTCCTGTGCAGTTTGATTTTTGTTCATGAAATGTTTCCCTACCCCTATCTCTTCAAGATTTCTACCTACTTTCTTTTTTTTTCTACCTACTTTCTCTTCCAGATGATTTAGTGTTTCTGGCTTAATGTTTAGATCTTGAATCCATTTTGACTTTAGTTTAGTGCATGGTGATAGATCTGGATCTAGTTTTATTTTTTGGCATGTAGAGAGCCAGATTTTCCAGCACCATTTGTTAAATAGGCTCTCTTTCTTCCAGTAAACATGTTTGGCCCCTTTGTCAAAGATAAGATGGCTGAATGTATTTGTAGTTGTACCTGCATCTTCTAGTCTATTCCATTGGTCCTCAGGTCTAATTTTTGCTGATACCACTCTGATTTTATCCTAGCAGATTTGTAGTATAATTTCAAGTCAATAATTGTAATGCCTCCTGCCTTGTCTTTGTTGCCCTGGATTGCCTTTGCTATTCTAGGTTATTTCTGGTTCCAAATAAATTTGAGGAATGATTTCTCTAGATCCGTGAGGTATGTTGGTGGTATTTTGATAGGGATTGCTTGAATTGGTGCAAAAATTTTGGAAGCATGGCCTTTTTACAGTGTTTCTTCTTCCTATCCAGGAGCAAGGAATATCTTTCCATTTTCTGAAATCCTCTTTGACTTCTTTTTTCAGAGTACTGTAATTTCCATTGTATAGATCTTTTACTTCTTTGCTTGGACTAATTCCTAAGTATTTCATTTTTCATTTACTTACTTTCTTTTTCACTTACTCACTTCATACAGGGTCTTGCGATGCAGGTCAGACTTGTAGTGATCCTCCTGCCCTAGCCTCACCAACACTAAGATTACAGATGTATGTCACCATGCCCGGTTTTGGGGCCAGCTCAGCACACCCAGTGTTCCAAGCCTATCACAACATGCAGCACTGGAGATCAAATTCAGCTCCCTGTGCATGCCAGGCAGGCATTTAGACCACTAAGCTATCTCTTCACACCTAAAGAATTTTTAAATTTATTATAATGTTATACACTTGGCTTTTATATAGCAAGATTTGCATATTATTAGTGAGAAGAAATCCTTGGAAAATATCACTATATAAAGTACTACCAAGCTGGATAGGGTAGCACCACCTGTAATAGTGGTGCTCTGGGAAACCAAGCATGTGGGTCAAAAGTTCCAGCATGATATGGGACACTTAGAAAATGGGGAGACCCTGTCTCAAATTAATTAATTCTCTTAGTCTGGCTCACCAAAACTGGGGAGACCCTTGCACATTCAGGTTTATTATTTAATAAAGAACTGGTAAAACAGTACAGATAAAAAGCCAGGCCTATGTTGGGAAGGTACCCACACAGCCAT
>NW_004524844.1:142955-169183 GCF_000260255.1 Octodon degus
TTTGGTGCATTCTTCCTGGAGCGAGATAAAAAATCATGAGGTGGTACAGTATGGATCAAAATTACGATCAAACAATAACATTGCAAGTATAGTCAGTTAGGTGATATTGATCTAATGGCAGCAAGGGTACATGGGTGACATCTTCAAATGTGGTCAATAGTCTATAGTCTTGCCATGGATGTAGCTCAGTGACATAAGTGCCTCCCTGGCAAATGCACGGTCCTAAGTTCAATTCCTGGTACCAAAAAAAAAACTGTAGTCTTAGAATTTTTTTCTCTAGTCTAGCAGTCTCAGTCTTAGTCTCAGTTTCACTAGGAGAGAGCAGATGGCCTAGCCTACTGAGATAATGGTAAATCTAAAAAGGGTGACACCAATAATCCCAAATTTTAGTTCATTCCTTGGGGTCATATGAAGAACTTGCCACTGTGGACCTCCAGCAACAGTCTTCATGGAGTCTCATTTTCTGCACTGACTCCCCCAAAGGCCCGGCCCAGTCTGACTGCCTACTATCTTTCTACCTAATCTAACTATAATAACAAAGGGAGCAAGAAGCCTTCACAAAGAAGAAGGATAAATTTTCCTGCTACAAAAATCAGTTTATTCTTTAACTCAGGAATAAAGTATGGGGCAAAATGTACCAGTTGAAGAGCAAGGATGTGTACAATTACTCTAACTTGGTTAAATGCTCAGGGGCTTCTGTGCCAACGAAAGATTTAACAAAAATACTACAAGAGATAACTAAAGCCAGGTGTGGTGGAGCATACCTGTAATCCCAGCACTTAGGAGACTGAGGCACGAAGATTTTTTCAAGTTCAAGACCATTCTGGGCTACAAAGTGAGCTCAAGGCCAGCCTGAACTGTGTAGCAAGACTCTGTCTCAAAAATGGCTCAAAAAATGTAACTAAATACAATCTATGGTTTCCTCATGGAGACAGCCTAGATCTTGAGAACTGGAAGAGAGTTAGAAAAAACTCAAAAGGGCAAAAAACAGATAAAAAATTATTTCCCCTGAGATTTTCTCAACTTGGAATTTAATCTGATCATTTTTAACTCCATTACAAGCTTACAGCCAAAGGCTGGAGCCTCAGGTTCAGAGAAAAATAAATCATGCATAACAGAGGTTTCAACCCATAAGCAGAGCCTTTGAAGGAAAATTTGATTCCCCAGACTCCAAGGCCTTGACAAAATAATTGCCACTGCCATAGGTGTTTGGGAAAGGACCTGTTCCATCTGAAAGGCTAAAGGAAGAGGAAATGAGCACATAGGTGTTGAGATACCTACAAATAATTAAATGGACCACTTTGATCCAAAAGTGCAAGAATGGAGAGAAACCAGCACATCCGCTTCCTCAATCACCTCTCACAGATCCCTGGTATATGGAAGGAGTTGGGTTGCTGGGAACTGGCCAATACAGCTACACTCATGGAGCTCCAAGAACCACAGAGCTTTGAGAAGTGCTGGGACAGGAAAACCAGCTCCAGCTTGGAGCACTTTACCCCTGGTTGGAGAGTGGCAGAGACTATCCCTTGCCAGATCTGGGGGTGACTGAGGACCAGACCACCACCATCACCCCAGGTACCTTGCCATACAACACACTGGACTGTAACATCTTAGCACACCCCTCAATGGCCACCATGTTCTAAGCCTCCATTCTGAGGAGAAGCCTGCCAGTTCAAAAGAGAGGGCACAGTGACCACTCTTACATCATCAATGGCGACAGCTCTGGTGACAGGAGACAAAACCATGTGGGGTGATAACACACCATTATAACCCCTACAACACTGGAGATACCCACAGATTCCCATTTGACCAGTGGCAGGATTTGTCACCTGTCATGTGGATTTTTAAAATGTAAATAAGCCAATCTCATGCCTGTTGTCCCAGCAGTTGGATAGCTGAGGCAGAAAGACCATTGTGAGTTTGAGGCCAACCTGTCCTACTCAATGAGTTTAAAGCCATCCTGAACTACATAAAAAGACCCTGTCTCAAAAAACAATGTAAGGGCCAGAGAGATAGCTCAGCAGCATAAGCGCCTGCCTGACAAGTGCAAGGTCTTGAGTTCAATCCCTGGTACTTCATGCTATGCCAGGCACAGAACTCCAGGCATGCTATTCTGGCCCTGGAACCAGTCATGAAGGTGAATGCCAATAATCCCAGAATTTGAGAGACTGAGATATGAGGATCACTACAAGTCCAAACTGCATAGCATAGCAAGATACTGTATGAAAAATAATTTTTTTAATTTTAAATGAAAATGAAAAATTACAATCAGATTTGCTTTCATGGAGGCTAAGTTTCCCGCAAATAACACAACAAAGTTGTCTCATTGACAGATGCTCTTAGTATAATACTAAATCAAGAGACAAAGGTTTGCATAGAGCCATGGCATTCATTGTTGCTAATCTCCTGGCGTATTAAATATGTTCATGCCTTCCAGGTGTACAGGTTCTGGAAAACAAAAAACTTGGATTGTTTACGGTGATAGGTTTTTTCTCCTAGATTCAGATGGCTGCCTTTCTCTGATGTTCCACTTATTTTTGAGAAGAGATACATGTTAAATCAATATGAGATTACCAGTCATATACAAGACTTTTAAAAATGTATATGGTAGGGCCAGACAAATAGCTCAGCAGATTAAAACACCTGCAAGAAGGTGCAGGGGCCAGGGGTTTGATCCTCAGACTGGCTGTGCTGGCCCCACCCCTGGGATGTACTGAGACAGCAATTGAGACTGGCTGTGGTGGCACATGCCTGTAATCCCAGCACTTGAGAGGCTATAAACAGGAGAATCACTGAGTCTGATCTAATAGTGAGACCTTGAACACTCTGCAGTAGAGCCATCCCTAAAAGTACAAGAAAAGATAAAAAAATAAAAATGTATATGGTATATATGCTGTGTGTGTCATTCTACCCCATGCTATTTTGGACATTTAAGGGTGCAGCAAAAAATGCTTGTGAGGCTGAACTATTACGTGTGGCTTTTGATCTCAAGTTCTCTTTACAAAACTATATAATTCTTATGGGTTGCCATTCTAAAGGAATTCAACTGAAACAAACCATGGTTGGTAGCAAATAACAGGGCTATGCTATGCTTTATATTTCAAGACTCTTGACATTCAGATAAAAATATAATAATAGTAAAGATCACTGCCTCAACTGCAGTGCTAATGTCACTGATCTTGTCTTCTGGGTGTTCAATAACTAAAGCTTAAAGGCCAAAAGTAGAAAGGTGGATGCACTAAGATGACAGCCAGTATTTGGATCCCAGCCTTCTGAGATCAATGAGGAACTAACACAGAAGGAAACCTTCTTCTACAAGATCCTGTAACCCTGTTAAGACACCTAAACTCCTGACCAGGGATATCGCTGAGCCTCAGAAGAAGGGAATCAACAGTGTATAGTGTGCATAAGGAGGTTAACTAGAGGGAAAAGGCTCCCAAGTTTTCACAGAAAGCAACATGCCAAGCAAGGCTGACCTATCCTGACAGCTAACACTGACAGAGGAGGTGAGAGGCACTGGACTTGAACCCAAAATAATGCCCCAGGAGACATAACTGACCTAGATGGACAGCAAGTTAATTTTAGTTATCATTCTCTTAATGAATAGAGGGATTTGTTGTAATAGTGTTTGCAAATAGGATATCATGTCTGCATCTTGTACCACAAATAACCACTAGGAAGACAGTATGCAATGTGTTAATTATTGAAACTGTCCTACCAATTTGATTTGAAACTGTCTCATTGCTATATGACTGTCAATAAAATTATGGAAAAAAATTTTTAGTTATCACATGACTCACTTGATCTTGAACTTGAATTTTCATCAGAAAAGTATAACCAAGGCCAGCCAAATAGCTCAGCAGATTAAAGTGCTGCAAGCAGGTGCAGAGGCCTGAGGTTCAATCCCCCAGCCTGCCATGCCAGCCCCACCCCCGAGGCACACTGAAATGACAATTGAGACAGGGCATGGTGGCACACACCTGTAATCCCAGCTCTTAGGAAGCTGTAAACAGGAGAATCAATGCAAGTCTGATCTAGTAGTGAGACCCTGAACACCCTGTAGACCCTTCCCTAAAATACAGAAAAGAAAAGTATAGCCAGTGTATAAAACAATGCCATACTAAAAACTAAATATAGTAAAGGTATTCGAATCGCTGGCATCTCTTCATGGTTTCCAACAACACCAGTACCTGACTGTAGGGATCTGTTGGTCTCTGAGTAGTGCCTAGGAGAAAATGGCAAGAGGATTTAGAAAATAAAGACAAGAAATAATAGCTAAGGTCAGCTGGTGGGCCATGCCTTATAGGCGAAAGACACCTGAACAACAGTAGGGGCATTTATTTATACCTTCACAAAGTTATGACACGAGGTTCCCTACCGAATAATAGCCCACAATGTCCACGCAGATGTTTTTCTCAAGACTGAAGTAGCTTGACTGCTTTAGGCAATGAGGCCTTATCCTGCCCTCCCACATAGGACCAATTTTCACCTTCCTCAGCTTGAATAGCTGACCACTCCTATGAGTAATGAAGTATTGGGGATCAGGTCTAGGTCCACCAATCTCCTGCTCAGAGGTATGATGACAGAATAAAACACAGGGAAAAAAACATAGTTTAGTCACAGGGAGCAACAGGATGATGAAAGCCCAAAGTACACTAATACCACAACTCATATGGTTGCTGGCATTTATTAGGGGCACAGCTTTATTAGGGGGTATGCTGGTAGCCTCTGGAAAGCAGTAAGGGTAAACTGCTGATGAAGTTAAGATTCAACAATTTAGGAATGGCACATTTTTGAAAACCACACAGGAAAAGATCATAGTTAACTGGTAACCTATCTACTAACTACTATTACTGAGCTAGACAGAATTTGCATGAGTTGAAGTCCTCAGCTGTCATGTTACCTTCCTGTGAGGTGCCAGAACTTCACAGGCTGTTTGCCAACCTTGGCTCTAGCCTCTGGCTTACAAATTGATCTGTTTGACTGATCTATAAATTCTTTCTTCATTTTTATTTTGGACAGTTTTTATTGTTATATTCATTTATGTTTGTAAATAATTTATTTTCAATTTTCAATCTATTAAAAAATTAAATTAAATTAAATTATCAAAAAAAATTGATCTGTTGCTAAGCCAACCAATGACCTTGCCACAAGTCATGTAGGTGTAGGACAGTCTCTCAAGTTACTAATATTAATTATTACCTGCTTGTACCATGTCAAGCTGGCCCTCAGCAATGAAGAATAAATTATAATAGAACCTTCAAAGCTCTACAAAAAGCCTAAAATTCTTCAGCTAAAATTATGCAAAACTAGAGAGACTTATGACAAAATATCAGAATCCATCAGTAGAGAGGTCTAAGAGCCAGTGGGTTACAATGCCTATTCCAGTCTCACAAAAATGGTTTCTACACTTGGCTCTTTCCCAAGCCTACCTATCCATTCTGGTGCTCATGTTTTGATTATAAATGCTCTCATTTCTCAAAAATTTAGCACATTCTTGCCTAGAAGCTGCCAAGTTGCAAGTGATTATACAGATAAAACCAATGATAAATATGATAGATTTCTTATACCAGGATCCACCAGATCAACTTGTAAATGAGTTCTTAACTGGTAAACTACAACAAGAATTCTCTCTGAGGCCCATTAGATTAGCTTTCTGGAGAAGGAGAAGGCTCCTGACTGAGATCTCCTGACACTAACCCTTCTCAGCTTGAAGTAGTTCAGACGGAAACTACATCTAGTCTCCTCTCACCACCGATATGGATAGATATTCAAAAGAAATATTGTAGATAGCTAAGTTCATTACAAATATTACAGTCAGTCATACCAGGCTGGGCCCTCAGCACAAAATACAATTTAGGCCAAAGACAAATTCACTAAAGCCCAGATTTTAAGATAAAGACAGACTGTCTCTTAAAATTCAATCAAATCAACAAAAAAAAGAGTAGTTGCCTCACAAACATAATTAGACCTTGTCACATATTTTTAAAATTTTTAACTCTGCTTGCAAAAAAGTGCAGTCCATGAGAACATCCCTGGCAGTAGGATAAATCTAGGAGCATGCCTAGGCCCCAAGTCCTGTGAACAGATATACAAACAGGAAAGTAGGATGACCTGATGCAGTCAGTTACGTGGGGATGAGGGTGTGCTTGTGTACTGACAGGTCATGAAACACCATTGTGGATGCCATCCTGGAACATGCAGCCAGAGAGAGATCTCCCCATTTGGGGTACAATGTTTGCATTCTACACTGGATTGATTATATTAATAATCAATATGTCTGTTATTCTGCTTGTGTCTGTTATTTCTGCTGCTACTCTGCTACAGGACCACCAAAACTGATAATGCCCAGATCTATCCCACCTCGAGTCACAGTGTTGCAATGGCTGCAGTGACAAGAACAAAAGAAGAAATTGCTGGATGAAGTTCCTGACCGCAGTCTGAAGACAAGGTAATGCTGAAGCTATGGGCTGCTGAATCCCACTCGAAGGATTCCAGAACAATAAGCCTGCTGACCTTAGAGACCAAATAGTTTTAGTTGGCAGAATTGCTTGCCTTTGTTTCTCAAGAACCTGCTCATTTTCCAGGGCTTTTGCCTCAGTTGTACTCTCTACTTCCTGAACACCCTGAACTTGTCTGAAAACCAATAAATACTGGATGTCTGAGGAGGATTTTTGTCTTAGATCTGAGTTCTGACCTTCCCTGTTTCTTTTATTTATCCCTTTGCTGTAATTCCTTTTAGGAGACTGGGGGCTAAGTCAAGTCCCTGACATATTACAGTTCCAAAAGTAACCAAATATTTAAAGTCAAATACATACAATTAAAGCCCAAGCTGCTTGGGTTCTAAATAAAATATTTAAAGATGATTTTATGTAGACTTCATGTCTTGCTTTTCAGTATTTTTAATCCATATAGAGATGAGTGAAAAAAAAATTTAGTCACTAGCTGTATGAAGATGGCCTAAGACACCAGTAAGGTTCCTGCCTACAGGTGCCAGTTGTGTGGGACCAGCTTACTCCAGTCTTTGCCCTCCGTTTGCCACCCTGACCCCTAGGCAAATGAGGATGAAAGATCAGAGAGAAACAGTCTCAACTTAGAATTCAGGCAGCCAGGGTGCTCTTGCCTGTAGTGGGCAGAGAGCCCCTAGTGTCTGGCTCATCCTGCCTTCTTCACTCAGAAGCGGGTATGAGAAATTAAAATAACAAAAGATTCATCTGCATTCCAATATCCAATAGGACATGCTCAAGTAAATAATTTAATCACAGCTGTATTGATTTCTCTCTAGAATCTGCAATGCGTCATCAAGTCTGCATGTTGCCTTTCTCCTTAGTGTTCATGAGGAGGATAATTGGACCTCAGTTCTCCTTAACTGATCTCCCACAATTCCCCATTTTTTTTACATGAACAACACTTGGCTATCAATCACTATAGCTCAGCCCTTGAGGAGGTATACAGCAGACTCAGTCATTCTATGCATTGCCTTTATATCTAGCCTGTAATAACGGTGCTTTAATCTATGGTGCTATGTATCTATACTGAGTCTGTATTGAATCCCCTGAGACCTACTTTAATCCTCCAGGGAAGCTTCTCAATGACCTTTCACTGAGCTTTATTCCAAAGGTACCACTGGCTCCTCACTTCACCATGCTGGACTATAAACTCAGCACAGGACTTGTGAGTACAGACCCCACCTGATGATGGTGGTCCCAGTGACTTCTAATAACTATCCAGATGATGTCTTGCAAGGAGACACTCATGGACATGTTAGTGTTGTCAAGACCCTGGTGTCCACCAAGAAAGGACATATTTTCAACCTCCAGACCACAGCTGTCACCTTCTGACTGCAGTCTTGAAGCTGTATATTTCCTGACATGAGACCCTTGGGCCACAAGCTCCAACTGTTGCAGACTGCTCTGGACTCAGCCTTCCATTCTTAGACTCCACAGTCCCGTCTGAAATTGGATCAAAAAAGCCAATGACACACTGAGGTCTGATCCAGGTACTCTGTGTAAATCATGTTTTGATGCAGTGTAGTTACACACTGTAATTTAGGTGTCTTTATGCAGAGGCAGCTGATTTGACTAAGTGCCACAGACAGTGTCTGGACCACAAACCATACATAAGTGCCTATTGACCCTTGCAGTTAAGTTTGCTGACCCATGATCTAGATTAGCATGCTGTTCCCCAACCCCCAGACCCAAAGCCAGACTAGAGGGTCCAGAGTCCAGAGCACAAGCCCAATAATGAAGACAGACCCCAGGTTTCAGGTCCAAGAAATAGCCCATATGTCTCTATTCTACATATATAATAACACACTCCAGGCCCCTGATTCCAAAAAGAACTCCAACTAAACACCAGAGACACACAAAGATACCCAAGAGATCTACTGAAAAGACAGGACAGTCAGGGAAACAGAGTGGGAGAGAGAGAGAGAGAGAGAGAGAGAGAGAGAGAGCTCAGAAAGCACCAACAAAGTAGACAATGTCCCTACACATTGAAACACACTGTCCAAAACTGTTCATTCAATTTTCATCATTCAACAAGCATTAATAAAGCATCCAGTAGGAAATGAGTTTGGTGCTATGGATTTGAGATGAATCTGTGAATTGTACTGTCAAAGTCTCTTGTCCTCTTTGTTTTTGTTTTTGTTTCTGTTTTATTTCTGGGGAAAAAGTATATATTTAGAATTAGCCATCTAGACTCAGTTGAGATGATCCCAATTTTGTTAGCAACATCCAATGCATCATGATCAGGAGCCAGTCGAACATATTCCTTCTTCTCTCCATCAAGCCTGGTTAGGGTATTGACTTTGGCAATATCAGTGTCATAGAGCTTCTTCACGGCTTGTTTGATTTGGTACTTATCGGCTTTGACATCACACCGAACACAAGTGTGTGGTTGTCCTCGATCTTTTTCATGGATGACTCTGTGGTCAGGGGAACTTGATGATGGCACAGTGGTCAAGCTTGTTTCTCCTGGGGGTGCTTTTCTGAGGGTATTTGGGCTGCATCTGGAGCTACAGTGTCTTGGGATGGTGGAAGGTGGAAGACATTCATATCTTCTTTTTGTGGCTGTGGATGCCTTTCAGCATGGCCTTCAAAGCTTTTGCTTTGACTTCAGCTTTGGGATGGACAGGGGCTTCCTTCTCTGCCTTCAGTGCCATCTTGGTAAAAAGGCCCTCTTGTCCTCTTTGTAGCTTAGAGATACAGACAATAAAAAACACAAACAATGAAACAGCTAAGTTGTGTGATAAGACATGCCACCATGTGTTTTCAGAATATTATGCTAATACAAATCCCACACTGTAAGTTAACAAGGGATCCCAGTGTGAGGAAAGTGCACAGAGATCAAAGGGGGCTCAGTAATGTAAAATTGGGCAGTGTATAAACAGTTCTGTGTACACTATGGAGTCCTCTACATATAGAAAAGGGATGAGGCACAGGGAGGGTCTGAAGGGCAGGATGTGTACACTGCACTGTAGGACTTCATTTCCATGATTCTCAAAAAGACCAGTGCTGGGGGCAGAAAACAGGTCAGATGTTGTCAGGACCAAATGATTGGAGGAGGCACAGGAGAGCCTGGGCAGGTGATAGACAGCTCCATACCTTATGGCTGCCTGTGTATTATTCATGGTACATAGGTCATAATTTGCAGAGCTTAAAGAGTGTACTACTGTATGTAAATTACAACATGTCTTAGTTGCTTTTCTCTAATTGCTGGGACAAAATACCTAACAGCCAAAGTTAAAGAGGGTAACAATTATTTAGCTCACAGTTTGTACAGGTTTCAGTCAATAATCAGCTGTTTCCAAGACAGGATGGTATGGTAGAGGGACAATAATTCATGGTATCAGGAGATAGAAAAGCAGCAAGAGCAAAATGGTGTCCAACCTTCTTTTAGTCCCTTATATTTATGCAGGCTGCCCCACCATCCTTGAACAAATGAGGCTTTGGGGGGACAACCAGACACAAACCATAGCACCTCCAATTTTTTTAAAGGAAAAATCATGTGACCCAGGAAAACAATAGGAATAAGGAACAGCTAGCTCACAGCCTAAGGCAGGTATGAAACTGCCTGCAGTGTTCAAGAATTGGAGATCTGACATGACTGGAATCTGGGGTTCAGAGTGCACACCAGACCTGATAGATCTCTAGGGGAGAAAAATATACTGCATGTGGTGTTGCACACCTGTAATCCCAGCTTTCTGGGAAACCAAGGCAAGAGGATCTCAAGTTTGAACCCAACATGGTCAATGTTACAACTAAATGAGATACTGACTCAAAAAAATAGTGTAGGGTATTCCCCAAAGGAAAAAAAGTCTCTTGTAGTCCCCAGGAGAAAACAGAGAGAAGATTCAGAAAATAAAGATGGCATAATACCTAAGGTCAGGTGGTAGACCATCTCTGATAAGCAAGGGACCCCTGAACAACAGTAAAGGAGGCTTTTTATACCTTCGCAAACTTGCAAGACACAAGGTTGCCTAGCAACCAATAAACCTTCATGTCCAGGCAGGATGTTTTTCTCAAGACTCATGCAGCTTGACTGCTTTAGGCAATGAGGCCTCATCCTGCCCTCCCACATATGATCAATTTCCAGCTGTAACAGAGTCTCTCTCTTTTATTATTTCATTGTGTGAATGATGGGTGTTTCACTGCAGGTGAAGAAGCTGTATTTGGAGAACTCTTTAGGAGACCTTTTTACTCTTGATGCCAGTCCAAAGATTTTGGGTACTTATATTCAGAAATAGTCCATAACATTAGTGAATTATCAGCACAGCTGGCAATTGTCAGAAGTTGTTAGTGATTTGAACCTTTTACAGTTTAGCATCTTATTATGGGAATACATTTTACATCTTGTGGTTCCACTTTTATGCTCGATGGTTTAAACCAACTTAATGTGAGACCTATATAAATAGAAATTTTAACTTTTTTCTATCTAACAAGGTCAGTTAAATTTCCTAAGATTTACTATAGAATCATACAGCACCTCTTACATCTTCTGTCAGTGTCAGTCATCTGGAAGAGTCACAGCCATTGCCTGACCAAGCTGCTTTGTGTGAAAGCTTGAGAGGTTTTGTTCCCCCACCAGCAACAACCACGTGACTCTCCTTAGGCAAAGTATATATTGTGGATCACTTTCCTCTGTGATCCCATAATCTCCTTGATCAGAAAATCAAGGACTCAGGGCTGGTCCGACAGCTTAGTGGACTAAAGCACCTGCTTAGGCAGAGCATGCTGAGCTGGCCCCACCCCCAGGGCACATTGAGACAGCAATTGAGACTGGGCATGGTGGCATGTGCCTGTAATCTCAGCACTTTGGAGGCTGAAAACAGGAAAATCACTATGAATCCAATCTATGTAGTGAGACCCTGTCCTAAATACAGAAAAAAGAAAAAAAAATCAGGACTCAACTGAGTTATAGGATGTCACAGCAGAGGTTCTCTTATATTCTGAGACCTCACTGACCTTGAGGGCTGAGGCCAAAATATTGGCTATCCTCTTAGTCCACTCTAGCTCTCTAATTTTTGGTCTCCAAACCTTAGTGGTTAAGCATCCAGAAGAGTTTAACATTACTATCTTATCTTAATATCAAACACTTTTTTATGTATTTAGTACTGAGCCTACAGGATCTCACTTCACAGATAAGACTCCTAGTGATCCTCCTGTTTCCAGCCTCCAAAGCACTGGGATTACAGGCATGAGCCACCACATCCAGTCTCAATCACCATCTCAGTGCGATCCAGGGCAAGTCTGGCACTACATACCAGGAATAGAATCCAGTGCACCTGCCTAGGCAGATACTTTAATCCACTGAGCTATCTGGCAGGCCCTATCAAGCACTTTAGAACATAAAATGAAACTTATTTTTTTAACAACCATGGATATTCTAAATCCCTAAAGAATGCTAACAGACAACAGTTACATATTTTTACACAAAAATTTAGAAATCAAAACTATACATAACACTGTAGCATGAAATTTTTGATGATATTTGTAATGTACTTTTCATTTTGAAAACAAAGTTTTCTTTTTGACATAACTTAATCATGTTAACCAATCATCTCTAATACACAAGAAATTTTTGCCCAATTTGCCATCCTTTAATTAAGCTATATTTTTTATTTATTTATTTATTTATTTATTGTGTGTGTGTGTGTGTGTGTGTGTGTGTGTGTGACCAGCTCAGCCCACCAGGGGGTGCTGGGGGATTGAACCGCGGTCCCTTGTGCTTTGCTAAGCTTGTTCTAAGTAGGTGCTTTAGACCACTGAGCCATCTCACCAGCCCTGCCATCCTTTAATAAGATACATGCTGAAAGGTTTTTTTGTTAAAGGCAGAGGTCTGAAAGTCTTATCACAATAAACCATCTTCGTTTTACACTTTAGAAGACCTGGACATCTAGACTGATGAATGCATTTAATACACTATGAGATTAACAAAAATGAATTACCATAAACATATGAAAACCTTGGTTTCTCTCTCTGTGTGTGTGTGTGTGTGTGTGTGTGTGTGTGTGTGTGTGGCCAACTCAGCCTGCCCTGAAGGCAATGCTGGCACAGTAAGTGGTGCTGGGGGTTGAACTATGGTTCCTGCACTTGCCTAAGCTTGTCTAAGCAGATGCTTTAGACTGATGAGCTATCACACCAGCCCCAAATTTTGTTTTTGTTTTTATGTATTTGGAACAGGGTCTCACTACACAACTGGGACTCATAGTGGTCCTCCTGTTTTCAGCCTCCCCAGCGCTGAGATTACAGGTGTGTGCCACCATGCCCAAACTCAGTCACCAGCTCAGCACACAGGGAAAAAACCTTGGTTTCTTAATTTAGTTTGTACCAAGAGCATCTTTTATGAGAAAATATTATTGTAATTGTTTTGAAAAACTTTATGTTTTGACCGAGGACAAAATAATTTGAGTGTCTCCCAAGAGATTACTGAGATTATTGGGAGCTCTTGTTAATGAACAAAGGTTGGCCACCCATCCATTCACCAAGTGGGGTCCTCTCCAGTAACTTCTCCCCTCCCTAAGGAATTCAAATTAATTATCTTAAATTTTTATGACCTTTGAGTAAACCAATTTCGGTATCACTTAGACCAGCTGGAAATTTATGAAAGAAAATGCCTTTATGCCTTTAGGTCTATACACCAAATTGTATTATGAACAAATGATCAGAAAGAAAAACTCTTGAGCTCAAATAAAAGAGGATCAACTGTTCACAGAATCACACATAAACACATAAACAAATACACAGAATACACAAACATTTTTCCAAAATCAAGGAGCACTCAAACATATTCTTCATCGAAGAATTACAGTAACTCATTCTCTTAACGAATAGAGTGATTTGTTCTAATGGTGCTTGTAGATAGGATATCATGTACACATCTTGTACAGCAATTAACCACTGGGAGGAATGTATGCAAAGTGTTAATTATTGAAACTGTCCTACCAATTTGATTTGAAAAAAAAAGGGGGATACAGATGAATGTGCATTTTATATCTATGTATTCAAAATGGTTAGGATAGATATATAGTTACATTCTCTTAATAAATAGAAGGATTTGTTGTAATAGTGTTTGTAAATAGGATATCATGTCCGCATCTTATGCAGCAATTAACCACTAGGAAGAATGTATGCGATGTGCTAATTATTGAAACTGTCCTACCAAGTTGATTTGAAACTGTCTCGTTGCTATTTGTTTCTTAATAAATTCATGGAAAAAATAAATAAATAAATAAATAAATATAATAATAAAAAATTTTAAAAAGAATTACAGTAACTATTGTAACATTTGGAAATTTATACTTATAAAAAGACCAATCAGATTTTGTTATTTATCAATTAGTAGATATCTCTTATCAGAAAAATTTGAAAGGAATAAAATCTTTTATCTATAATTAATGTGCATATTATCTATCTTTGAATTTTTGTCTTAATACTAGTAAAATGTAAGCTCAGTTATTTCTATATATCTTAACACCTATTTAGACCTCAGTTTTCCATTTTGTCAGATCCTTCAATAGGTCTCAGGTCAGATCGAGTCTCATCACTGTTAACTTCTTCTCCAGATATGGCTTCATGGTACAGCCTGACAGCAAACTCTGGTATCCAAATAGGTCATTTAGCATTCTCTTTAAATAGTAAGCATACTCTCTACCCAGGTAAGTAGTGGATCGGGTCCCTTCCATTGTCCAATATTGGAATCTCTCCAAAGGACCCTTCCTAACTATTTTTACTTTTACCTGTTGGAATTGTATTTCAGCTGCTGTACTTCCATATGTTGGTCGAATTTTAAAAGTTATTATTTCCAGATAAAGTCTGTTATGAGGTGTGAATTTTTTAGGAAAAGATTCTCCTTTTTGTTTTTGTAATTGAATTTTGATTGCATGGTAAGCATGTTCAACTAATCCTTGACCTTGATGTTCATAAGGAATCCCCATGATAAGGGAAATATGACAAGTTTTACAAAACTTTTGGAAGGCAACACTTGTACATGCTGAACCATTGTCAGGCTTGAGTGTCCATGGGCAGCCAAGGGTACTAAAGACATCCAAACAGTGAGTAATGACATGTTTACTTGCTTCACCAGTATGGGTAGAAGTAAAACTAAATCCTGAAAAATTGCCCACTAAAATACGGAAGCAGCATAAAGAACCAAACTCGGGAATATGAGTGGCATCCATCTGCCAAAGATGCTTGAGGTGAAATCCTTGGGGATTGACCACCTTAGAAGGTGAGGGAAGATGTATTATACATGAGGAACATTGTTTAACAGCTTCACAGGCCTGTTTCCAGGTCAAATAAAACTGTCTGTGCCAGACAGAAGCTTTCTGATGAAGATAGCATGAGGTGCAGAAGCCTATTGAGGAGTATCTGAAGGAGGAACTGTCACAGCAACCAGCAATCTGTCTATAGTAGCATTCTCCTCAGTGAGGGGTCCTTGGGAATGGGAACATATGTGACAAATAAAACAAGGAACATGGTGTGATCATATGACAAGTTGGGAGTATGAGGTAATGAAAAACATCTTCGTAGGGCCAGGGAGATGGTTCCATGGAATAAGCACTTTCCTGGAAAGCATAAGGGCCTGAGTTCAATCCCCTGTTCCACAAAAAAAGAAAAGAAAGAAAGAAATAATCTTCCTTTTAAGTATTTAATACAGGGTCTCACTACACATATCGGACTTGTAGTGATTCTCCTGTTTTCAACCTCACAAGTGCTGGGATCACAGGCCTGTGCCATCATGCCCAGTCTCATTCACCCTCTCAGCATGTCTTGGGGCCAGGGCTGGCATGGCATGCTGGGGATTGAAATCTTGTCCCTGCATTTGCCTAAGCAGATGCTTTAATCCACTGAGCTATCTGGTCAACCCAAAAAGATCTCGACCAGTGTGTATAGTGGCAGTTTCAATGTGGCATATTGTACCATAGGACTGTCTGAAAAGAAGTTAATTGGAGTGGATGATGATCTTGAAGGGCCCATATAACTGCTTGCAATCCAGTCTTTTATGCAGAAGAGAAACCTGTATCCTGTATTCTGGAAGAAGAAGCTGTAAAATAACCTCCCCTACTCAAAGACGACCCATACATGAAGATGGAGATGCCCCCTGCTACAGGGACAGAGTATACTTTTGAAGTGAAGACAAAGGGTGTGGGGGGAAAAAAATTGAATTAATTTATCTGAAGGATAGTGATTTTTGTGGCTTGGGTCCAAGTGTCTTCCCCAAGCCTCATGAAGTCATGGGATGGTTTCTGGAGTTTGTGATTAATTCATAATCCAATGCTGGGATTATGAGTGTGTGCTACACCTGCCCTGGGGCAGGTAATCTGCATTACAATGTAAGGATGAAAAGAAGCTATCTAGCTGCCACAGCTGCTGTTCCTCCCCTTGCTCTTTGCTTTTTTCTGCTGCCAGGAACTCTACCTTGGAGCCAGCTGAGTATGGACTGAAACTTCCACTAACTGTGAGCTAAATAAATACTTCCTTCCTGAATTTTGGGTGTTGGGTCCTAGGAGCAAAAGAAAAGTAACTGAGCCAGTGAAAATCAGTAACACCAAGGAAGTTAGCCAGTGCAGATTGCCAAGAAGATGAATATTGTCATAACCACCTTGACTGAACTGAAGAAAAAGGAACAATGACAGTTTGTACCTCATAACCAAAGAACTGAATTGTATGTGTTTGTCCAAATGCTATCAGTTCTTGCACAGCATCATGAAAGGGAGTAATAGTTTTATGTAGAATATGTAGCATATGTAGCCATTGTAAAGGACCCTGAGACTGCCATAGGACTCCCATAGGCATATATGAGTTTAGAAAATAATTTAAAATGTGGGCAAAATGGGTCAACTAGAAAGATGAGCATTAGAAAAACTAAGATTAACTTTATCTAAGGCAGATTTAGCGTCTGCTGTAAGTATCTTTGGAGAGGTGGGAGTCAAGTCTCCATTGAGAATGTCAAAGAGAGGACCTAAACCATGAGTAATCTTAAGAACCGGGCAGAGCCAATTAATGTTTCAAAAAAGGTCTGACAATCATTTAGGGTTGTAAGATATTTAACCTGGATCTGAACAGTTTGTGACTCAATATATCTCTGTTGAATAAGGGGTCCCAAATATGAGAAGGGAGCCATACTTTCACCTTATGGGAGGCTACCACTAGACTGTACTGTGTAGGGCATCATCTAATGGGACAAGTATTTGATGTAAGGTGGATGGAGATTCATGTCCTAGAAGAATATCATATATGTAGTGGATAAAGTACACAGATGGATAGTCCTCATGTGCCGATGGAATGGCTAAAGCCACAAACTCCGGGCACAGGGTTGGACTATTTCCCACTCCCTGTGGCAGACAACACCACTGGAAGTGACACATAGGGGCCTGATGATTAATAGAGGATAAACTAAAAGCAATATTTTTTTTTCCTTTCAAAGTGGACAGCAGTAAGAAAGAAACACTTTTTTAAATCAACTACCATAAGAAAAAAATGTAAAGGATTAGCTACAGGACTGGGCAATCCCGGCTGCAGTTCTCCCATAGCTTCCATGATGCAGTGGATTGCCACCAAGTCCCACGGTAATCTCCATTTTTGTGGGTTGCAGATTGATCAGTCTATGAGAAGAACAACAGCAAAGCTGAATGTAATGAGCTACAGGGGACTCAGAAGTCTTCTCTGACTGCACCTCAAACTGAGCAAGCACAACATATTTATTGAGAAGCTTAGAACATACAAATCATTCACAAATGGCAGTATACAAGCAGCCCTCTAAATCATAAGATCCTGCTGGCCCTGGAACCCAAGTGTGCCATGTCAGCCCAACCCTGACATGGTAGTGCATGCCTGTAATCCCAGCACTAGGGAGGCTGAGACAGGAGAATCACTATGAGTCTGAACTGCATAACAAGAACCTGTATCAAAAAATAAATGAATCAAAAAAATTTAAATAAATAAATCATGAGATCCTGACCAGTCACATACTGCAGTTATCTTAAGACTTTCAAGTACACGAGATTCCTTTCTCTGGTTTCTATGGATAGTTCCGAAAAAAACAAACAGAATTGTGTGTCCCCACAAGTTTGCCACCATGCACTGTGCATCAGCTTGCTGATTATACAAAGTAAAACATTCTCTTCCTTGTTTTCCCAATTTTGGTCCGCTGTTATTTGTCACGCATCATACAGCATTTCCCCCTTTTTGTGTCTGCTGCATCTTATGAAGCCTCAGTGAAAGTACAGCAGATTGTTGATTTAATGACTTTTGCTGACCTGATCCTCTCCACAAGGATGCACAAAAATTATAACAAGCACAAACACAACACATAGGTACAATTCCAGTGTCTCCCCAAAACCATTTTATAGCAAGTAAGAGATTAAGTTGTTCAATTCCATCAGATATACTTTGCAATAAGGATTGTCCAGGTATTTCTTTCAACTGTGGTGAAAATGTAGAATATAGATAGATAGATAGATAGATAGATAGATAGATAGATAGATAGATAGATAGATAGATATAGATATAGATAGATAGATATTATTGTAACTGTAACACCTCAGCAGTAATAATGCCATGATTTAATAAATGTCAATTGATATTTTCCCAAGGGAAATGAGTTTGATTCCAATGAATCAGAGTTACACAAAAAAGGCAATATTCCAATCACAATGTATCTGAAGTTGTGAGTTAACAGTTTCATCTCCGAACATTACCACAACCTGCTCTTTGGTAATTAAATCACTTACTTTAGTATCAAGTCCCAAGTACCAAATGTGTGACCTGAACACTTTGGCTTAATGCTACCCTGGCTGCTGCAACGGTGGCAATGACAGCAATCATTGCTAAAACTACAGCTATTATAAGTCCAATCATCATTTTGGTTCCTTCCATCAGGGCATAAATCAAATGTTGAAACAGCATCATAGATGGAGAGTCTTGCCAAGGTGGTGAAAGCTGCACAGATAGTCACAGTCTAATACTTACTTTAAGAATATAAGGGGCCGGGGAGATGGCTCAGTGGAATAAGCACTTCCCTGGCAAGCGCAAGGGCCTGAGTTCAATCCCCAGTTCCTCCAAAAAAAAAAAAAAACAAAACAAAACAAAACAAAACAAAAAAAGAATATATATACTACCTGTGGAAAAATTAAGACTAATGCAAGAAGTAAGACAAGCATAGAGAGAACAGTTACTACAGGTAATTGTATTAGAGGAGTTCCATTGGGCTGGTCCCACCTGAAGAAGATATGGTAGGAGAACACCAGCTTGCACATAATGAGTTGTACTTTTCTTAAATGAGAGCTGTGTTGTGTTAGTTGTTGTGTTTTTCCAAATATGACCCTTCCAAAAAGACATTGATTATCAGGAGATTAGAAATTTCCATAAATGATGTTATATAGGTCTTCCACGCAAATGAGAGGCATTAGGAGACATTCTCCCTCCATGCCACACTGTAGACTGGTTACTTTCTTGATTATTTGTGTATATTTCATCAGTCCCTTTATGCTGCCACCTTAAATCCTTTCTTTGCTCCTCTAACCAAGCAGAGCCATGAGGTCTCCAATCTGACACTTGCTTCAGAAGTGTAAACTGAAACTCGAGAGACCTCCCCTCTACAACTTTCCCATGTACCCAATCACCCCATTGATAACATGAAGAGAACGACCTTGGACACACCCAAAACTCAAAAGCCCCTTTCCTAACACCTAAAAAACAACTGTACCTACCTGGGACAAGTAAAGAAGCTAATTAAAGAAGGAGAAAAGATACTTGAACACACAGGACAAAAAGAAGAATAGTGCTAATTTGTTTCTTGAAATGGTTGTCAACCTTATAAAGGCAGCATCAGTAGCCTGGCAGGGGGCTATGTCAAGTGGTGTAAACTTTCCCTCAACAACTTGTCCCTTAAAGTTTCATCCTAATAATATGAACAATCTCTTTTTATGGCCATCTTCCCCAATTCCATATTAAACATTGATAACCAAGTCTAGGGGCCGGGGAGGTGGCTCAGTGGAATAAGCGCTTCCCTGGCAAGCGCAAGGACCTAAATTCAATCCCTGATTCCGATTTAAAAAAAAAAAAAGGATAACCAAGTCTGAGGATAAGGTTGTAAATAGTAGGACCCCCTGACAGATGCAAATAGGCTATCCTTCCAGTCCTAACTCATAAATATGTAGAAGTGTTTCTTCTGCTGGGACCAAGGGTCCTCTCACATCATGTGGTCCAGGTAACCATGAGCTCTCATTCACACATATAAGAACCATAGAATCCCAACAGTGGACCCCCCAGTTCAAAGGAGAGTTAGACAAATAAGCCCAAGAACTATAATTAGCATGAGTACTTATGGGAAATAAAAGTAGAGCAGCCATTCCAAGAAACAAATTAGCACTGTTCTTCCGTTGTCCTGTGTGTTCAAGCATCTTTTCTCCTTCTTTAATTATCTTCTTTACTTGTCCCTGGGTAGGTACAGTTGCTTTTTAGGTGTTAGGAAAGGGGCTTTTAACTTTGGGTGTGTCCAAGGTCATTCTCTTCATCTTGTCAATGGGTGGATCAATATCAAAATACTTTTTTTAAACTCATGTCTTAGTTTTATTCTTGAGTGGATATCCAAGTCATCTCTCCACTGTCTGCAATGACACAAGCAAAGCCTCTTCCTATCTCTGAATAACCTCAGAAACCTACTGATGATTTTGATTTTGATAAAATATGGGTTGTTGTAAAGGAGACATGAGGAAGTCTTGTGGACTTTAAAGTCTTAAGATATCTGCGGAATGGAACTGACCAGGATCTCATGATTTCGAGGGCTTCTTGCACACTGCCTTTTGTCAATGATCAGTACTTTCTAAGCTTCTCAATAAATAGGCTGGGTGTGCTCAGTTTGGGGCTCAGACAGACAAGATTTTAGAGGTCCCTGTGGCTGATTACATCCAGGCTTACTGCCATTCTACTCATGGCTCCAATCAATCAGGAACAAACTTTAAAAATTAAATATAATTAATGTTTTCTGGACTATAATTCTTGGAGTACTTTGTCGTATGCCTAGCCCATTTCCCCCTTGTTGTTTTATGATCATGTGTTTTACATCTCAGTGCGCTCTGAGCCACATTTGGTCCAGTGCTGGAAAGACGGTTGTAATGCTTGACTTTGACAAGCAGGGGCATAATTTGTGTTTCTCTGAAGTGTAAGTTCCATATTAAATGCCCCAAAAGCAGTTGAAGTACATAACTTCCCTATTCTTCCACTAAGGGTTAGCCCATCACAACCAGACTAGGTATCAATTGATGCATGAACAAAATTGTTTACCCAATTGGGTTATATAAGTCATATCCATTTGCCAGATTTGGTGAGAGGCCCATCCTCTTGGGTTGACACCAGCAGAATTGATGACCATACAAGGAACTACATTGGACCAAGAATTTAAAATGTGTCTAGCTTGACTATGTGTTATATCAAATTTTTAATAAGCCCTTGTTTATTAGTATGAGATTTATGAAGTTAAGTAGTAACTTGGACATTGTCTATTAAAAGGTGATCAATTTTATCATTTTCTTCAGTTAAGGGGCCAGGTAAGGCCATGTAGGGTTGGGGAGATAGCCCAGTAGAATAAGTGTTTGCCTGGCAAGCACAAGGTCCTGAGTTCAATCCCCAGTACCAAAAAAAAAAGGCAGTGTGAGATCTTTTATGGATGATATAAAGGGGTTGCTTTCACTCACAAATAAGCTTTTGTAAAGCTGAAAACATCTGTTTAAATTCTGTGTTATCAGGGATTAGGGTGTCAATTTCAATTTCCCTAAACATATGTTCCACATCTTGAGAGTCAGTCCCAATGTTAAACGGATTAGAATAATCCTGGAGTAACATAATAATGGCAGCCAATTTAGACTTTTGTACTGATTGGAAAGATGTTTGGCAGACCTTAGTAGTAGGTCCAATGTAACTGGCCATTTCTGCTTTATTGGCATCCATAAAGAAAGTGGCTGCTTTAGGGACTGGAGCACTTTTAACAACAGAAAGTAAAATCCATTGTGCTCTTTTTGAGAATTGTAGGCATTTGGTTTTTGGGTAATTGTTATGAATATCAGCTAAGAAATCTTGTAAAGCCAGTTGCCAATGAAAGGAGAGTTTGAAATACTCTTGAATTTCTTGTTGAGTAAGAGGGACAATTGCATTATCAGGATCTTGACCGGCCAAGTGCCAAATGTGCAAATGTTCAATTTTACAAGTCTTCTCTAGATAAGAGGATAATCTCTTGGTTTCTTTATTAGGCCAAAAAAAATACATTCTGATATTGTATCATATTTTCCAAAAAAACTCCAGTGGGAGAATTTTCAGAAAGAAAGATAATCAATTTTATGAAAATCAAGGAGTCGATTCTATCAAGATAAGTAGTACACATAAGTTGCTTTCTTTATTCTAGTTCCTTTTCTGCTGAATGAGTCAGCTGAGGGCTACCAGATCCCCTTGTAAAGTCTAAATTACATTTTGTAGGGAATAAGTAAGACTTCCCAAGGGAGGCTGAACTCAATTTATAATAATTTTTGAAAATCATTAAAAGTACGAAGACAGTCTTGTCTGAAATGAAACTTTCATGGTCAGATTTTAGCTTGATCTATTTTATTTCCAGAATACATACATGGGGGATCTTTTTGAATCTTTTCTGGGGCAATAATGAGGTCATGACTAGTTAGTATTAATTTTGCCTCTTCAAAAAGTTTTTCTAATTCTTTTCTTTATAGGTGAATAATAAATAATCCATATAATGTATAATTAAAACTGAGGGAAAGAAACATCTTAACTTTTCTAGAGGTTGGTTTACATAAACCTGACGAAGGGCCAGGGAGATGGCTCAGTAGGATAAGTGCTTCCCTGACAAGCACAAGGGCCTCAGTTCAATCCCCAGTTCCACCAAAAAAAGAAAGAAAACTGACAAAGAGTTGGACTATTTGATAATTACTACAGGTAAAATTTCCACTGATATGTAGCAGTGGGTTTATGATTACATAAGGAAGGTATAGTAAAGGCAAACTTTCCTTTGTCTTGTGGCTATAAAAGAATAGTTCAAAAACAACCTTTTATGTCTATAATTTACTAAAGACCATTCTTTAGGTATCATTTGTTTATTTGTTTTCTTTTTGGTGGAACTGGGGATTGAACTCAGGCCCTTGTGCTTGCCAAGCAAGTGCTTATTCTACTGAGCTATCTCCCCAACCCCTCTTTAGGTATCATGCTAGGTTGAGGCAAACCAGGTTGTAATGATCCCATGAGCTGAAATACTTTAATTACTTTTCTGAGGTCTGTAAACATATGCCATTTTCATGATTTCTTTCTAATAACAAAGACAGGGGAATTCCAGGGACTAGTGGATGGTTCTATTCTATCCTCTTTTAGTAGTTCTTGAACAATACTTTCTAAGGTACATAGTTTCTCTTAGTTTCTCTTTTGTTAAAAGCCATTGCTCAACCCACACCAGTTGTTCTCTATGCCATTTCAAAGGTAAGGCAAAGCCTGAAGCAATGGCTTAAATTTGGATATGATAAAAAAATTTCCATACTTTCAGTGATAGTGCGTATTTGCAAAGTGGCATCCCATTGGCTCAGTAAGTCATGACACTCAAAGATTTATAGCAGGGCTGGCCAGGTAGCTCAGCGGATTAAAGCACCTGCTCAGGCAGATGCAAGCTCTGGGGGTTGATTGCTGGCTTACTGTGCCAGCCCCACCCCCAGGGCTCACTGAGAGGATGACTGAGACTGGGCATAGTGGCATGCACCTGTAATCCCAGCTTGGGAAGCTGAAAAACAGGAACCATCACTACAAATTTGATCAGTATAGTGAGACCCTATAGACCCTGTACTAGATACATTTAATTAAAAAAAAAAAGATTTACAGCAATGTCAGCTGTATATGGTCTCAGGATTCTCTTTTTTCCTTCTGGTCCAATACAAGTTAACATATTTAAGCTCTGTGGAACATTAGACACTGTGCCAATACCTGAAAACGTTACTGAAACTGGTTGTTCAGGCCAATGAGTAGGCCGATCTTTTGTACAAATAATGGACACATCTGCTATGCTATCCAAAAGGCCACTAAAGCTAATATCCTGACTTTTTGGCCTAAAACAGTTTGCCACCATATGGAGGAATCTATACTTCCAAAACCCCCTTTTCTTTTTTCTAGTATAAATTTCCCTTTTATATATGCAAGATTAATAGCTATGCAATTCACTGTTGAGTTTTAGTTTGAAAATGTTTGTAGTAGATATCATAAGTAAGATTTCTCCTTCATAACCACTATCAATAGTTCCCAAACATATAAATACACCTTGACTACTAATACTACTTCTTCCAACAATCAGACCTACAGTATCTTTTTGAATAGGACTGAAAATCTTAGTATGAATTTTGTAAACTCCACAGCTGGGAACAAAAGCTGATTTTTTGTAGCCATCAGATCTAAAGCTGCACTTCCACTTTTCTGCTAGTGGACACTACGGAGGAAGCATTGTCAGTCTCTCTTCTGACTGCTCTCATGTCTAAATCAGAGTCTCCCAAGGAGCTTGAACAGCTACGGAAGCTCTTTGTCAGAGGGCTGAGCTTTGAAACAACTGATGAGAGTCTGAGGAGCCATTTGAGTAACGAGGAACACTCACAGACTGCGTGGTAATGAGAAACCTGAACACCAAGCATTCCAGGGGCTTTAGGTTTGTCACTTATGCCACTGTGGAGGAGGTAGATGCAGCCATGAATGCAAGGTCACACAAAGTGGACGGAAGAGTTGTGGAACCAAAGAGAGCTGTCTCAAGAAGATTCTCAAAGAGCAGGTGCCCACTTAATGATGAAGAAGATCTTTGTTGGTGGCATTAAAGAAGATACTGAAGAACATCATCTATGAGATTATTTTGAATATGGAAAAATCGAAGTGATTGAAATTATGGACAACTAAGGCAGTGGAAAGAAGAAGGGCTTTGCTTTTGTAACCTTTGATGACCATGATTCTGTGGAAAAGATTGTCATTCAAAAATACTACACTGTGAAGAGCCACAACTATGAAGTGAGGAAAGCCCTATCAAAGCAGGAGATGACAAGTACTTCATCTAGCCAAAGTACTTTCAAAGTAGGCTGGAAATTTTGGTTGTGGTCATGGAGGTGGTTTTGGTGGCAGTGACAGTTTTGGGCATGGAAAAACTTCAGTGGTTAAGGTGACTTTGATGGCAGCCATGGTGGGGGTGGATATGGTGGCAGTGGATGTGGCTACAATGGATTTGGTAATGATGGAAGCAATTATGGAGGTGGTGCAAGCTATAACGAATTTGACAATTACAACAGTCAGTCCAAATTTTGGACCAATGAAGGGAGGACACTTTGGAGGCAGAAGCTCTGGGCCCTGTGGTGGTGGAGGCCAATATTTTACCAAACAACGAAATCAAGGTGGCTATGGTGACTCCAGCAGCAGCAGTAGCTATGGCAGTGGCAGAAGGTTTTAAACACTTCCAGGAAGCAAAGCTTAGCAGGAGAAGAGAACCAGAGAAGTGACAGGGAAGCTACAGGTTACAAGTGATTTGTGAACTCAGCCAACCAGTGGAGGCAGGGCCCAGCTGCTACAAAGAAGACATGTTTTACACAATACTCATGCATATGGGCAAAAAACTCAAGGACTGTATTTGTGACTAATTGTATAACAGGTTATTTTAGTTTCTGTTCTGTGGAAAGTATAAAGCATTTCAACAAAGGATTTTAATGTAGATCTTTTCTTGCTTTATCATGGTCTTAACCATCCAGCAGAAAAGTATAAAAATTAGGCATAAAAAGGAAAGCCATATTAATATCCTGAGCTGTAAAGGGCTCAAGTCAACAACTTCTGACATTGCCAGTCCTACAGATAACCCACTACTATTATGGACTACTGGACTATACTGGATTTATTTTGCTGAATTTACCCACCTACAATATTTAAATGGCAATGGAATACCCATTTCTGACAAAACTAAACAAAAAGGGGGATATAAATGAAGGACAATTTTGTATCTATATATAGAAAATAGAATAGATATACAGCTACTTTCTCTTAATTAAATGAGAAGAAAGATTTGTACTAATAGTATTTAACATGATATCATGTCTGCATCTTGTACTATGAATAACTACTATGAAGACAACAATATGCAATGTATTAATTATTGTAACTCTCCTACTAACCTGTTTTGAAACTGTCTCATTGCTATTTGTTCCTCAATAAAATTAATTTTAAAAAATAAAAAATGAATTTATCTTAAGACTTTCAAGTATACAAGATTTCTTCCTCTGGTCTCTAAGGACAGTTCTGAGAAAACAAACAGGATTCTTCTGTCCCTGGCAGCTTGCCACGAGGTATTGCATGTCAGTGTGCTGACTATGCAAAGTAAAATAGCCTCTTCTTTGTTTTGCCAAACTTTGTCTTCAGTTACCTGTAATGAACCACACAGCATTCCCAACAATTGTTATTATAACAACTGGGGTATTCCAAGGACTATTAGAGTATACTAAGTGCCCCACCATCATCTGTTCATTAACCAGTGTATGAGCTGCTGTTATCTTCTCTTGAGTGAGGGGCCAGTAAATAACCCAACCAGGATCATCAGACATCCAGGTTATCTTGGATGCCATCTGTGGGGTCAGAGAACAGGTAAATGTGAGGATGAGTAGCCAAAATGGCCCCTTTTAGGAATAACTAGAAGAGGTTCTTTTCTCCCTTGATTATTTTTACTAA
>NW_004524844.1:170683-179049 GCF_000260255.1 Octodon degus
TCCTTAGGCACACTCTCCATCATCGATCACTTTCCTCTTTGGCCCCATAATCTTCTTGATCAGAAAATTTGGGACACTACCGAGTTACATGACATTACAGTACAACTTCTCATATGTCCTGAGTCTTAATTGACCTTAGGTTAGGGCCAAAATGTTGGCTTTCCTTGCAGCCCTCCTTTTTTCTCTAATTTTGTTTGATAATAACAATAAGCTTGTCTTCTGGATGGTTATCAACCTAAGTTTGCAGACCAAAATTAGACTTTTGTTGAATAACCTGAGTGATAGTTACTGCCAAGGCAGCCCCCTGCACAGATGAGGTGCCAATATCTGCACAAATCTGAGTCATCTCAAGCAGCATAGCCTGCTTTTTGTGGACTCTTAACGCTTCTTTACATCATTTATGTGCATTTTCAAAAGCCAATTGTTTCACTGTTAATTTGCTATCCTCTGTGTCACTGATGGTCCTCACACTAGCTTGCAATAAGTATGCTGCAAAATCTTGAAAAGATTCATCTCAGCCCTGATGAATGAAAGCCAAATTAAGGGATGCCCCACTCTTCAGAGTAAGTTCCCTCCAGGCCCTAGTGGTAACCATTTTAATTTGCTCATTTAGTTGCAATTAAAGGTCAGTTGATTGCTTGTGATAGCAAAGGCACCTTCCCCGACTAGCACATCTTTTGTAATGGTTACATGGTGAGCAGAATTACAAGCTGCCTCGTCCTTGCAATTTTCAAAGGACATTCATTTCCACAACAAATAATCTCCTGGGTGCAGGAACTAGGGTTCGATCCACAGCACTACAAGCCAGGCTGGCTCCACCCACAGGGCATGCTGAGAAAGCCACTGAGATTGGGAGGGGTCCTGTGTCTTTATAATCCCAGCACTTGGGAGGCTGAAAACTGGAGGATCACTATGAGTCCAATCTACATAGTGAGACATGGCAGACCCTGTACTAAATACATAAAAAATAATAATGATCTCCTGGATTTTCACATGCTCCAGCTATCCTTTTCCAATCTGTTAGGGCCATAATATGTTGTTCTAGGATTTCTATTAAGCTCAGGGTGAACAGAGCAGTAAGACCATAAGTATCAAAAGCTTGTTCAATTCTTGAAAGGTTTCAAAGGATAACACTTCTCAAAGCTATATAACTTGTCCAGGATGGTCAGGGACTTAAAAAGGAAGCGGGTACATACATTGAAAACCCTCCATGAGCTCCCCTGACCTTTTGGTTTCCTTTAGTGCCAATTTCAAGAAGATAAAGAAAACTACTCTATTCCCTGAGAGGCAGAAGTTCCAATCTGTGACACCACAAAATTTCTCTGCGTTGAGAAGGCTGGGATTGCACCCTGTGGCTCAGTTAAAATCATCAAATTTTGCTAAATGAAATTTGGGGGGAAACACTTCTCTGGTGAAGAAAGATCCACTTTGTCCTCCAAGGCATCTTCCTTATTTAACTGAGCAAGACCAGAGGCTCAGGACTTGCTTTCAAAGAAGAGCCTCAAGTTGAGCCCTTTGTGGTTGTAAAACCCCTTTTAATAACAGTTCAGAAAAGAAGCATAAGTACAGGAATAAAGCATGCCAAAACCACTTCTGCAGATATGTACCTCTGTGCTTTTGAGACTATGTTTGTCCCATTTTTAACTCAATCTACCTTTTTCCTTTTTGGCTTTTCCAAAACCTATTTCTCTTGCTTTTCACATGCAACCTACTTTATTAATATAAGATGAGAAGCTCTTGAACCTTGTAGCCATTAATAACTCAAATACTTAGAAACAAGCCAGAGAGTAAACTGAAAGGAGCTCCCTGTTGCTTGAGGGGCTAAGAAGAGGGCAGGAGAACACCATTAGTTATCAAAGAGGCCCAGAGAAGCCCCTGCATCATCGCAGTCTCACAGTTCCCCTCTTTCCTCTGAATTTCTTCCAGGATCTTCCATGACTTGCTCCAGGTCCAGCTCAGTGGAGGCTTCACCTTCAAGGAAGACTCTGCCATGCTCTCAAATCAGCAGAACTTGGGGTCCAGCACTTTCTTTTCCCTCCAAAGGAAAGGCCCTATGATGAGCTGGGGGCAGAGACGTGTTGGCACCATTCTAACTTCCTTTCCCTCAGACAGGATGAATGCTGAAGTCTTGCTTTGGGGAACATGAAATCTTTTCTTAGATCCTGGCTGGTCCAGTCCTGGATTCCTGGGTTCTACTTCCTTTTCCATTGTGGGTGCGGTGTGCACTGTGGTGTCACTGTGCTGACATCACTTGGTTACCTTCTTTTTCAGGATTTTTTTTTTTCAGAACCGGGGATTGAACTCAGGCCCTTGCACTTGCTAGGGAAGTGCATATTCCACTGAGCCATTTCCCCAGCCCCCTCTTTTTCAGGATCTTGTCTTGTCCATCTGACGTGCCTTTCAGCTTGGGGTTTGTAGCCTTCATCTTGGGTGATTCAGGACGAGACAAAGTTGGGTCTTTTTGCTCTTTCTCCTCCATCTCTAACTCATCCTCTTCTTTCTCCACGTTAGACTCAGGCCTGTTAGCCCCAGGCAGCATTAAGTCTTGTTTTTCTTCATTGCTGTCAGATCCACAGTATCGGTTCCAGAAGCCAAATAAGTTAACCCGATCCTCAATGTTGGTCTGCTCTGCTTTATGAGCCATCATTATGGCTACTTCCAGTATCTGAGTGTAGTCCTTGTTCCTGCACTCTTTCACTCCTGTTTGCTTGAGGGACAGCTCTTGGAAATTCTTTAGCATGTCCACTGGAATCCAAGCAAGAGAAACTGTTTATCAAAAAAAAAAGTCACATGGTATTTAGATAGAAGAGAATCAAAATGAGATGCAGAAAGATTGTACTCCTCCAAGTCAGGGTCAGATTCTACCAAGCCTAGCCACCCAGGGTAACCGTACTGCTTGGCCCAGATGATGCATCCTGGGATACAGGAGGCATGGACCACTTCACTCTCAATTCCTGTCTAGGTCTTCTCAGGAATATCACAGCACTTAAAATCCAAGGCTGTATTCTAGTGACAGAACCAATTATCTGGGAGAACCGGAGGGTCAATGTTCCTACACAGCTGCCTCCATTTCCTACAGCTTGGAGAGTAACACCAAACCCAGACTATACAATGTCCAACAACATTTCTCTTTCTTTCTTTCTTTTGCGGGGGGTGGTCTGGTCTCTGGTCTGAGAATGATTTTACATATCCTTTAGTTGGTCTCTCTGTCTGTGCTCATGTCCATCTTTGGGTGTCTCCATTTTTTCATCTTGAGACTCCTTCTTTCTTTTGCCTAAGTACTCTCTATCAACTTTCTCCTCCGAGAGTACAGGAATTGCCTGACCTGGCTCAGATGTGCTCATCTCTGAGGTAACTTTATCTTCCACAGAAACTGAAGTCTCTGGTATGTGAGGTACCATCACCTTCTCCCCACTGGCATCATCTCCATCAGTATCAGAAGCCATGATGCCTGGTTCTTTGTCTGACTGCATAAACACTGTTGGTTGACACAGGAAGGCTCCAAGCACACCTTGAGGGACTTGCGTAGCACAGTCTGGACAATCTCCTCAAATTCAGAATCAGTAGGAATTAATTTTTCCTTTTTATTCTTCTCTGCTGGCTTGCTGCATTGAGCCCTTCTTGTCTTCTCAAGGCCAAGGCTTGGACCATTCCCTCTGGTTTCTTTCTTCTTCTCTACCCTGGACTTTTGTTCACTTGGCTTGGCCTCAGTCTCTGGGGAGCCAACCCCTAGAGCCTCCCTGGGTAAATCAGGGCTATGAGGCATCATGCTATGCAATTTTTGTATAGGGGGGGCAAAAGTTTTCTTTGGTCCCTTTCCACATTATTTCTTCAGTAGTGCTGCTTCCGTTTTTGGGGTTTTTGTTTGTTTGTTTGTTTGTTTGTTTGGGTTTTTTTTTTTTTTTTGTTTTTGGGGGGGGTTTTTTGTTGTTGTTGTTTTGTTTTGTTTTTTGTTTTTTGTTTTTTGTTTTTTTGCAGAACCGGGGACTGAACTCAGATCCTTGTGTTTGCCAGTCAAGCACTTATCCTACTGAGCCATCTCCCCAGTCCCTTCTTCGGCAGTGTTGCAATCATTCAGCTCAGAAATGACGTGCACTTTGCCTTCTGGGGGGAAGAGGACCTAAAGTTGAGGAGCAGCACAAGTTGTTGCAGCGATTCTGCAAACTCCCACCTCCCTATTTCTCTCTTTAAGCTCATATTTTAAGGTCAGTAGACCTCCATGCCTCATATTTTTCACCTGATAATTGTTAATATAATACTCCAACGCTAACTATTGACCCACCAATCTGTAACCCCTACCTGTTGCCAGAAGATTCATGAGAATGTCCTGCAACCTACCAAAATCTCCTTGCCAGGGGTCTCTGTTGCAGGCACCAAATGTAGGGATATGTTGGTCCCTCAATAGTCCCGGGAGAAGAGGATTCAGAAAACAAAGACAATAGATAATAGCTGACATCAGCTGGTGGACCATGCCTGATTGGCCAAGGACCCCTGAACAACAGTACTGATGTTTATTTAAACCTTTGCAAAGTTCCAAGACACAAGGGTGCCTAGTGACTAATAGTTCATGTTGTCCAAACAGGATGTTTTTCTCAAAACTGAGGGAGCTTGACTGTTTTCGGCAATGAGGCCTCATCCTGCCCTCCTACATATGACTAATGTCCAGCTTCATCTGCTTGCAATGAAAAAGATGTTTGGGATTGAGCTCAGTAAAAAGGCACTGGATAAAATTCCCTGAGAGAGAGAGAGAGAGAGAGAGAGAGAGAGAGAGAGAGAGAGAGATATTTATCTTGATTCCATGCACACTGGCTTACATTAATGTAGATTTAAAACACAAAAAAAAGCACTTAAAGGACAAGAATCCAAGCCAGAAAGTGGATGAGAGAAGCCAAAGGGAAGCAAAAAGCACTAGACTGAAGGGAACAGCAGAGAGACAGGGATCCCAGTGAGACAGAGCTGCAGAGACCAGGCAGAGGTGCTCACTAGTTTCCGGGGTGCCCTCCCCAGACCCCTGCTCCATGTATGCTGATCTACTTAGAAAGAGGACAGCTGCAGGGAGTGTATGTACAGAAATGCTACCTTGAGGCCATCATGTTTCAGGCAAGCCCACGGGCAAGCCAGCCCTCATCGTAGTCCTCATAAGACACTGGAAGGCTCTGGACAGCAGCAGCCCACAGAGGCCAGCCCTGCACTGGACAGCCATGCACTAGGACCCCAGGAGCCAAAGCCAGGTGAACTACCCTGCCTTCTCCTAGCCAGAGCCTCATCTGTGCTTCCCGCCCTTTGAGTTGCAGCCTCTTGTTTGTCTCTGTCCACCTGCGTGTTTCTACTCTTGGCTTTAAACCACCGCTTGGACTCTGTGAACAGCAAGGATTTTGAGATTCTCTTGGCCTCAGAGCTGCCAGCAGGCCCAGTTTCAGTGCGATTTGAAGAGCACAGATTGCGGTGCCCTTCTCCACGTGTTATGCAGTTTCTTCACATCTCTTCCCTCTGTGGAAACAGATACTACCATTTCCTGTATCCTGAGCTGGCTGTGAAAGACAGCCACTATATGTCACATGCTCACTGCAGCATCTGGGCACAGGGCTGGGCCCTGAACCTCTCTGCTGAGAACACCTGTATTTCCGTCTCAGTATCCTTCACCTTCACGACCCCTAGACTTCTTTGTCTGGTACTCACCTTCCCTGCTCCAGGGTTCAGCCACAGTCTCGGTATCTCTGTCTCTGTCCCTCACTGCGACTCCATCCTCAGTCTCCCTGCCTTTCTCTCTCCTCAGAGGTAGAGCTCACACTGTCTTCTCCCAGGACCTGGACAGTAAGTGGGCCTTTTGGTGTTCCTTCTGTCCGGGGTCGGGGAGGGAGCACTTAGCATGGGGTGTAACACACACTGCAGTAAACAGGACAGTGCCCAGCATGAAGGCTCTCCATGCAACAGTCAGGAGTGGGCAGTGGGATGGCTCAGGGACATTGGAGGTCTCAGGGGATGTCCTGGGTCCATGCCTGGATGCAGGACATGGATAGATGTCAGCAATGCAGAGGGTGAGAACCTCTGTCCTATGTTGTGGTTCCACGACCAGGGTCTCAGAGTCCAGGCAGGAGGGGTCCTTTCTGGCTGCTCCTGGAAGGGTAAGGGAAGCCCCAGAGTCATCCTGTCCCCTCCCTAACAGGTGCAGACATGGGGACCACAGCACAAACCCTCTGGATCGGTCTCCTGGGATACCTCATCCACACAGCTGCAGGTACCTGAGTGTGGGGATGTGGGTAGCCTTTGTGTACCCACAGTGTGGAATCCTGCCCTGCCCATAGGCCACCTGGGGGTGTGCATGGCACCAGGCTAGGAAAGCAGGCTGTGACAGGCAGCGACTGGATGCAGAGCTGAGCACTGCTACCTCATAGCTGAGCAAAGTCCCTATTGTATCTGAGCCCACAGTTATCCCATCTCAACCGCTAATCTGAAAGCAGCTTAGATACTCCTCCCTGACTCCAGCCTGGGCCAGTGCCAGGATGTTAGCTGTAATTAGCACCTTCATCCCCAGCTCGCACACAAGTGTGGCAGCCACTACCTTCCCTGCAGAGGTCACTGCACCTGAGCCCTCGAGGTGGCTGTGCCGAGGTCTGGGATGTGTTCCCTGAGTGACCGTGCCCTCTGCCCGGCTGTCCACTCTGCATGTCCAGCCCACAGAATCCGAGCATGGAGGGTCCTTGTAGGGAAGGGCGCGGGTATGGTGGCTCTGGGTCAAGCCACTGGGGTGGTGGAGCACAGCTAGAATCCCATGAGTCAGCGGAGGGGTCAGGCCTCACAACTGTCCTGCTTAAGCCCCAGAGGCACAGCCTCAGACCATGCCCATGCTTGGCCCTCCTGATATCACCTGCGCCTTAGTCACGCTGCGCCACCAGACCCCTACGGGATCTTCACTGGGCTCCCACCAGATCCCCCACCCACACAACCACCCATCGGATCCATTGCGTGCTGATTCTGTCCCCAGGAGCTGTGATTCCACCGGAAGGAAGCAGCAGTGAGCTCCAAGTAGAGCTTCCCCCGGTCAGCGAACTCATTTCGGGTGGCTTTGATTGCTTGCCACACTCGCAGCCCTGGCAGGCGGCACTATTCGTTGACGGCAGGCGGCGCTGCTCTGGAGTCTTCGTGCATCCGCAGTGGGTACTGACAGCCGCGCACTGCTGGAAGGAGTGAGCAAACACGGGAGCGTGTCTGAGGGGAGCGGGGTGGGCAGCGAGCTGGAGTGGGAGGGCGGGGATTCTCCTGGGCCAGACCTTGTGGGCGAGGAATGCAGGGAAGTGAGGGGCAAGGCCCAGGCTAGGGTGGAATAGACTGCCCGGAGTCTTGGCCGAGGGTCGTGTTGCAACACTGCAGAGCGGCTGTACCAGAGAGAGAGCCCCAGGCCCAGAGGCTGGGCTTGGCCAGAGATGAGATTTGAAACCCTAGACCTGGAGGAAGCACGGGGCTATAGTCAAATGGCAGGCGTGGCTAGGAGAGCCACTTCGCGAGGATAGAGAAACTTTCGTCTGTCTTTGCTGAGTCTGAAGGAGGAGCAGGGACTCCAGCAGCAGGGACTCCAGCATGTGGGAAGAGAAACCATGCAGGTCCCTGGGGTGACCCAGGTGCGAAAGTGGGGAGGAGTAAGTGGCTTGAGAGAAGCAGGCTTGGATCTTAGTCCAGCCTAAAGGAGCCAGGTGGTAGACAAGGGGTGTACAGGACATGGGGCAAGGGAGAGAGACAGGAGAGGACAGAGCCAGGTGGATGGGGACCGAGGTAGGCACGTCCCTGCAGGGCAGGGTGTATGGTGAGACAAGGCTAAAGCTCACTCGTCAGAGAAAAAAAAAATCTTCACATACGATTTTAAACAAATTAATACTAATGCTAACATCCGTGATGAACAAAATATCCACATTGGAAATAAGACAGGATCCAAGGATGTGTGTTTAGGGCAAGGTGCAGCATTAAATCTGTGTTCCCTTCAGTTTCTGATATTTTATTCATCGTTGATATTTTTTCACTCATTTTTTTCAATTTATTTTATTTTATTTTGATGAGTATGAACAAAAGTAAAAACAACTAGCAGATGCAAAGTCAGAAACAGGGCAACGTATGACAATTCATATGTTACAGATTTTCACATCAAAAATAGAAAATTAACAATACTTGTGTTTTTCTTTTTGGCACACCCCTCCCCTCAGAATGCCTTCAGGGCAGGTCTGGTTTGGCTTGAGGATGAGGGGATCGAACCAAGGCATCATGAGCCTGACTGCTTTGTTTCAGCACGCACTTAAACACCTGAGCTAGGGCTGGTGAGATGGCTCAGTGGTCTAAAGCACCTACTTAGAACAAGCTTAACAAAGCACAGGGAC
>NW_004524844.1:183200-187629 GCF_000260255.1 Octodon degus
AGGAGGCAGCAGGAGGCTGGCACCAGGGATGGGTCTGAGCATGGTGGAGACTGGGGACGGGGATCTGGACGGGACTGATGCTGAGGATGAGTTTGGGGTGAGGGTAAGATTGGAATTGGGCCTGCATGTGAGTTCAGGCTTTTGGACAGGGCTTAGTTATGATCGTACTGACTGACATCGCCCTCAGATCCTACACCATTGGCCTGGGCCTGCACAGACGTGACCCACCATATGAACCAGGTAGTCTGATGATTGAGGCCAGTTTGTCTGTGAAACACCCAAAATACTACAAGACTTGGAATGGCAGTGACATCATGCTCATCAAATTGAGTAAACCGGTTGTGGAAACAAGCACCATCCGCACCATCCCCATCTCCTCTGAATGTCCCAAACCTGGAACGAGGTGCTGGATCTCCGGCTGGGGTCAGCTGTTGAATGGTGAGTTTGGGTGTTGTATATGTTTTATGTGTCTGGACTCATTGACACCCGGGGCTGTCTCTGCCCAGGAGCGTTTCTTACCTTACTGTCTTTGTCACAGGCCAATACCCTGATGTTCTGCAGTGTGCGCTTATTCCAGTGCTATCAAGAGAGTCCTGCAAAAAAGAGTATCTGGCATACTTTGACCGCACTATGTTCTGCGCTGGGGGTGAGGGCACCAAGGATTCTTGCCGGGTAAGAGACCTGGACAGAGAGGCAAATGTTTTGAAAGGAGATGGGGTTGTAAAACCCACAGAGAGCACAAGGCCATGAAGGAACAAGGGAAACTTTCAAGCCTCAGAGGACCCTGGGAAGATGCAGATGCAAAGAAAAACAGAAAGATGAAACTGGGTGGGTGAGAAAGAAACAAAGAGGAACAGGGCAAAGTAGCTACAGAGAAAGGCCAGGAGAGCCACAAGCAAGCAGCTGGCAGAGCCACGTGGAGCCCTGGTGTTGAGAGACAGGGGATGAAAGGAAAACCCCAGGAGGGACAGCAGGAGGCTCCAGAGAGATGGCGCAAACTTGTAGGCACACACTGGTGACTACATTCAGGATCCAGCCCTGCTGCCAAGCACAGCTCCATGTTCAACTCCACTGGCTACCCAGCCCTAAGTCCTGGTTCAACCAGTCTGCCCCTCCCATTGGACCTCAGCCAGGGCTGGAAAATGAGATGCAGGCAAGAGATGGAGCTCCTCAGGGGACCTTTCCCAGGCCTGGAAGGGACAGCTGGTATTTGATAGGCCGGAAGGAATGGCCCTGGCTGCCTACAGTGCTATGGTTTCATGGCTTGGGTTTTAAGGGCATTGCCCTCCAGTTGGGCCCTCAGGTCTCCCTGCCTTCACTGTCGGACAGTCACCAGGGTCTCTTTGTCTCCCCCTCACCTCCGCCTCCTGCACCCACGTGTCTCTGGGGCCGGCTGGGGCTGCCTCCCTACTACTGTCTCAGGTTCCTGCACTGTGTACTTCCGCCCTGCTCTCTCACTCTCCCTTTGCCTCTTTGCGCTTCTGGCTTTCTATGCGTCTCTCCCTCCCTCCTGTCTTCCAATCCCTAACTTGTTCTTCTCTTCTCTCAACAGGGAGACTCTGGAAGCCCCTTGGTCTGCCGTGGGTTTCTGCAGGGCATTGTGTCCTGGGGAGTCGCTCCCTGTGGGCGACCTGGATTTACAGGCATCTACACGAACCTCTGCAAATTCAAATGGTGGATAGAAAAAACTATCCAGAGCAGGTAGCCATGGGTGATCTTGGAGCCAAGAATCCAGCACCACCTTAGAAGCCTACCCCCAGGCTCCAGCCTCCAGTCCCTCACAGCTTCAGTCTCGAGGTCCATCCTCAGGGCCCACATTCCAGGCCCCAGCAGCAGCTCAGAGCCAACAACAGCCTTCTCTTCAGAACTCACAAAGACCATAGTAGAAAAGATTGGTTTTCAGTCTCCTTTTCTCTCTCTCCCAAAGCCAGCCCAGAAATAAAGACTGTTATAAAAAGCACTAAGGATTCACTGGTTTGTTTGCTTGGCTCACACTCTACACTAAGGCCCCCAGCAGATCCTCCGAAGAGCAGAGGTCCCGGGCCTCCTAGCTTACATAGTAGAGTGCGGAGCTGTAACTGGTCAGATGAGCATATCCACTAATGCAGAGTGTAATTCCCAGTTTTGTATGCTCTACAGTAGGTAAGTGCTCTGTGAGGGCATGTCCAGGTCCAATCCCATAAAAGAGATAAAGCTACAGAAATCCTGTCCCCAGATTTGTTCTAATAGTGTTTGTAGACAGGATATCATGTCTGCATCTTGTACCATGAATAACCAGTAAGACAACAGTATACAATGTATTAGTTATTGAAACTGTCCTACTAATTGGTTTTGAAACTATCTCATTGCTATGTGTTTCTCAATAAAATTGAAAAAAAAAAAAAAAAAAAAAAAAAGACCCACAGCTTCTGTGTGACCTCCAACCTCTCATTTCCAAGCTGCCTCCTTCTCCACCTGACTGCTCTTGGGACAGTTTCGGAGATGAGAAAATTGACAGCAGAAGAGAGGTGGCTTCCTCAGGGTCCTAGTGTTGCAAGCTGAGAGGATCAGGCCCAGGCAGGGGCTGGGGGACAGCTCAGCGTGGAAAGCTCAGGGCTCTCCTACTGTGTATATATCGCATCCCCGGCCTTACAAGGAAAACACGACACTGCATCCAGGATCCCAGCATCTCACCCAGCTGCGCTCTGGAGTGAAATCCATCGCACACGCACAGGACCTCTGGGCTCTCTTGGGCAGCTCCCAGCTTCAAGGCCACTTTCTTCCCTTAGATATTTTGCCCAGCAGAGTCAGGATCCCTCACTGAGGCCTGACCCCCATCTGAGAAGTGACTCAGGTTCTCCTTGAACTTTTTCCCTAAAATGCTGAGGCTGATGTGGGAGGACGAAATCTGTTCAGTCTCAGCAAACTCACTCTCTCACGTTCATTCTGGGCTTGCAGATGTGCCCACCATCAGACATAAGTGGTTTTTGGGCTCTGCTTATCCACCGGTTTACTTATTGGCTTTATGGCCATTAGGATATATGTATAATGTGTCAGGATCTAATGAGATGGTTCTGCCTTCCTTGCCTTTGTTCAAAACTGCAAGAAGTAATTCAGTTTGTGGTGACTGTTTATCATTTTAAAATTCATTACAGTAAACCACACTCTGCCATGAAACTTCCTCGTAATTCACCCCCTAGCTCTGAATGCGCTTGTTCCACTGTGCTTGCTGCTTTCTGAAGCAGCTCTGGAAGTCCTTTTCTGTGTCTTCGTGAGAGGTGGTACACACATGGTGAGGAGTCTGCCAAGTGCCATTCAAGGGCATCGCAGGCTCATGAGAGCATTCCAGTGTCCTTGTCACCTTATTTACCTGGTCTGGGACTGAGTGACTCTGGCTCGTCCCTAAAGTTAAAATAATGATGAGATGCAAATGCCTGAATGGATCCAGGACATGGAGCCAGCCGTGATAGCGCAGCTAAAGAAGGCACTCATGCAGGAGCACTGCTAGGACAGTTTCAAAGGGGCTCCAGATCAATGGGATAAGTGTTTGAAGCAAACAAGAGTATTTTGAATGAGCGCTTGCATGGCAAGCACAAGGGCCTGAGTTCAATCCCCCAAGCACAAGGGCCTGAGTTCAATCCCCCGTTCCACAAAAAAAAAGAGCATTTTTGAGGGAAATTGTCATGGCTGACCTCTGGATGTCGCTCCAAAGCCTCACACAGTCACAGAGTGGGCTTATAGAGTTTGTGATTGGTTCATGGTCCAATGCTGGGCTATAGTGTGAGTGTTACCCCACCCTGGGCAGGCTGCCTGCCTACAGTGTAAGGAAGGAGGCGAGGCTTGCCCTCTGATGCTGTTCCTCCCTTTTGCTTTTTCTGCTCTTGCCGTGCTCTGACCCCGTGCACTGTTGCGCTCTGCCATGTGCCACTCTACCTTGGAGCCAGCAGAGTTTACACTGAAACCTCCTCCAATGGTGAGCTAAATAAACCTTTCCTTCCTTAACATTGGGTGTTAGTTATTTCATCCCAGCATTGATAGAAAAGCAACCAAGACAGAAATTATTGGCAAAGTTTCTTTTACTGTCATACACTTGAAAAGTTAAGATATTCATCCCATATTAAAATAGCACAAAATATATTAGTTAATTAATCTTCATTTTCATCTGGTCTAGAGCTTTGTCCAGGACTTCTACTATCATGAAGTAGTGGTGGACATTTTCATTATGTTCATGAATGTAAATACATGATTTTTTAAACTCATGTATTAGGTAGGAAGCTTCTTATACAGTTTTGACCATCAATTTTTATCAGGTTTAGACAGAGGTCATCTATCATAAATAGCTGTTGAACTTTATTGATTCTTCTTTAGCAATATATTGAGATGGGGGCTGGTGAGATGGCTCAGTGGTCTAAAGCACCTACTTAGAACAAGCTTAGCAAAGCACAGGGAC
>NW_004524844.1:188904-193039 GCF_000260255.1 Octodon degus
CCTAGGGACAGGTTCAGTGGCTCGAGTTGTGGTGTTCCAAGTGGCTGCACTGATAGTTCAGGGACCAGGACAGATGACGTATAGCTTCTCACCCCCCAAGCTGACCCGAACAAGTGGGACTCTAGGGTTTAGCTGCTCTCAGGTCATTACAGCTGCTGAAGTAGATGAAGGTAGCACATGGACAGACATGACCTGAGGCATGAGCTGTGTCAGACCAGAGGGATGGAGGCAGGAAAAGGAGGAGGCGGGGGCAACTTGTGCTGCGGGGAACAGAACTGATGAAAAAGTAGAACGAGCTATTTAAATAATAACCACGTGTTGAGGGCCACAAATTGTAAATTGAGGCTTGGGACCTTCCAACGCCATCCTCGTCCTACCCCATAAGCTGGATTGGAACTCAGAACACCTAGTTTCTTCTCATTGTAGCTGAAGCCTCTATGGTTGATGACCTTGTGGTGCCCACAGGGTAGGATAAGACTTTATGAGAATAATGTTTTTAGAAAAATGCAATAGCAATAATGAAAATTTCATCTGGGGGAAAAACAGTACCCTTATTAAGCCTTTTCTCATCCTTATAAGAATACTTCCTCTTTCTCACCAGCCCCAGCAATCACCACTGGTGTTCCCAGGGCTACTCACTAGCCCTCTAAGACTGTGTCTGTACTCAATAAATAGGAACAAGCCTGGAGACTTTCTGTGTTTGCTTATCCTGAGGGACTGACCACTCAAACCACCTTTATTCAGTCCTAAAATTGTCTCTGCCTTTTATTTCATCCTCTACTGTACCCCCAGACAGACAGAGGGGGACTTGCCTAAGTCCCAGTAAGAACTGTGCCCACAGAGATGTGATAAACAGTTAGCAACAGAGCGTGTCCTGCTGTATTCAAGTGAACCATTCCAAGCTTTCTAAGTATTTTTTTGGAGCAAACTGGGAATGTTTGGAAAGTCATTTAGAGAAAGCTGTGATCGCTGTAAGTAAACCAGGCTGTGCAATTCTGACGGGACCTCAGGTGGGCACGATGCTGACAGGCTTGCTGACAGTAAAGATGGTGCTCACGAGATTTCAGATGAAATGAAAACTGCGCTGGAATTTGAACCAGAGTCCACACATGCTGCGTTTGGACGAAGAATTTGAGTACGTTTAGTGCATTCTCTACAAGTTCATGTGAAACTTATTTTAAAGATCATGGACTAGTTATCTGGTGGAGGAAGGAGCCTTTGGGGTTTGGCATGGGTATTCTTGGCTACTTTAAACCAGATCTCTAGAGAACAAAAAGTAGAGAAGACAGATTATTGAAGATTGCGGTGTTATTGTTGCTGTTTTGTACAGAGTCTACAGGATCTAAAGGGTCTCACAATGTAGATCGAACTCATAGTGATCCTCCTGTTTTCAGGCTCCCAAGAGTTGGGATTGGGGCTGGTGAGATGATGGCTCAGTGGCCTAAAGCACCTACTTAGAACAAGCTTAACAAAGCACAGGGACCGCAGTTCAATCCCCCAGCACCACATGCCAGCCAGCCCCGCCCCCTGGTGGGCTGAGCTGGCCACACACACACACATAAAAAAATAAAATAAAATTAAAAAAAAAAAAGAGTTGGGATTACAGTCACTGGCCACCACAGCCAGTCTCAATCACCATATCAGCACACCCCAGTTCGGGGCCCGCACAGCACACCAGGGATCAAAACCCGACCACTCCAGTTTGCCTAAGTAGGTGCTTTAGTCCGCTGAACTATCCAGCCGGCCCAAAGCTTGTAGTTTTTACAGACAATAACTGCTTCTAATGTTAAAGCTAAGGAAAGAGACTAAAGAAATTAGTGCCATTAAAGAAAGTCAAGTAGTTTGGACTGAACAGTATGAAATATATATTGAGATGTTTGGAATAATTGCCTGCTCCTACCCCTTAAAGGTTCAATGGCGTAAACATATTAACTCCTTGGAAAGCCTTTAGAGAGAGAAGAGAGCCCTGGGTGCCTCCTCACAAAGGGCTATGTTAGGAAGTGCCTTCCTAAGGGACTCATTTTCCCACATTACTCTTGGTCTCTGAGGTCTCTGGAACTATGATCCCAGATACTGTTCACACCTTTGGCAGACCTTGGCATTGTTAACATCATGCTGGTCTACCAGGCATGCAAGGTACAAACAGTATAGACTCATGGAAGCTTCCACCCAAATTTGAAAAATAAAAAGAAATAAACCTGAAATTCCGGGCAAGATGTGACAGAGTTGGGTTCCCTGCTGGGAGCTCCTGAGAAAGTGATGCATGAATCTGTAGAAGCAAAGCCGATGGTGTAATAGAGACCCTGGTCGCTGCAGATGCCAGGAACCCGGAATCTCTGCCAAAGAAAGGCACAGACACAGTAATGAGCACACTTTTTTTTTCATGTTTCTTTTATTAGAACATGTTTGCAGTACATGAAGTTTACATTCATCTTAAAAAGTAAGAACATGGGAGCTGGTGAGATGGGTCAGTGGTCTAAAGCACCTACTTAGAACAAGCTTAGCAAAGCATAAGGACCGCGGTTCAATCCCTCAGCACCACATGCCAGCCAGCCCCGCCCCCTGGTGGACTGAGCTGGCCACACACACACATACATACATACATAAATAAATTTAAAAATTAAAAAATAAAGTAGGAACATGTACTTAGCATATCTTCAAATTCCAATTTTTTTTTTCGGTACCAGGAATTGAACTCAGGACCCTGCAGTTGCCAGGCAAGTGCTTATTCTACTGAGCTATCTCCCGGCCCTACTTAATGTATCTTGATTCATTTTATTTACAGCTCCTCCCTCCCATCTGCTTCTCTTCATCTCTAGAGTCCATTTCTACATTTTCATTGTTATTGTTATTATGTTTGTAGTTCATGACATAATCTGACCGCATTCATTGAGTGCATTTGGTACATGCGCATTACGCACCTTAACTCTTTTCACCTCGCCCTTCTCTCGCCCTCAGTCTCTTGGACCTGTCTCATTTTCCAGAATGGAAATTCCCATTCCCAAAAGATCTAGCTCCCTGAATTCTTTGATCAGTCTTTTATTTTGCTTTTTATTGGTACTTTGCATCATTCAAATGAGATAACTCATATGGTACCTAAGCTTGACTGTCTAATTTCTTTTACTTTCATTAGTCTTAAACTATGTCAATTTTCCTACAAGTGTTTTGTTTTTTATCATAATTTTATTCATTTTAATGAGAAAAAAAGATAAAATAGCAATGAATGGCTTCAAAACAGGTTGGTAGGACATTTGTAATAATTAATACCTTGCATTAATTGTCTTCATAGTAGTTATTCAGAGGACAAGATGCAGGCATGATATATTGTCTAAACAAGATTAATACAAACTTTTATTCTCAGTGAACTAAGAGAAAGTAGCAGCATATCTATTCTAATTCTTCTGTGTTCCTACAAGTGTTTTGAATTCATCCTTTGGAGGGCGATGGTCATGTTTTATGCGCAGACTCTGCCCTTCTTTTATGCGTTCATCTGCTGACGGACATACAGGCTGCTTCCAGGACTTAGCTACAAGGAACTATGCTGCTGTAGACACTGATAAGCATGTGTCCTTGTAACTTGATGTATTTTGCTCTTTGGAGAAGATGCATAAAAGGGAGATTAATGGATCAAGTGGAATTTCTATTTTCAGTTTTGTAAGAAATCTCCATACTGACTTCTACCTTGGATATACTAGTTTACATTCTCATCAATAATATGGGTGGGTTCCTTTTCACCGAGGTCATGCCAGTATTTGCTATTTGGTTTCTTGATAATCCAAGCTAAAGTAGAAAGGGCTCGGGGGCCCTGCCGGTTAGCTCAGTTGTTTCAGTGCCTGCTCATGCAAATGCAGTCAGGCCCAGGATACTGCGGTTCAATCCCTAGCTCCACTTGCCTTACCAGACCAGCCCTTAAGGCAGCCTGAGCCAGCCCCCCACCCCCACAAAAAAAAAATCCTTCTAAAGTAGAAAGGGTTCATTTAACACTCAAAAATCAATTAAATAAACAAAAAAGGGGGAATGCAGCTTCCTTCACAGGCTCAGCTGGACCATGCCATCTTCATCTTAACTTTTTTTTAAATCCACAAAAAGAGGGCCGGGGAGATGGCTCAATGGAATAAGCGCTTCCCTGGCAAGC
>NW_004524844.1:193249-220559 GCF_000260255.1 Octodon degus
TCAGGTCTTGTTGAAAGATAAACAGAGGAGCCAGGGAGCTAGCTCAGTAGAATAAGCACTTGCCTGGCAAGCACAAGGGCCTGAACTCAATCCCCGGTTCTGCAAAAAGAAAGATAAACAGATAAATAGGAAGTTCTGCCACAGTTAGCAAACTGGGGATGAGGGTGTGCTTCTATTTTAAGAAGAGACGGATCACCAGTGTGAAGGCTTGGAAGACAGAAGTCCCCATGCTGGCGTCAGTTGGCCGCCCTGCCAGTCCGGCTGCCAACAGTGACTTCTACACAGATGAATCTCACTGCAGTGGCTCCAACCCTACCAAGGGTGGAGGCCAAAGAAATTATGAACAAGATCCTGGAGAACACAATGCCTGCTGCAAGACACTGGTAGATCATCAGGGTCTGGCACACCTCCTGACACTGTTGGTTGCTAATGACTATCACAGTATGCACAGCGTGTGTACCCCAGTGTCAGGGATAGGCTACTGGACTCACATCCCCAGTACCTCCTTCCTTAGACCACTTCCTCTGCTGGATCTCCCACCTGAAATTTGTCATGAAACTGACACATCCCACTTACCAATGACTTGGATACCAAGCCCAGTCATTCCTATACATCAAAGATGAGGCAACTGTTAATTAGACTTCTCATTTTACTTTCCCTCCCCTGCACGTGGGAGATGTTCAATATAGTCTAATGATTGTTATGTGCTTCATCTCAGACATGCTTGGCCCATGCCCCTGAAAGCATTATTATGTTAACCCTGGAATCTATAATCTATTTAATTGTTGGGTGGAAAACATTTCATAATTAAATTGTGATGAGGGGGATTTTCAAGACCTAGTGTCTTGCCATGCAAGGAAGCCACTATCCTGAGAGATAATCTCTTTCTACACCCAAGTCTGGCCCACTCGCTGCCAGGCATAAAATTACCTTTAACTGTTTCTCCCATTAGAAGAAACAGTTACATGAAAATAGCAGTGAGTACCCTGAGTAACTGGAAATTCTTCAGATTAAAGCATCAGCCTATGGGGCTGGGGAGATAGCTCAACAGTCTAAGTGTCTGCCCGGCAAGTGCAAGGACCCAGGTTCGATCCCTGATACCATATGTGATGCAAGCCCCACACTGAGCTGGCCACCGAAACCAGGCGTGGTGGCGCACGCCTGTAATCCCCGTGCTGGGGAGGCTGAGGCAGGAGGATCACAAGGAGTCTGAGCTGCATAGCAAGACCCTGTACCAAATAAATAAATAAACAAAAGATTTTTTTAATTAAAAAATCAGTGTAGAGCCCTTCTTAATAATTATCTTTTCTTTAACAGGTATGAAAGGTTTTATTCCTTCTGATTCTTATCACAAGAAATCTCTGTTAATTGACCTAAAAAAAAAAGTTCTGACTAGTCCGTTTATAGTTACAAACTTGAAGACTATACAAGAGATATTAGAATTCAGATTGGCCAAATGTATGTCAGTGCCCCCTGATTTCATAAACAGATTGTCTTACGTATATTTATTTGTTTTTCTGTCTAATCTGTAAGTAGCTCTTTGCTTGGAACTCACAAACTGATTTTTTCCATTTTTTGCATTTTTGGTTTATTGACACATTTGTCTGTAAATTAAGTCAGCTTACAGGTAAATGTCACATAAATTAAAAACATGCTTCTCCCCAAGCTTCCAGCTGATCAAAATAAGATTAATATTGGTTTTATAAGTGTAATGCGTAGGCTGAGGCTATCTCTCAGCAGCACAGTGTCTGCCTGGCAAGCCCAAGGTCATGAGTTCAATTCCCAGTATAAATAAATAAATAAAAATGTACCTTGTTGTTTATGTCCCATGACTGAAAAATCTCTGATCAATTAAAACATGTGTTAAGTGTTATAATCTCATTTTCATAGATCATCTAAAAGCCCTCCCTAAGTGCCTGCAAGCAGGCACAAGGGCCTGGGGTTTGATCCCCCGGGCCTGCCATGCTGGCCCCACCCCTCAGGGGCACTGAGACAGCAATTGAGACTGGGTGTGGTGGCGCGCGCCTGTAATCCCCACTCTTGGGAGGCTGTAAAGAGGCAGATCACTACAAGTTGATGTAGTAGTGAGACCCTGAGCACCCTGTAGATCCTTCCCTAAAATACATACATAAATAAATAAATAAATAAATAAATAAATAAATGCCTTCCCTACAATAGTTGGGCACCAAATAAAACTGTAGTGCTGCAGACCAGCTAGCTACCACTGAACACTCTGACTAATTTTTGGCAAATATTTGTCCACTCAGCACCGCTGGACTTCCTCAGGGGTGCTGCTGTTAAGTGCCCCCCGGGCTTACCTAGCAGCACTGCTGTGCAATACACCCCCCTCGCCTCACAAAGGGCTCTGTCAAGTGGTCCCATGGCAGAGTACATGCTGAGGAGTGTGTGTCTGGGGGCTTTTGCCAAGGGACTCTCCTTTATTTATTTATTTTTGGTGCTTTCAACAATTGACTTAACTGAAATGGACTTCCATTTATTTAATGGAAGTGACTTCCATTTATTTTGATACATCTTTCCCCCATGGTGATTTATAGGATCTTCAAGCCAATATAAATATTTCATCAATATTTGGACATTTGGGTATACACCTGCCCAAGACCTCAGCACTACCTTTCAGCAAGAAAAACACCAAAGAGTAAGGATTAGACACAATTATTACATACACTGAAAATCTGCCCCAAATATTTTTTTTCCTTTTTCTCATTTTTTACTTACTTATTTGACACAGGGTCTTGCTACACAGTTCAGACTCATAGTGATCCCCCCATCTCAGCCTCCCCAGCACTAGGATTACAGGTATGTGCCACCACACCTGGTTTTGTTGGCCGGCATGGCGCTCCTGGGGTTCCAGGCCTGGCATGGCATGCAGTACCAGGGATTGAACTTGTGTCCTTCCACATGCCAGGCAGGCGCTTAGACCACTGAGCTATCTCCCCAGCCCTGCAATTCCTTTAATTTATAGAAGTTTAGAGAAAACAAAGCTGATGCCTCAGACCCATAATCCCAGCCTTGGATCATGAACTAGTCACAAACAAGCTGCCTCTTCTTCCCTGTTAATAGCGCCAGCTTTGATTAATGTAGTGGAATTTGAATATACAATGCATGTGTGTGAACACAAACTTAAGGTACCACTGGCTTTCGGCCACTGAATTTAATTAAAATTAAATTCAGCAAACACAACTGAATACATTTTATTAAAAGTAAAGTAATAAGCAATTAAAACTCATAGTTTACTCAATATTTTGCATTTTACTATTTTTCCCTTTTTCTCTATTTTTTTATCTTTTATTCATTTTAATGAGAAAAAAAAAGATAAAATAGTCTGCCCCAAATATTTATTTGTGAGCTTAAAAATAAAAAAAAAAAAGCACCACACTCCTGCTCCACTAAGGAAACCACCCTTATAACACAGGATTTTCTTTTTTTTAAGTACGATCTAGAACACTTAGCTGCCAATTAGGTGCTGAACGGCAGAGCTCCACCCCCAGCTTATGCCAGGAATTCACGGGGAACAGGTTCCAGCACCTCAGGCTCCTGCCCATTGGTTCTCCCAAGTGCCCTTCTCTGGGCGGGGCAGGCTGGTGCTTCAGGTGAACCCAGGTACCTTTGCCTCGGCTTCCTTCTTTTTCTGATCCTTTTCCTTGATGTGTTTCAGGACGCTATCATGACTCATGCGCTCAGTAGGCACATCAATCTTCTTGGTGAGTATCTTGCCCTGAAAGCGTTTGTTTACAATGCCAACAGCATGCTGGCTAATGCTGTAGACTCTTCCAGTTTTGCCATGGTAACATTTGTGAGGCGTTCCTTTTTGTGCAGTACCCATTCCCTTGATGCCTACAATATCACCTGTTGTGTAGATTCGCATGTATGTGGTCAGAGGAGCCACCTTCCTTTTTCTAAAAGACCTAGACAACATTACTGGCAAACCACTGGAAGATGGTAGTTCCAGCCTGTCTCAGTTACTCTTCTCTCGTTGGGACAAATACCCAACGCCCAAAATGAAGGAAGGAAAGGTTTAGTTAGCTCACAGTTACTGGAGGTTTCAGTCCATACTCACTGGCTCAAGGCAGAGAGCAGCAGTTCATAGCAGTGGCAAAAAGCAAGAGCACATGGAGGAGCAGAGGCAGCAGTGGATTCAGAGAGCGAGTCTGTCTCGCTTATGTTGCATTCAGGTTATCCGCCCCAAGGCTGGGTGTAGCACTCAGACCCATAATCCCAGCAGTACTCAGACCCATAATCCCAGCCTTCCATCATAAACTAATCACAAATTCTAGAACTGCGCCTCATTGACTGCATGAGGCTTTGAGGGGACAGACACACACAAACCATGACACAGCCAAACAGTAGGACTCTCTTAATATCCCTTCTAGTGGACTTTTCCATGCTGTTAGCAGCAGTTAACACCATCACTTTCTTTTATGGCCTTAGTTAATCCTTTCTCTCACCAGCTGTCTCTGGAGATTTTCCTCATTTTCTCAGCAGCTTGCTTCACTGTCCCAGGACCTCTGGCCTACAGACAGCATGACAGGCTGACTGGTACGACCCATCCTCCATTCACGCTGCTCCTCACAGAGGCGAGGGCCTCCTCACGAAGGGCCGCTGGGTGTCTGTGTGCTCCACTTCCAGCCCCCGTTAAATGCGCCCTGCACAGCCTCAACCATGCATCGCCCTCCCTTCCCCGGGCAGGCTTGCATCAGCTCTGCACCACCTCACAGGGCTTCGCTGACTTCCCTCCAAGTGTGCTTGCATTCCCTGCATTAGAACACATCTCCCTTCAGTGTGTGACGTCCTCCAAAAGGGCGAGCTGCCTAAGACCAAAATCCATCGCCACACAACTATGTCCGCCCTTCCTTCCTGTTGCTTCCATGACTCCATATGCAGCATGCGGGTCTGGAGCTGGGCACTGACCTCTGGGTCCCCTGATGCCATCTGGAAAGAAGACAACAGCAAAATTTTCTAACACTCCATTTTAATAGGGCTGTCAGGTAAGGGCAGGCACTCAGGGGTTGGCCACTAAGGTGGCCTTGATCCCGCCATATAGGATGGCACTTTGGGGAAGATAGCAGGAAGCAGGCGGCGGTCACAAGGGATTTGGCCCACAGCTATTTATTATTCCTTAGAGGACATCACTGCAGAGCAACGCATTTCCAGAGTCACTCTGAGGGCCAGAGACAGAGAGAAAGTCACAGGGAGAAATGGCAGCAGAGCTGAGTAGGACGTAGAAACCCAGCTCTGACTCTGTGCCCAGCAGGCAGGCAGGGCGCACGAGGGTGGTCTTTGATCCACTTCCTGTAAGCCACCAGCTTGGTATACAGGGTAGGCTTTCCAGGCTGGCCACAGGGATCACTGCCCCATGACATGAGATCCTGAAGCACACCATTACAGATGAGCGGGCCCCCCAAGTCACACTGAGAACATAAAATACCAGCCCTAACTTCTGCCTGGGGGACCCCATTTGTCAGATGCAGGCTGGTTGACCATAAAGTGCAATTCTGCAGTAGTGGGAAAACAGACGAATTTCTCCATTCCCAGAAGACAGGCAGAGATCCCTACAGGGGACAGTGGCTGGCATCCTGGCCAGTGGGAAGGCAGGGCAGATCCCAGCACCTGCAGAGAGGGCAGGGGCCAGGAGCACAGGGCCTCACACAGGTTGTGGGAGGAGCAGCTGCAGGACCCTCACGCTGCAGGGCAGCCACAGGCTCTGCTGGCCCCCGCATCCTGCAGTCTGATCCCCACGCGGGCACTAGAGGTCAGCCGTGAGCAAAGTCAGGCCCTGCACCAACCACAGTTTCGGATTAGCAGAGGAAAAAAACGCAACGAGATCCAGTGGCCCAGCTGAGTCCCCTCAGGACAGGACCCTGGGCTCAGGCCCATCACTTGACATGCTGCCAGCCACACAGCCTCCAGGCCCTCTCCGCCAGGGGCCTCAGCGCCCGCCCTGCCCTCTGCTCTTCCCGGGAGCCACAGGGTCACCTCCACCTGCGTCCTGTTAGGCGTCTCTCACTGCACAAAATGTCCCCCAGCCCCATCTCTCCTGCCGCCCACGCACACTGCTTCCCCCACATCTCTTCTGCATTAGTTTCCTGTTTCTGCCCCTCCCTTCCTCTCCCCCCCCCCAGCACGGGGCGGTCCCTGCTCGGCACTGTCTTCCGGGGCTCAAGGGCAGTGCCAGGCACCAGGTGGACATCCATGAGTGGGCGCTGTGAGCAGCGGAGAGCTGGGGTGAGGAGAGGAGCGTGTGGCACCTGGAGGCAGCCATGAGAAGGAATGGGAGGAGTCCCAGGCGGAATATGGACAGCCTGGGCCAGTGCCGTTCTGAAGCCTTGCGGAGTACAGTAGGAGAGGGTGACTCGCCACGCAGTGAGGTCCACCACCTCCGAAAACACCAGCACACAGCATCGTGTCTTTCACCCGCTCTTGGGGCCTTTCTCACACCGCTGCTTGGCGAGGGACTTTGAAGTCCACACACTGGAGACGGTCGGGGGACACGTCTGCAGGCCAGGGGGGAGCGGGGCTGTGTCTACACCCGAGGGTTCCCACCCTCCAGCTCTCAGACCCGAGCGTCCGCCGCAGGCCACCCTGACCGGTCCCTAACGTACACTTATCTGCCCTGCGCCGCCCTGACATGAAGCACCTCCTCCGCACGGCGGGTCCCTTCGTGGGCAGCTCCAGGTCCTTCAAGGAGTCCGAGATCTGGGCGGGCTCCCTCGGGTGGGCCAGCATCAGGTCATGGCTATGGAGGTCGTGGGCGTAGCTGTTGTGCGGCTTCATGAGGCTCAGGTTGAACTGTGGCTGAGGGAAGCTTTGCCTGCCGTGGACGAGCTGACCTGTGTCTTCCTCGTCATCAAACAGCCTGTGGCGACGATGCAGCCAGACCTGGTACTTTCTGGGGAAAGAAGATGGGGAGAATGAGGAGGGAGGAAGGTGGAAGGAGATGGAGGAAAGAGAGAGACAGCCAGGAACTCAGAAGGAGGGAGGGTACAGGGAGGACAGGGAAAGAGGCAGCTGCGGGGGAAGGCAGGGAGTGAGGACAAAGGACAGTGAGCAGTGAGGTGCTGGGGGGGGACACAACAGGGGACAAGAAAAAGTGCGCAAGGAAGGAGGGACCAGAGGCCAAGGGGAGGACTGGGGAGCAGAAAGGACACAGGAGAGACACAGGAGCCAGAGGCCCTCGGCAGAGAGAGGCAGGGCAGAGAGAGGCAGGGGGAAGGAGAGGAGGAGGCTGGGCTTGGGAGCCTGAGAGCTGCTGGGCTGTGGAGGGCTCCCAGCAAGCGGCCTGGACCCCCAGCCCAAGGCTAGCGCCCCCTGCTGCTCTTCACACTCTCCTGCCCCCTCCCCCTCCTTCTTACCCTCTTCCCCCTAGCCCAGCTCAGGCAGTCCTTTCCAGGTAGGAGGAGAGTCCTGTAGGGAGAGGCTGGGAGGGGTGAGAACCACCCCATACAGGTTCGGATGCACCCCTTCCTCTCCTCTGGGGTCCCCCTGGCCCTGGGAGTGTGGTCAGCAGGGATGGGGAAGGGGCTGAGATGGGAGTCCAGAGAGACTCAGATGGGGAACACACTGTGACACAGAAGGCCACAGAGACACACAGACATGGACAAAGGGAGAGAGATGCAGAGACAGTGGGACAGGAGAGAGGGAGACAGAGAGGCAGAGAGAGACCTAGGTGGCCCTGGCCTGGGCGGTCAGGCTCAGCACCTCTCACTTGGCCTCCCGGAGTACCTTCCTCCTCTCCCTCGCTGCCTCCCATGAGGGCATCCAAGGACGATGCCCAGCTCCTTCTCCTCAGAGCCCTGGCCCTCGTCACTGTTGCGGCGGACAGAGGGGTGCATGAGATTGAACCCAAACTGGGCAAGTGCTCTAGCACTCAGCTGCACCCCAAGCCTACTCATCCTCCGAGGCAGTGGGCGGCCGTGAGCACCCACTGGGGGTGCACCAGGACTCCCCACAATAAAATCTCCTGTTCCGGAAAAGAGCTGCCTGCCAGGGTTTGGACTTATTCTGGCTCTTCGAGACTCAAGTGATTCCAGGCAGAGTAGGGTGCACAGCACCTGCAGACAGTAAAGGGTCAGGGGTGCAGGGTGGACAGGAGGGCCCAGGGCACTGGGATTGGGACAGAGAGCTGTGCTGCCCATTGGAAGGCACATGGGGACAGGGACCAGCGCTGGACGTCAGGACACCTGGGCCAGAGATGTCGGGAAGAGCCCAGAATTCTGGAGCTGTCATTGCGTTCCGTGAGACTGCTCCTCGGGGTCTGAGAACTGAGCTGACCCCAGAAATGAGGGCAGAAGACAGCAAGGCTGCCTCTGGAAGGGGCCGCAGTTTTTGGATCACGGGGATGATTTGGGGTTGGGACCAGGGAAAAGGAAACTGGGATGGATTTGGACTTGGACCCAGGAAGAAGATAAAGAAGCTACTGTTGTGGGCCGGAGGCTGGCAGGAAAGGACACAGGGGCTGGCTTACCATTTCTCGAGCTGTGCAAACATCTGAGGCCTGGGCTGGGACTTTAGCGTGTGCAAAAAGGACCCAATATTTAGGGAACAGGCCTGAGCACTGAGAGCAACTGGGATATGCATAACGTGTGAAGGAACTTGGGGGCTCAGGAGCCAGACCACTGAGGCGTAGAGAACTGTGCAGTAGGAGGACAAGATCAGAGGTCCAGGGACATGTGGGTAGGAGCCTTCAAAAGAGCTGGAGATTTTAGAATATTTTGCTGACTTTACACACCTACAATATTCAAATAACGGAACTTAGAAAAAAGGGATATACAGATGAATGTCCATTTTGTATCTGTGTATTCAGAGTGGTTAAGATAGATATATAGTTGCATTCTCTTAATGAATAGAATGATTTGTTCTAATGGTGTTTGTAAGTAGGATCTCAAGTCCGCATCTTGTACAGCAATTAACCACTAAGAAGAATATATGCAGTGTGTTAGTTATTGAAACTGTCCTAGAGATTTGATTTGAAACTGTCTCATTGCTATCTGTTTATCAATAAAATTATGGGGGAAAAAAGAGCTGGAGAACCCTGAAAAGATCGAGATGGCCCAGGTCTGGCCCCCGTGGAAGTGGGCTAGAGAAGGGGAGACTTCCAGGGCAGGGAGAAAGCAGGAGGCTGGGGTGGGAAAACGGCAACTGTGAAGGGTGTGACCCCACTGGGAGGCTGGGGGAGGAGAAACTGGGAAGAGTGGCACCCACAGGTGGGCACTCGGTGAGCTGGGGGACTGAGCTTGGAGTGCTGAGTGGGAAGGGAAAGGCTGGTAGGGCTCGAGGCCCTGTGACAGCAGGGTCCCTCACGCCCTTGCCCCTCCATCCTGCTCACCAACTTCACCCAGGGACAGAGCCAGGCACAGAGCCAGGAGCCACACAGCAACTGCAGCATCCATTGGCAGGCAGGCGGGTAGGAGCTGGAGAGTCTTTTAAAAGCCCTCATCCCTCAAGGGTCCCATTCCCCACCTGGCACAGGTGTTGGCCGTGGCCCTCCCCATGGCTCTGAGATGAGGCAGCCTCGGGGGGCTGGAAGAGGCGGCCAAGGAGCACCTCACGTCCCGTGGGCCACAGGTCATTCTGGATGGTCTCCCAAGTCTGAGCTCTCACGGCGCAGGGCCTGCAGCTGCTGAAGGCAGAAAAGTGAGGAGAGACCAAGGGAGCACGCAGCAGGGGTTGTGAGGAATCGCTGAACACCAGTGTGACTGAGCTGCAAGTCCTTGTCATGCCCGAATGCCAGAGCACCCTTAAATGCTTGTACTGAGTTTTTTTTTTAATTTATTTATTTATTTATTGTGTGTGTGTGTGTGTGTGTGTGTGTGTGTGGCCAGCTCAGTCCACCAGGGGGCGGGGCTGGCTGGCATGTGGTGCTGGGGGATTGAACCGCAGTCGCTGTGCTTTTGCTTAGCTTGTTGTAAGTAGGTGCTTTAGACCACTGAGCCATCTCACCAGCCCCTGTACTGAGTTTTGAGACACCCCAATTCCTTCACCTCTCAGAAAGAAAATACAAGTCCCTCCTGTCCCCATACTCCCTGAAATACGGGCTTTGGCTCCCAAAACTCCCTCAATACTGTTTGTCGATAGAAGATCTTAATTTAAATGGTAGATTACCTGAATACTCTTGCCCTCCCAGTAAGCCAAGGCTACAAAGTGGCAGCACCTACTACTCCAGATCCATAAATATGAAGACTCTGGCATCCCCCCGAGCACACTGCCTAGCCTTTCAAATCCACTGTTTTCCAAAACAATATCGGTGTCCCGATACTCAGGCTCCTCTCAGTTCCTCAGACCAGGTGCTCAGGGATCCAGAGAGCCCGTATGCACCAAGCAGGCCAGATTCCTGGCTACTCCTAGACACAGGGCCAGGCACTGACGGTAAGACACATCCTGGAGATGGAGAAACACAGGCCAAGAGATCTTTATCTATCCAGGCCACCCTCAGAGTCAGATCCTCCATATGTGTTATTTATCAGGTTTCTCATTTGGGGACATGATCCATGCGTGTGGGAAGGAGATGGACAGGTCAGGCTTGGCCCTCCCAACACACACACACACACACACACACACACACACACACACCTGTACTATGCACAGGTACCAAGCAGGCTTGTCAGGATCAGAGGAGGATGAGCCTCTATGTGTGACACCTGCACGTCTCTCCAAGGTCAGAGCCGCACACAGACACTGACACGAGGGCAGGCCTTGCACATCCAGATCAAACCCACACATTCTTCTTGCCACCGCTGGCAACTGGCACAGCAGCTGGCTGAGGCTGTGGGGACGCAGATGCAGTGGGTGGAGACGGGGAGGAAGAAACTGGAGCTCTGCTGCTGCCAGCGTGGAGGTTCGAGCTGCGTGGTGTGGGGGGCAATGTCCCCGTGGGTACCTCATGACTCTATGCCTTCCAAACAAGAATTAACGCCACTTTGGCCTGGACTATCAAGAACATTAAAGCAGAAAGTAATTTGGCCATTTCAATGTTGAGGACGATGAAGATATTGTTCTCCTTCAATGTGTTTGTCATCACCAGGCATGGTGGAGCGCACCTGTAACCCCAGCACTCAGGAGACAGAGGCAGGAAGATTGTTGGGTTGGAGACCAGCCTGGGCTACAAAATGAGCTCAAGGCCTGCCTGAACTGCTGTCCCGACCCGCGGGTTAGTCAACGAGGACCCTAGAGGGGGAGTAGGGATGAGAAGGGACAGAAGACACAAAGAATGGAGACAAGACAGGATTCTGATCGAGTCTTGTTTATTTAGGGGAGGTGCTGGGTATATATAGGGAGTGTAGGAATGAGGAAGTCTTGGCTCTTGGGGTCAGCGGGTATCTAGGCAATGGAGGAAGGTCCCACCCCTGGGGCATAGCGCGTGATTCACGGGGAATGGGCAAGGCGGGAAGGAGCAGAAACTTAACTCAGCAGGAGAACAGAAACTTAAGAAAATGGCTGACACTATTATAAAATGAATACCAGTTAACGGCTTCCCACAAACTGCATAGCAAGACTCTGTCTCAAAAAGACCAAAAAAAAAAAAAGTGTTTGTTTAGTGTTCAGCACAAGAGTATAATATGTTCCTCCGCACTGGGCCTGTTTGTGCTGAGAAAACAAAGATTGTATCTCCACGGAGACAAATGTCGGGCAGATTTCCGAGATGCTTTTTCCATCACAGGACTAAACATTCTTAAGTTTGGCTTCCCCACCAGGGGACAAACCATCGGGTACGCAGGCTCCTCCCGGGCCACTCTCACCACTGCCATAGAAGATGGGGGTGATGATGAGCCACTGTGACCACGAAGGCCACACTGCCCGTGGTGCTGTGGGTGACAAAGCCCTTTTCTTCTGACCCAAGATCTGGTACATTCTGCCAGTATCAATGAATCTATGGCAATGAACTGAACTTCTTATTTCTGCATCAGTAAACTCCCAGGCCCCCCGGAGTTCTGCACAAACACAAGACCACTGTGGCTGCACCCGGCCCACTAGAGAAGAAAGTGGGAGAGGGGCCCAGCTGGGAGGGCAAAAGGACTGAGGCTAAGCCTGCAGCCCCGCCCAGGTCCCTCTAGACAGACACATCCCCTGCTTCCTCAGAGGTGCCCTTTCACCGCCTTGTCCCATGCCCTCCGACCTGCTGTTCTTGTTGGGATTCACATCTCATACCCCACAATGACCCACTGCACCCTAAGGCACCAGTACAGATGCCAAGGGCCCCACGGCCCATCTGGCGCTGGCCATGTCCCTCCCATCCTGGGTCTTCTCCATCCCCAAAGCCCTCCCAGACTCCTCTGCCTTTCAGCCTCAAGCCCAACTTCCTGTGTCCCCAGATAGCACCTGAAGCCTAAATTTAACTGGGGAGAGCAAAAAGTGATTAAAAAAAAATTAGGCCTCAAATTGATGAGATTGAAAACAGGAAATCAGGGCTGGGGATACAGCTCAGCAGCTTAAGAGCCTGCCTGGCAAGCACAAGGTCCTGAGTTTGATCCTCAATACCACAAAAAAAGGAAGGAATAGAGGGAGGGAGGGAGGGAGGGAGGGAGGGAGGGAGGGAGGGAAGGAAACCAAATAGTTAGGATAGATATACAGCTACCTTCTCCTAATGCAATGAATAGAGAGGTTTGTTCTAATAGTGTTTGAGACAGGACATCACGTACAATGTACTGCATCTTGTACAATGAGTAGCCACTAAGACAACAATATGCAATGTATTAATTATTGAAAATGTGCTAGTACTTGGTTGTGAAACTGTCTCGTTGCTATTTGTTTCTCAATAAAAATATTTTTTAAAAAAAACAGGAAGTCAATAGAGAAACAACAAACAAAACCTAGTCCTTTCAAAAAGATAAAATGGAGCCTGTAGCCAGGGTAACTGAGAAAAAGATGAGAAGATGTACATTATTAACACCAGATATGGGCCAGGGAGATAGCTCAGCAGCGTAAGTGCCTGCCTGGTAAGCACAAGGTCCTGAGTTCAATCCCCAGTACTGAAAAAAATATCAAATATAATACCAGACATGACAGCAGACAGACACCACAAGTCCCTTGGACTGTAAAAAGCCAATAAAGAGGGCTAGTGGGATGGCTCAGTGGTCTAAAGCACCTACTTAGAACAAGCTTAGCAAAGCACAAGGGACCACGGTTCAATCCCCCAGCACCACATGCCAGCCAGCCCCGCCCCCTGGTGGACTGAGCTGGCCACACACACACACACACACAAATAAATATTTTAAAAAATTTTTAAAAACCAATAAAGAGTAATAAAGACTCATTACTTGGAAACAAACTTTTGGGTAACAAACTTTAATAGTACTGAGGGAGTAAAATTTACCATATGCACAGCTACATACCAGGCACCAGGAGATGAGCTAATCTGCTCACAAAGCGAGACCACATTTGAAGCAGGTGCAGGGAACTCACTGCCTGGTGAAGTTTACAGTAATCCTCTCTTGTCTCCTGAGGTCATCTGCTTTCTGCTAGGCCAGGAGGCCAGTCGAACGGTGCCGTGCCGGGACCCACCAGGCCGGAGCCCTTCATGCCTGTATTGATCTCACTATCCCCGCAGGAACACAGCAAGGAACGGTTTCCCAAACAGACAAAGATCTAGATGCTCACACTGGCTTGTGCAAAGGATCTTAGACAAAGCCCCTGGCCCCCGTCAGCCTCTCTCCTGACTTCCGGGACCACAGTGATGTTCTGTTTTTGGTTTTGTTTTTTAGAACAGGGTCTACAGGCTCTCACTACACAGAATGGACTCGTAGTGATTCTCCTGTTTTCAGCCTCCCAAGTGCTGGGATTATAGGCATGCACCACCACGCCCAGTCTCAATCACCTTCTCAGCTCACCCCAGGGGTGCGGCTGGCCCCCATGCAGGGATTGAACCCCAGTCCCTGCACCTGCCTAAGCAGGTGCTTTAATCTGCTGAGCTATCTGGCCAGCCCCACAGTAATGTTTCGAGCATCTTGTGATTATTGACAGCTCAGAGTCAGGGCCCAAAAATCTCCCAAAGGCCTGTTCACCAACTCCAGTGTGGGAATTGATGTGGGGACAAAACCTCTGTAAATTTCAATTTTGACCTCTGCTTACTTGAACTCATCAGTAAGAATGTAGGGGACTGCCATCTGTCCCCAGGGCAACAATGGGCCAAGGGCCCACACGTCTCTACAAGTCAACCTGTGCTGACTCCTGCTTGGACTCTGCTGCCCGCTGCATGACTGTGCCCACCATGTGTAGCAATTAGGTGGCACTTCTTGGCCCCTAACACTGCAGGATCCAGTTGAGCTCGCTGCATGATGCTCCCAGTGCAGGGGCAGTGGGTGGCTCACACTGCCACTGCTGCAGTGGTCCCAAAGGGTGACGGGGCTCCTGGCCTATCATTCCCCACAGTAGTGGCAAAAGTTGCATCCTCTGAGCATCCAAAGGTGGTGAGCAAATCTTAGATGACAATCCCACCACCATGCTCCAATCTCCCAAAGACCTGAACCCCTTCCTCCACAGTATACTGAGGTAAGTCTGGCCTTCCGGCTTCCTTCAGTACGGGTCCCCTTGAGGCCCTTGTTTCCACTAGCCAAACTCTAGAGCACGTCATGATTCTCGAGCTGCCAGATTAAACACAGATACCTGTGAGTCCATATCAGTAAACTGCTGATCCAACTTTACAACTCCTCCGTCATGACCTCGTCCCCTTAACTTCCATTTCCACACCAAGAGAGGTGATCATAAAATACAGTGATGGGACATCATTCTTGCCACTTTCTGAAGCAGTTCCCTGCAAGTCCTCTTTCCTGTGTGTCTTTTATTTGAGCTATCACGGCTGCATCAATGTTCTGAATCCATTCAAAACATTTAGCTTACACGGTCATTTTGGCTTTGGGGCAGAGTCATAAGCCACCGGGTGCCAGATCCAAGGAACAAGAGAGATGAGGATCCAGGTCGTGTTTTTATTTGACAAAAATCACTGTAAACATTTTGAATGGAATCAGGACATCAAGGCAGCAGTGACAGCACAACTGAAAGACACTCACAAAAGAGGACTTCAGAGCTGCTGCAGAAAGTGGCACGGACAATGAGACAAGTGTGTGTAAAGAAAGGAAGACATGGGCCAGTGAGATGGCTCAGCAGTCTAAAGCGCCTGTTTAGGCAAGCTTAGGCAAGTGTGCAGGGACCACAGTTGGATCCCCTGTACCACATGCTGTGCCAGTCCCACCCCAAGGGTGGGCTGAGCCAGCCACAAAAAAAGGAAGGCACACAGGAGGGGCATGCATGGCAGTGTGCCCTTCACTAACATATATTCTTTTTTTTTTTTTTCAGAACCAGGGATTGAACTCAGGCCCTTGCACTTGCCAGGCAAGCACTTATTCTACTAAGCTATTTCCCCGGCCCCAATTCTTTTATTTAAATGCTTACCCTATTTTGTGACCACCCCATATTGCCCAGTTGTCCTCCATAGGAGCAGAGCAAGAAGACAGCTACTGTGTGCTGTGACAGGCCTCCTCGGAGCCCATGGCCCGCACCTCTGCCTTGGGGTTGATGAGTAGTGAGTGTCATAACCCAACGCCCAAAGAGCAGTGGTACACGTGGGGCTTGTGCAGAATCAGCCACATCTTGCAAGGAACAACCTCAGCGGAAGCACACAGGGCCCTCACCTTCACCAGTAGGAATATAGCACGCCTTGTTGCTCCCTCCAGCAGGGAAGCAGCCCCAGGATGAGGTAACACCAGTATGAAGCTGCTCTCAACCTTCTCATCCAAGAAGTTTCATGAATTAAGTATCTCTGTTCAGCGTTGGCCTGGAATGGATACTGACAGCTTGCACACAGCCCTGTTTTAAAATTTTCTTTTTCTTTTCTTTTTTTTTTTTTTTTTTGCAGAACCGAGGATTGAACTCAGGCCCTTGCACTTGCCAGGGAAGCACTTATTCCACTGAGCCATCTCCCCGGCCCCATCACCTAAATTTTCTAAGGGGGTAAGTCCAATCCATAGCAGCATTCTGTGGGCCCTTTGGATTTGAAGTCTGAAATTCATAGGATGTAAGCTCTATAAATTCCATCTCCAGAGTCTGGGCTTGGTGGCGCATGTCTGTAATCCCAGCACTAGGGAGGCACAAATCAGGAAGATTACTAAGAGTCTGAGCTACATAGTGAGGCCATGCACAAACAAAAAAAAAAAAATTATCTCCAATTATATTATTGTTATTGACCTTCCTCCTCCTCCTCTCCAATTTGTTTTTTTTTTTTTAATGTATTTATTACGGGGTCTCACTACATAGATGGGACTTATTATTCTCCTGTTTTCAGCCTCCACAGCGCTGGGATTCCAGGCGTGCACCACCATGCCCAGTCTCAATTGCCATCTCAGCGAGCCCCGGGGGTGGGACCAGCACAGCATGCCAGAGATCAAACCCCGGCCACTGCGCTCTGCCTCAGCAGGCGCTTTAGTCCGCTGAGCTATCAGGCCAGCTCTCCAATTTCTGCTAAGAGTTTAATGTCAGCATCTGTACTTCTGGCCTGCATATTCCATGCCATGTGTTTAATTTTTCTGGCCTTATGAGTCACTACTGTGTGCTCCAGTTGTATTCCACACTGCTACTTATCAATAATTTTTTTAAACATTGTTTCAACTATTATGTTTTTGTACCTAATTTTTATCCTTGGTCCTATTTTATGCTTTACTGTTCAATATTCTTATTATCTCCTGTAATCTCTGTCAGTATGCTTGCTAGGTTAATTTCTAATTTAGTCTGAAATCTATTGTGTGCACCCTGTGCACCCATGCGTGTGTGTGTGTGTGTGTGTGTGTGCATGCACGTGTGTGTGTGCATGTGTGACTGTGGCCTGAGCTCAGGGCCTCTGCACTGAGCTACGTCCCCAGCACTTTTTATTTTTTGAGGTGAGGGTTCACGCACACTTGCGATCCTCCTGCTTCAGCCTCTTAGAGTGCTGGTATTACAGGCATGCACCTCCACACCCAGATTAAAATCAATCTTTAAAAATGTGTTTATTTTCCTCAAATGTCCTTTTACATTCATGTACTGTGAAGTTCTGTGCTACTTTATTAGCTATAATGGGGAGCACCTCAAAAGGACCACAAAATCCCCTGCTCTTGCCAAATACAACTCACACCCAACAGGACACCCCATCTCCTTATCAGCTGGATCAGCTGCACCTCAGAAGGTCCCCAGCCTCACGGGTTTCACTCCCTGTCAGCCCATGAGATGCCTGAAACACAGCAAGCCCACTCCCCTGTGGGCGCCCAGGTTCCTCCATCTCCCATGCTACAAAACCTGATCCCCAGCCCTTCTCGTCAAGCTGACCCTGAGCGCAATCCTGTCCTACAACATGGCACACGGGTGCTCTTCCGCAGGCTGTGCATGCCTGTGGCTAACTCTGTTTCTGATTGCATGTGCCCAGCCATCTCACAACCACAGTGGGAAGCTGTCCCTGTCCCTCGCTGATCATGTGGAGGCAGGCAAAGAAACCGATCACTGTGCCTGCCCAGCTCCAGATTTACTCGTCGCAGGGATAACTCCTGGTGCACTCGATCCCAGGACCAGACCAGACCCCAGCTGCTTCCCTCATCCCTCCCTTCTGTGCAGCCCCATACAGAAAAGGCTAACTCAGGAGGTCGCAGTGCTCAGTCCCACGTCCCCCAGGGAGGACTCTTCTTCAAGTGGCTTATAGAAGACAGCATCTGATGCCCAGAACTCTGCCCGACAGTGCCTCCATGTACTGGAGCCGTGGACCATGCCCAGAAGCTCACACTAATGGCATGAGTCCAGTGAGCCTGTCTGTGTACCACAGGGACCCCAGGTCGTGCTCCAGGGAGCCTGTGGGCCAAGCACTTAAGGTCAGCCACGTGAGATGTAATGCCATGGAGGCTGAGGGTGGCATGGAGGACCTCCACGTACTTCCCACAATGATCAGATTCCCAGGGCTCTGGTCTCTTCCCTGGGCCCTCCCCACCCTGCTCACAGTCTTCTTTAGGTTTCCCAGGGCCACAGGGACCAAGGGGTGATGTTTTAGAGGCCACCCTTGCTGCGTCGGTGTCTGGGCACTGTGCTTCCGGCTCCAGCTCTGTGCTGGGTGGACAGAATCCATCACGGGGCACTATCCACTGTCCCATGCCTGCTCCATCTTCACACCACACACCTGTCACAGCCCCCCATGTCCACTCTGTGTCCCCAGACCTCTCAGAGCCATCTGGAGATAGAGTTCTCAAGGGCACAAAAGGGGATGAGAAGATTACACCCATTAGAGACCCATGGGGCACACCTGTCTCTCCACTTCCCTGTCCTTGCAGCCCTGGCCCCACCCCTCGGGATGTAGACTGGGAGGGCTGGGAGGCTCTGGTCCTGGTGAGTGGACTCTGAGTTTCCAGATGCCCAGTGGCAAGGGACACAGGACGATGCCAGAACTTGGTGTGGACTCGATTTTACTTCAGGTAGAGAGGAACAGGAGCACTCAGGGGTTGGCTGCCATGGTGTCCTTGATCCACTCCCGGTAAGCCACCAGCTTGGTATACAGGGCAGGCTTTCCAGGCTGGCCACAGGGATTACCGCCCCAGGACGTGAGACCCTGAAGCACACCATTACAGATGAGCGGGCCCCCCGAGTCACCCTGAGGGTTAAAGGGACAGAGAACAAGAAACATCAGCCCTAATGTCTGCCAGGAGGACTCCTTCTGTCAGATACAAGCTCGCTGACCATTAAGTGCAACTCCCCAGCAGTGGAAAAATAGACAACTGGCTCCAGAGCCCATTCTCAGAAGGCAGTCAGAGATCCCTACAGGGTACAGTGGCTGGCATTCTGACCAGGGGAAAGCGGGGCAGAGCGCAGCTCCTACACTGAGAGCAGGGGCCAGGAGCACAGGGCCTCACACAGGTCGTGGGAGGAGCAGCTGCAGGACCCTCACCCTGCAGGGCAGCCACAGGCCCTCCTGGCCCCCCATCCTGCAGTCTGATCCCCATGCGGGCACTAGAGGTCAGCCGTGAGCAGAGTCAGGCCCTGCACCAACCACAGCTCTAGATCAGCAGAGGAAAAAAACGCAGCGAGATCCAGTGGCCCCGGCTGAGGCCCGGCAGGACCGGACCCTGGGCTCAGGCCTGTGGCTTGACCGCTCCTTCAGCCACAGGCCCCTCTCCATCAGGAGCTCAGCATCTGCCCTGCCCTGTGCTTTCTCTAGGTGTCACAAGGTCACCTTCACCTGTGTCTGGTGTTGGCACCTCTCACTGCACACAAGGTCCCCCAGCCCCATCTCTCCTCCCTGCTCCACACTGCGCGCCTCCTGACCTCTCCATCAATTATTCGTTATTTTTTTTTTTTTTTTAATTTCTGCTCCCACCCAACCTCCCAGCACAGGGCCATCCCTGCTCCACACTGCCTTCTGGGGCTCAAGGGCAGTGCCAGGCCCCAGGTGGAAGCCTGTGAGCATGCGGCATGAGCAGTGGGGAGCTGGGGTGAGGACAGAGGAGCGCACGACCACTGGACGAGGAAGGGCAGGAAAGGGACAAGAGGGAGGGGCTGAGGCCGAGGAACTCCTGGGTTGCAGCCAGTAGACAGCAGAGCAGGGACAGCTGGTTAGCTAACACTCAGATCCCAGCAAAGAAGTAGGTCCCCTCTGCCCTTTCTCCTAAGACGTTGCCAAGGGCCCGGCTCACCACACAGGAGTCTTTGCCACCCTGCAAGTGCCCAGCACACAGCATGAACTCTGTCACCGGTATAGAGTAGCCGCTCTCACACATATCTCTGGACAGGAGGCTGAGGTCCACACACTGCAGAGTCCTGGGGAGCACCACTGCAGGCCACAGGAAATGGTGCTGCAGCCGGACCGCCCTACTCCGCCCCACCCCCAGCACCCTAGTCCCTTAGACCCAAGTGCGCAGGCTCCGTGCTGCTGCGTGGCCATTGGGCCCTGACTTACACGGGTCTACCTCTGGTTCGGTGCTGCCCCAGCCGGAGGCGAGGCATGTACTCCCCAGGTCTGGCTGCGCGGTGGGCAAGTCCAGGGCCTTCACGGCGTCCGTGATGTTGGCGGACTCCGCCAGGCGGAGCAGCATCAGGTCGTGGCTGAAGTCGTTCTCCAGGCCCGATGACCCATGCCTCAGGAGGCTCAAGTTGTAGAGCGGGTGTGGAAGGGCGTAGCTGATGTGGATGTGCTGGGCTGTGTTCTCCTCCTCATACAGGTTGTGGCGACCCAGCAAGACCTGGCTATCGCTGTGGAGAATGGGTTGGAGAAAGCACAGGAAGAGGGAGGCCAGGAGGTGGACTGGGAGCACGGACAAGGAGGGAAAGAGGCAGCCGCAGAGGACCGTGAGAGAGAGGACAAAGGAAGGTAAGCAGTGAAGGTGGGAAAGAGTGTGTGAGGACGGATGGACACAAGGCTGAGGGGAGGACAGGGAGCAGGAAGGATGTAGGTGGAGACGCAGAGCAGCCTGAGGCCAGGGCCAGAGAGAGGGCAGGGGAAGGAGAGGAGGAGGCTGGGCTTGGGGGCCTGAGAGCAGCTGGGCTGCAGCTGGGCAGCACTGAGGGCTCCCAGCAGGCGGCCTGGACCTCAGCCCAAGGCCAGGGAAACTTCTGCCCTCCGGCCCCTCCCACCCTGTCCCTTCCCTTCCTCCCAGCCCAGCTCAGGCAGCCCTTTCCTGAGCCTCCCACCTGGACAAACATCCCACAGGGAGGGCCCCGGGCCGGGTGAGGAGCACCCCACACAGGTTAGGATGCACCCGTTCCTCTCCCCTGGGGTCCCTTAGCCCATCCTGAGAGTGTGATGAGTGGTGATGGGGAGGGAACTGAGATGGCAATCCAGAGAAACTGAGATGGGGGACACACTCAGACACAGAGGAGTTCAGAGACACCCAGACATGGACAGAGAGGGGGAGATGCAGAGACACTGGGATGGAGGAGAGACAATGACACAAAGATGGAGACCCCCGCAGCCCTGCCCTGAGTGGTGGGGCCCCGCACCTCTCCTCTAGCCTCTGGAACATCTTCCTCCTCTCCCTTGCAGCCTCCTCCATAAGAGCATCCAAGGGCAATGCCCAGCTCCTTTTCCTGCAGAGCCCCGGCCCTCCCCATAGTTGTGGGGGCCAGAAGGGTATATGAGACTGAACCCAGACTGGGCAATTGCGCTACTACTGAGCTACACCCCAAGCCTACTCACCTGCTGGGGCAGTGGGCAGCTGTGAGCACCCACTGGGGGTGCACTAGGACACCCCCGCACACTGCTAAACCATGGTGGTACACAGCCGCCTGCCAGGGCTGGGAATGCTTCTCACACTCCCAGCCTCCTATGATGCGGGAGTGGACTGGGGGTGCAGCACCTGCAGAAGGGGATTCTAGGTAGGCACATAGTCGACAGGAAGGCTGGAGATGGAGCTAGCCATCCTGTAGGTCTGAATGGACACGGTAAACTGGATAGGACTAGGACTGGGGTTCGAGGGCACAGGCAAGGGGCACAGGGAGGTGTCTGGAATTTGGGACCATTCCCTGGGTTTGCATGTTCCTGGCTGGTCCTGATTAGGAAGACTTTCTACTGTTGGGGCAGATCAGAACCCAAGAAGGAAGATAGGAGACACCAAGGCAGCACCCAGAGCAGGCACTGAGTCCAGAGGTTGAGTCTGGAAAATGTTCTGGAAAGGGAGGGGATTCTGGAAAGCAAAGATGAGCTGCAGCAGAAGAGGTCCACTTGCTGGGAGAGAAGATTTGGGCAGCATCTGAGGCCCAGGGTTGAGGGAACAATTTGGAACTGGAAAGTGTCCTCAGAGGTCCTGAAGAAGCTGCAGTGAGGGAACCAGCCCCTAGATGAGTGGCAGATGCAGTCAGGGGCTACATGTTTTTCCTGCACAAAGATCAGCCACTGATGGGGTCTGGGAAAAGAGGGAACAAGGAGGCATTTGCAGAAGGCCAATTCCAGGTAAGGGGTTATTGTCACGGCACAGACAGCCTGGCTTTGGAAAGAAGCAGAGCATTGGATAAAATGGTTTCCATGGGAGCAGGAGTGGGAGACAGATGTTGAGGTCTGGGGTACTGGGAAAAATCAGTAGAATCTGGCAGAATTGCAGGGTTCTGAAGACAGATTTCTCACCAAGAAAGATATTTAAAGTGTGAGCCCCACGAAGAGAGACAGAAATTGCTCAAGATCTGCCCCTTTAGGAAAGTGGCTGGAGGCAGGAAGTTGACTTGGGAGAAGAGTGTTCCAGAGTTCCCGGGAGGGAGCGGGACCTAAGGCAGGAATGAGGTCTCTGGTGCACTTGGCAAGGGAGAGGGGCTGGGGGTAGGATTTCAGGGCAGGGCTGTGAGCAACAGGAGTAAGCCCAGCACCCTAGTGTGGGGTGGACTGCATGCTGAGGGACGTGGCTGAGTGCTGAGTGGGAGAGGAAGGACTTCTGGGGGATGAGGGCAGATGAGAATCTGGGCCTTTCTTCCTCCTCCCCCTCCTCCCTCTCCTTCCCCTCCTGACCTCCTCCTCCTCTGTCGCCCCACTCTTGACTCACCAGTCCTCCCTAAGGACAGGACAAGACACAGAACCAGGAACCACATGGTGACAGAGGTGTCCAGGGGCAGGCAGGTGGCAAGCTTGGAACTGAAGAAATTCCCCGAGGAGCCTTATAAAGCCTTCATCCTCCCCAGGACCCTGCTCTTGCCCTAGAGGCACCCAGACACGAGCCAAGACCCTGCCCTGCTGCTAGAACTGGACACCTCCTTCCACACTGAGAACTGTAGGAGGGGAGGAGGACCCAGTACTCGTTGTTCTAAAGGTACTAACTAGATCACCTTGGATGCACTCCCAGGGCCTGAGGAGGCTCCTAAAGCCTTGATGTGAGGGACAGAGCCAGAAAAGAGAGCCCCCACTGAGCCAGAACGAGGGCAGGACTGGACCACAATCCAAAGCCCCATGTACCTAAGTCCCAGGAGCATCCTTGGTACCCCAAATCCCAGTATCCCCTGAAATACCCTGAGGCTAGGAAACTGCCTATGCCACTCTGGACCAAAGTTGTAAGCCTCCATCTCCTCTCCTGGAAATAGAAACCCTGGCACCCAGAACTCTTTGATTCATTATTATTATTATTATTATTATTATTATTATTAATGTATTTAGTTGTTGTAGGGTCTCACTATGCATCTCAGACTCATGGTGATCCTCCTGCTTTCAGCCTCCCCAGCACTGGAATTGAAGGCATGCCCAGATTCATGTGGCACTCAGATGCCTCATGTGCTCCAGTCCAGAAAAATGGGTCTCCAAATCGAGTTTCTTAGCATTTCAAAATCCAGTGACCTCCAAGCAATCTGGAGTTCCAACAACACCTACTCCTCCTTCTCTGGATCCGAGCCTAACACTCTCTTCTCAGAAAAAGACTTCAGGAGCCAGGGGTTTTTTGTTGTTTTTTTCTTTCTTTTCTTTTTTTTTAAGAAGGAAGATTTATGTTCTTCAAGATTAAGTGGTATTGGGGCTGGGGAGATAGTTTGGTGTTTCAAATGCCTGCCTGGCAGTCACAAGGACCAGGGTTCAATCCCTGGTACACATGCCGGGCCAGCCCCTGAACCGTTTCTGGGAGTGGTGGCACACGCTTATAATCCCAGTGCTGGAGGTCAGGAGGCTGAGACAGGAGGGTCACTGCAAACTAGAGGCCAGCCTGAGCTGAATAGGGAGACCCTATCTCAAAATAAATAAATAAATAAATATAAAAATCCCATGCTGGGGCCACAGACAAGAACTAAGAACAAGAGCATCGCCAACTCCCCTGTTAACTCTGTAAGATTACCTAGATCTCCAACAGGTCAGTTGTCTGAACTATTCGGTAGAAACAAAGCAGCTCATGTGGATCCAGCACTAGCTGCGTCTAAAGAACATGACAGAATCTTCCCTCATTCCTTAAAGACTAATAAACTCAAAGTGTAACGAGAGAGAGACGCTACACCCAGGTAATTAAAACATAAGACCATGAGAACTAGGGTAGAGAGATATGTTCAGTCATGCACACACACACGCATGCACGTACCCCAGTGAGGGGATTAAGGGTTTCCTGGAATCATCCTGTGAAAGTAGTTTCCATCTGTGTGAGGCTGTCCTGGATCCAGCATCCCCAAGTGTATTCTAACCCCCACGGCAACTTCAACAAAACCTGACCCAAGCCACGTAACACAACCCAATCCAACTGCATCACATGCAACCCCAACGCAACTAAATCTAACTCAGTCTAACATCTATATCTTCAAAGCCCCATTTCAAGCCAAGTCAAATGCTTCCTCATAGGTCCAACACAACCCAACCAATGCCTATCCTCCATCCCCAAAACCAAACTTACTCTCATCCCTAATCCAATCGGAACATACTCCCCACCAAACATCAAAACAAGCTCATTTCCAGCCAGAACTTGGGCCATCCCAAGACACCCTAACATCATCAGCCCTAAACTGAATAGAAGGGCAGAACTTGCCCCATCTGTAGCACAACTCCATGAAGACCCTCCACTCCAACTGATCCTCACTCTCTACCCTCAAACAAATATTTACTTTGAATATACTGTACTGGCCACAGGAAACCAAACACAACCTTGTTCAGCCTCAACTGCCCACGTCCTTTTCTTATTGTTCCCTCTCAGCTCTGAACTCATGGGAGTCCATGTTCCACCCTCCATCCAGCCTGCACACACCATTGTGCTCATCAGATGCCCTGGTCGGTGTCTGGTCCAGCGCAGCGGAGAGAATGCTGATGGTGGCACTCGGAGATATATCTGGGAGTCATCAGGGAGGAGAGGAGCCCGGGAGTGGACACTTGAGATTCCATCAATGGCAACATTTGGCAGTGCGCAAGCACCTTTCAGCCATGGTTTTGTCTGGTCAGCAGCTCCTCATTTAACACCGTGGTCCAGCCCAACAGCACACAGGAGATGCTTTCTGGGGTAGATGTGGGAGGCTTAAAGGGTACTTTGCAGCTGCAAAAGACCATGCCCTGTTAGTCGCAGCAAGATGACATCACATAGTGATTGTGAACTTCCCAGAAAGGTTGCTGAAGGACACATGATGTATCCCACAGGCCCCTGCAACATTGCACATGCGCATATCAGACAGGCCCGGTACCACACTTGCAGAGGAAATGAAAGACAGGGAAATGAGCACTACTTGGTCCTCCATCCCTTTGAGAATCTGGAGTTCCTTTTTCTTTTTTTTTTTCCTTTTTTTTTTTCTTTTTTTGGTGGTACCAGGAGAATCTGGAGTTCCTATTACCTTCACCCCAGACCCTAGAGCCAGTGGTTCTAGTCCTCTAGTCCTCACTCCTCAGGGACCAAGAAGTATCAAGCCTCAAACACCTGGAACTTAACCCTACCCTTCTTTGTGGCACAGAATTCTTGGATCCCCAGACCATTCACACATCGTACACAGGATATCAGACCTTACCTGTCTCATTCCTCAGAGACCTAAGAGTTCAGAACCCAAGGACCCAACCTCCAGCTCCTCCTCCTTCAGAACTCAGGAGTCTGAGGCCGCTCCCCAGCTCCTTCGGGATTCCAAGGCCTACTCTCATTCTGGGTTTGGCAATGGGCTGCTGTCTGACATGGTCAGCAGAGTATGATCAGGGCAGAACCTTGGCTAGGCTGGAGAAGCAAGATGTGATAAAGAGTTCGACAATGGTCTGTTTGGGTTGCCCTGCAGACAAGGGTAGAAGGCCCAGTCTGCATAGCATTAGGGAGACAATTCCCCATGGTTCTCTCATGCTTCTGTGTGTCTTCTAAACCAAAGCATGAGCACTTTTAAAAAAAAAAAAAAAAGGGTCTGTGGGTCTGGTAAGATAACTCAGTTCTAAAGTGCCTGCTTAGGCAAGCTTAGGCAAGCTCAGGCAAGTGCAGGGACAGCTGTTGCATCCCCCAGCACCACATGCTGTGCTAGCCCTGCCCCCAGGGCAGGCTGAGCTGGTCACAAAAAAAAAAAAAAAAAAAAAAAAAGGGCCCCACTATGTCACACACTCTAGTCTGGGACTCATGATCCTGCCTCAGCCTGAATGCTAGAATCACCGGTGTGCACCACCATGCCCAGAAAGACCTTTTTGACAATGTTTGCCTGCCAGGAAACCTTGCCAAGATAGTTACCTTTCTCAGATCCGTTTTGCTTACTGTCCTAGGTTATCGTGTCTCTCTTGCTACATATTTATTTACTGTTTAGGATAATAAGTATGTCAGTTTAGAGTAGTCTGTCTTCACCCTACAATGATAAAGATTATATCTTCAGGCAGAGCGAAGCCTGGGAGGTTTGTAAGCAGCCCTCTCATGATTCGGACGATTCTGAAGCTCAGAACTTGCACCAGTGGTGTGAACTCCTCCTCAGTGTGCACGGAATACACCTGGCCACTCCATAAGGTTTGCAACAACGTGAGTGGACGCCAACATGAAGCTTGTGCTGCCTTTGATACTGGGAATAGCAAGTCCCTTTGACCCAGGAATCTCACGTGTTCTTCCAACATCTATGGAACTGTAGCAGGCTAACATATTTCTTTGTCAGTTAGTAAAATTTCAGACCCTTCCGCATGCTTGACAAAAAGATGGGCAGAGAGGCTCCACCTGCAAGGGGAAAAGGCAAAGGAAGAGCCAGGCAGTGGGCAGGTGCAAAGCAGGAAAGGGAAACAAGGCAAAAACACAACGGGCTTGGCACAGTAGCGCACATCTCTGATCCCTGCACTTTGGGCAACTGAAACAGGAAGACCGCAAGTTCGAGTCCCATCTGGGCAGCCTAGCAAGCTCCTGTCTCAAAAAACAACAATAAATAAAAAGGGCTGGGGTTGTAGCTTAGTGTGGTAGCCCTGGGTTCAATCCCTAGACACACACACACACACGAAAAACCAACGTAGTGAGACTCTTGTTGTAGGTGTCTAAGAGAAGCACGAAGGCAAGAGTTGGGGTGAGGCGTTAACTGAAGTCCACCGCCATCCTCCCTAGGGCAGAGACGCTGATCACAGCCCGCTTCTCTGCAGGCGGTGGCTGATCATGGCCCCTGTGCCCAGAATAATTCAGACCCGGCAAGCACCCCTTTCCAACCCCCTTTCTCTAATAAATGAGGCCGTAATGCCCACGCCACAGGGATACCGCGAGCACTGCAAGAATGTCAGTATAGATGGGACTATGCCAACACACAGTAAGAGCTCTGCGGTGTTGGCACATCCTTACAGAGTACTGCCCGGTGCCAAGCTCGTGCCAGGACCTCAGGCACGTGACCTCCTTTGATCCTCCAGTGACTCTATGAAAGAAAGTGAGGCGGCGACCTGGCGCGGCGGTCTCGGCGCCGGGCCGCCGAGCGTGAGGTGGCCGGTTCGCGCCCCCGTCCCGACTCT